>NC_058081.1:644824556-645143820 GCF_014858855.1 Bufo gargarizans
CTATAGTATTCCCTCCCTTGTCTACATATCCTTGCTTTTTTATAGCATTTCATTATAATAAACTTACCTTTGCATATTCCTGTATTTGGGATTTCTACCAGCCCTGTGCCGTTTTTAGCTGCACATTTATAGGAAGAATCACAATAGCCATATTCCCAGTCTGGGCCTCCACAGATCTCTAGAACTTGCTTTGCACAATGTTTACAGCACCCACATGGATCTATAGCTTCACTTCCAGGGCACGGAGTTATCATTGGGGGGCATTTTCTGTTTTCGCATGCTGTGCAGTTGTAGGCTGACTGTGCAGGCTGGAAAAAGCAAGGGACAATAAATAGCAAGAAGAAAACTGATGTCATTGTCACCCAGCTGATACAAACACACTGGAGCTTGGTGTATGCTGGTATGAGGCTTCTCTCTTTCCTACTAGTAAAACTGTTGAACCAAAAGAGTTTTTAAAGTTAAAGCATCATGGCACAATAGACTGCAGAGCAAACACCACAGGGGACACTGACCTGGCTCATGCAAACAAAAAAGAGCAAAGTGCAACCAACGAGGTACTTGTGTTTATAGATAATAATTTTACTAAATACACCAATACAATCAACATCTTGATTGTGTGTGTGTGTGTGTGTGTGTGTGTGTGTATATATATATATATATACACAGTATATACAGTACAGACCAAAAGTTTGGACACACCTTCTTATTCAAAGAGTTTTCTTTATTTTTATGACTATGAAAATTGTAGATTCACACTGAAGGCATCAAAACTATGAATTAACACATGTGGAATTATATACATAACAAAAAAAGTGTGAAACAACAGAAAATATGTCATATTCTAGGTTCTTCAAAGTAGCCACCTTTTGCTTTGATTACTGTTTTGCGCACTCTTGGCATTCTCTTGATGAGCTTGAGGTATCTGAAATGGTTGAGGTATCTTGATGATCTTGAGGTACCTGAAATGGTTTTCACTTCACAGGTGTGCCCTGTCAGGTTTAATAAGTGGGATTTCTTGCCTTATAAATGGGGTTGGGACCATCAGTTGCGTTGTGGAGAAGTCAGGTGGATACACAGTTGATAGTCTTACTGAATAGACTGTTAGAATTTGTATTATGGCAAGAAAAAAGCAGCTAAGTAAAGAAACCTGACAGGGCACACCTGTGAAGTGAAAACCATTTCAGGTGACTACCTCTTGAAGCTCATTAAGAGAATGCCAAGAGTGTGCAAAGCAGTAATCAAAGAAAAAGGTGGCTACTTTGAAGAACCTAGAATATGACATATTTTCAGTTGTTTCACACTTTTTTGTTATGTATATAATTCCACATGTGTTAATTCATAGTTTTGATGCCTTCAGTGTGAATCTACAATTTTCATAGTCATGAAAATAAAGAAAACTCTTTGAATGAGAAGGTGTGTCCAAACTTTTGGTCTGTACTGTACACATAGTATATTCACGCCTCAACATTGAAATGTTGAGAGAGACTGAGACTAGTACACAAATGGTACACCACATACGCCGTATTGTGGGCCAGACGATATACCTGGTATGCTGAGTATGTGTGTGCACTAGTATAGACCAGGCTTTTCCCCTCTGGGTTTCTGAGAAAGATATTTGAATTAGCTTTCCTAAACCTATCTGATGCCAGCAGATGCTAGACATGATAATTTGCAGAAATCTATATTTTACCCAGAAATCTACATGAACGTTGTCTAGGCTACAATAGTCATCATGTATATCAACTGGTTTCCATAACAGAAATAGCGCCCACCCAGAGGTTCCTCCTACTGCCGCACAACTAGAAATGTTTTTCTCATCTGCTTTTCTAGGGCTTTTATCCTGAAATAACTAGTTGAAGATGTGAGGAAGGCTTAGCTATTTTTCTAGCTATGCTACATAAGCTTGTTCAAAAGACCGGAAAGCATCTCTACCAACTGCTGTGTGGAAACAATGTACAGCTCATTGCTGCTGTGCTCTCCTTACTGTTTACCTACTTGCTATGCAGCATCAAGTATAATTATACAAACCGGATTCCAAAAAAGTTGGGACACTATACAAATCGTGAATAAAAACTGAATGCAATGATGTGGAGGTGCCAACTTCTAATATTTTATTCAGAATAGAACATAAATGACGGAACAAAAGTTTAAACTGAGAAAATGTACCATTTTAAGGGAAAAATATGTTGAATCAGAATTTCATGGTGTCAACAAATCCCCAAAAAGTTGGGACAAGGCCATTTTCACCACTGTGTGGCATCTCCCCTTCTTCTTACAACACTCAACAGACGTCTGGGGACCGAGGAGACCAGTTTCTCAAGTTTAGAAATAGGAATGCTCTCCCATTCTTGTCTAATACAGGCCTCTAACTGTTCAATCGTCTTGGGCCTTCTTTGTTGCGCCTTCCTCTTTATGATGCGCCAAATGTTCTCTATAGGTGAAAGATCTGGACTGCAGACTGGCCATTTCAGTCCCGGGATCCTTCTCCTACGCAGGCATGATGTTGTGATTGATGCAGAATGTGGTCTGGCATTATCTTGTTGAAAAATGCAGGGTCTTCCCTGAAAGAGATGACATCTGGATGGGAGCATATGTTGTTCTAGAACCTGAATATATTTTTCTGCATTGATGGTGCCTTTCCAGACATGCAAGCTGCCCATGCCACACACACTCATGCAACCCCATACCATCAGAGATGCAGGCTTCTGAACTGAGCGTTGACAACAACTTGGGTTGTCCTTGTCCTCTTTGGTCCAGATGACATGGCGTCCCAGATTTCCAAAAAGAACTTTGAATTGTGACTCGTCTGACCACAGAACAGTCTTCCATTTTGCCACACTCCATTTCAAATGATCCCTGGCCCAGTGAAAACGCCTGAGCTTGTGGATCTTGCTTAGAAATGGCTTCTTCTTTGCACTGTAGAGTTTCAGCTGGCAACGGCGGATGGCACAGTGGATTGTGTTCACTGACAATGGTTTCTGGAAGTATTCCTGAGCCCATTCTGTGATTTCCTTTACAGTAGCATTCCTGTTTGTGGTGCAGTGTCGTTTAAGGGCCCGGAGATCACGGGCATCCAGTATGGTTTTACGGCCTTGACCCTTACGCACAGAGATTGTTCCAGATTCTCTGAATCTTCGGATGATGTTATGCACAGTTGATGATGATAGATGCAAAGTCTTTGCAATTTTTCGCTGGGTAACACCTTTCTGATATTGCTCCACTATCTTTCTGCACAACATTGTGGGAATTGGGGATCCTCTACCCATCTTGGCTTCTGAGAGACACTGCCACTCTGAGAAGCTCTTTTTATACCCAATCATGTTGCCAATTGACCTAATTAGTGTTAATTGGTCTTCCAGCTCTTCGTTATGCTCAAATTTACTTTTTCCAGCCTCTTATTGCTACTTGTCCCAACTTTTTTGGGATTTGTTGACACTGTGAAAATTTGAATCAACGTATTTTTCCTTTAAAATTATACATTTACTTGGATTAAACGTTTGATCTGTCATCTACGTTCTATTACAAATAAAATATTGACATTTGCCATCTCCACATCATTGCATTCAGTTTTTATTCACAATTTGTTTAGTGTCCCAACTTTTTTGGAATCCGGTTTGTAGCTTCTGCTGTCTCTTCAATGGGACAGCACCTTTCTATTCACCTGAGGATACACCTTTAGCATTTTTATTTCACTATTTTGAATCAACTTCAGACACCTCCAAAGTAACCTTCAACTGAAAGTGAAACAAGAGAATTATAACATCCTACAAAGCTTACACCTGTCTCAATAAAACATGAAAGTTAGTTCTCTTTCTAGAATAACAAGAAAACCAGAACATCTCAAGAGAAACTTGTTTTACTTGGTTGACTTTCCTTGTGGGGTACTCTTTGGGGTGCTCTTTATCATTAGGGAGACAAAAAATAAGCATGAGTATTGTATGTCAGGTACAATCACATATCTTAATTCATCATTCTGTCTCCCTCTCTCTCTCTCTCTAAAAATTTGGGTTCAACTGAATCCAAACCTTTTGAGAATTCCAAATTGGTAGAAACAGTTTGCTCACCCTTATATTTGCATATAATTAGCAAGTCAATCCATTCTGAGATTTCCACAATTTTTACGACTTTTCCTTCTTGGTATTGCAATTTCAATGTTGAGGAGTGTATATACTGTACATATATGTAAAGACAAAACACGTCACAATACCTAATACATATAACACATAAGTATAGTAACATAAATAGGATGGTTGCTGTGTATGCCAAGATGTTGATTGTTTTGGTGTATCAAATTATCAAGATCTGCTGCTGGCAGTAACCTTTGCAATAGCTGACCAATAACATCCCATACGTGCTCAATGGGGAACAAGTCTGGAGAACCTGCAGGCCATGGTTGCATGTTTAGGCCACACAGGATGCTAAAAGTATCATTAGCAACATACTGTCTGGTGTTGTCCTGTTGAATAACGGCTCCTGTGACACTTGAAAAATGACCATACCATTGGTTCCACAATCAAATCAATGTAACACTGAGCTGTTAGTGTACCTGAAATGAAGACTCGAGGGCTATAGCAGCTGTACCTTAATCCTCCCCATACTATAATCCTGGAAAGTAGGACTGGTGTGATATTCTCTTGCGAATACCTCTTCATGGTGTTGCCCACAGGGTCTCCAGACCAATTATCATTGCATCTGAGACAAAAGCAGGAGGCATTGCTGAAGAGTATAGACATTCATTCCAGCCTCTACTGTCCTCTTGCTGTGCACCATAATAGTGGAAGCGGTGGCAGGAGGACAGTGAAACACCTGTAGCTGGACTTCTAGCTTGTAGCCAATGTCATGCAAATGCCTTCTGATGGTTTGTGTAGACACTGTTTGCCCTCTTAGGCTTGGGATAATACACCCAGTTTCACTTGCAGTACAGAATGGATCACTACACGCCATTCTTCTAATTAGATGATCCGTCTGTGCAAAGGTTCACCTCTGTGCACCTTTTGCTGTCATTCAATTTTGCCATTGTTCTCCCAACTACTGGGATGCTCAACATTGAACAGTGCTGACCACTAGGCCTAAGGGTTCATTCACACGACTGGGTGCGGACCCATTTATTTCAATGGGGCCGCAAAATATGTAGTTCTGTTCGGTGACCCCCAAAAATACAGTCATGTTCTATTCTTGTCTACAATTGAGTACAAGAATAGGCATTTTCTATATAGTAGACCGTAAAACACAGTCATGTGAATGTAGCGATCTGCCAGACCTATAAAGCAAGGTAATAGTACTATTATTAATAATAATTGTAATAATAATATTTCTAATAATTCTAATAATAATATATTACACTGCTCACAAATATTTGGGTTTTGGGTGATATTTACGGAAAACGTAAAAAGTTCATGCTACAGTGATATTATATCATGAAAGTAGGGCATTTAGGTAGAAGCAGCAGTGGTGATTTCTTGATCTCCAACAATTTATTGAAACAAAAGCCAACACCAGTGGTGGGTATACCCCCACAAAAACGTCAATGTCTCAATTTACTTGTCATGTGGCTTTGAGCATCAATTACAGCTTGACAACAACGTTTCATGCTGTTCACAAGTCGATTATTGTCTGCTGAGCTATGTCATCTCACTCTTCTTGAAGGCTGTCCCTCAGGTCATTGAGGTTCTGGGGTACAGAGTTACGAGCCTCTACACAGCGACTCAGTTGATCCCATAGGTTTTCAATGGGATTCTGGTCTGGATAAAGTGCAGGCCACTCCAATATCCAGCAGCCGTTCTCTAATTATGCAACCTCGATGAGCTGGCGAATTGTCGTCCATGAAGATTAAATTAGGCCTGTGTTGTTCATGCAGAGGCACAATGACTAGATTAATGATGTTATTCAAGTAGTATGGGCTTGTCACTGTACCATTCACAAAGTGTATGACAGTTCTGTATTGACTAGACACATCTGCCGATACTGTAACACCACCACCACCAAAGGCTCGTCTCGTGGCAACAGTGGCTTATGCAAAGCACTCTCCTTGATGTCTCCAACATCGTTGGCTGCCATCATTTTTGATCAGTGTGAATCGACTTCCATCAGTTAACAGCACTGAAGCCCACTGGTCCCTCGTCCAGGGTAGATGCTCTGTGGCCTATGCAAGACGATGACGCCTGTGTGTGTGGTAAGGTACCCTTGGAAGTTGTCTAGCACGCAGACCACACTGATGTAAATGGTTTTGAATGGTCTGATGTGACGCTTGGGTGCCTCTCACCTCCCTTAAATGTGCCTGGAGTTGTGTGGCATTCATCAATGAAGCGGTCATCAGTGTGGGATGTGGCCAAAGGTCATCCACTTCTATGCCTATCTATGAATCTTGCAGTCTCTGTGTATTTCTGTTGCAACCTGCTGATGACACTCTAAACTCAGTGGCCACTTCTGTCTGAGGACATCCTGCTTGAATATGTATAAACCTACAAAACCTCTGTCTAACGCCGATAGCACTACACTCCACCTTGGACAACACACAATGTCATAGCAAAAAAAAAGGTGGGACCAATTATCAAAAATAATACCAACTTTATTTAAATAATATATATAGAATATGGAGAAAAAGGCAGGATGGAAAAGGATATACAGAGAAGCGAGGGGCAAAACCTCATTGGACAGCCATATAACTCCACAGAACTGTGGTAACAGTCTCTGGATGCCAGGCTATACACTGTGCCTCACACAAAATGTGGTCATAGATCTCTAAATAGAAAAAATTATTAAATAACAACACCCACCCCTATAAGGGATTATGTTATGAAGCTCTTATTGCCAAATAAGCTATAGTCACCATTGAATATGAGGCACACAGTATAAGACCCAAATAACTATGTGAAAAAATACATACCAGGTGGATGAGAAATACCCAACCTCCAAACTCAGTATGTAACATAGGCCTAATATAGACAATGTGGCATAACGGTGTAACCATAGACACATTATACAAGGGACGTACATGAAGACATGGTCTGACCCAAAAGGAGGTGAAAAAGCCCCAAGCGCAGGACCTTTTCACATAGTTATTTGGGTCTTATACTGTGTACCTCATATTCAATGGTGACTATAGCTTATTTGGCAATAATAGCTTCACAACATAATCCCTTATAGGGGTGGGTGTTGTCATTTAATTATTTTTTCTATTTAGAGATCTATGACCATATTTTGTGTGAGGCACAGCGTATAGCCTGGCATTCGGAGACTGTTACCACAGTTCTGTGGAGTTATATGGCTGTCCAATGAGGTTTTGCCCTTCGCTTCTCTGTATATGCTTTTCCATCCTTCCTTTTTTCTCCATATTCTATATATATATATTATTTAAATAACGTTGGTATTATTTTTGACAATTGGTCCCACTAGTTTTTTTGCTATAACATTCTGCTTGAAGCCTTGCAATTTCTAGGTACTGTTGATCAATTGTTAGGTGTCTTCTTGGTCTCATGATGTCAAAATGTGAAAAGCATGGTGAGGAGGACTGTTTAAATACCAATTCTAATTGACCCAGGAAATGTATTGGGCGATTCATGGATCAAACACCTGTTGTGAATTTTGCCGTTAAGCTCCTTGTTAGAGAACAGCAAGTTGTGCAAAAAGTACTGAAACATTGGAACAGTTGGACATGTGTAATCAAAAGTTTAGAGAAGGTCACATTAAAAGAGATTATCCAACCCCTATAATGCCCCCCAAAATGCCCAGGCCCTCATACTGGTTATACGTACCCTGCTCCCAAGCACCCCCATCGCTTCTGATGCCCCCACGGCCACCGCTGCATTTCCACGTCGTGCGGATCAAAACATCCGGCGATGGTGGGGGCAGCCAATAGCAGGCAGTGATGGGAAAAAGCCTCCCTAGCATCACGGGTGACGTTAGAGAGACTCGTTCCCATTGCAGCCTGCTATTAGCTGCAAACCAGCCCCCCACTCAGCTCCCCCCCCCCCCCCCGTCGCCAGATGTTTTTATCCGCGAGATGGGGAGATGCAGCGTCAGCTGTGTGGGCTGTGCAAACCCCTTTAAGTTCACCTGTAAAGGCTAGTGCATTTTAGGTTCATCCTGAAATTTCACCCATAAGTCAAATATTCCTAACTTTTTGTGAGTAGTGTATCTCTCTCATATATAATATATATATATATATATATATATACATACATACCGTATATATACAAGATTTCTGTATTTTATTCCCTACATAATGTCACACCTGCGAAATGTAAGATTTTCAAAATGACTGTAATATGTTTTTTCATAAAACGACCTAAGGCTTATTAAAAATTCCATAGTGAGTTAAAAAAAATCACTATTGTCCTGAATGCTATAACACATCACTTCATTAATGCACAGTGAAGGGACTCTGTGCTTGCCATTCCAGAAATGCTTCAGGACTAAAGTCATTTTTCAGAAGTAAATGTTGACTATCTGTTACGATTTGACATCTTGATGTTGATACAAAATAGCACAAAAGGCCATAGAAAACACACAATATAAACCTGCAGTTTTTCCAAACTAGGCTTTTTTGGAATATCAAATAGATATGGCATAAAAAAGTAAACCTCTGGGACCCCCACCAATCCCAGGGATTGTTAAAGATTATTATTTGTTCCTATTGACGAGAGTCCCAGCAGTTGGTGATTATGATCAGACTTTGGTCCCTCGGGCCCACCAGAGGAAATTGTTTTTAGGATCTATCCTCCATCTGTATAGAAAGGCAAGTTTCATTTTAATTGCATCATAAACACGTTCTTACTTCCATCTAATATATAAAGCTGAGTGTATGTGTATGTCCACTAAAGGAATCCTTACCGTCGCATTTACAATCACGAAATTTGGCACACAGGTACATCAGGTGTCCGGTAAGGTTTTAGACGAGGTCTCAGCTCTCTAGGACGGTACGTTCCTGAGATATTCCCCAAAAATGCATTAGCCAATAGAAGCTTGGTCACATGACCCTTATCAGCCAATAGAAGCTCACAGGACCTCCAGTCTCCACATACACAGTTTCATTCCAGGTTTCCATAACAACCCAGCCATTTATCTTCACTGCTGTCAGAGAGCTTTAAAGGAAATCTGTCACAGGATAATTGCTATTGAAGTAAAGCCATGGCCTAATAGCACTTAGTACCATATTTCAAGATGTGTCTTTGTTCCAGCAATAGTTGTTTTTATCCTCTGAAAATCCAGTTTATTTGGTATGCCAATGAGCCAGTAAGGTGCCCAGAGGGGCGTCACTCTTGCAGGAAGGAGCCCAGACACGCCCACCCTCAAAAGACTCAAAAACTACGCCCCAGGTCCTGCTAAGCCATGCCCATATCTGACTAGGCCACGCCCCCTCCCACTCCTGAGCCAACGTGGATTGAAAAAATGAAGGTAAAACTCAACTTCTGTCAGCTGCAGGGGTGGGAGGGAGGGTGACTTTCTCCCTGCAGCTCACACTCAGACAGTACAGTGCTGCTGTCTTAGAGTGAGCTGTTCAAAAGGACATGCCCCCGATCCAGTAAAGGCCGCTGTTAAGGGGGCGGGCCCCTGTGGAGGTCACTGTCAAGGGGGTGGTATGCTGTGAAAGTCACTGTTAAAGGGGAAGGCTGCTGTAAAGGTCAAAGTTAAGGGGGTGGGCTGCTGTGGAGATGCAATTTTAATGGACGGGGCACTGTGGGGGGTCAGTGTTAAGGAGCGGGGTGCTGTAGATGTCACTGTTATAGTGGATAGTGTTGATATCTTTTAACGACACACACAAACATTAAATTAAATAGATTAAATATACCCGAGCGAAGTCGGGTCATTCAGCTAGTTAGTACATATATAGATGATATCAGGGATAAAATCTATTACATTTTATGTGAATAAACTAATAAATCATGCCCTTTGGCATGTGATTGGCTTCATAGTCAGATCCAAAAGTGGGACTGTCTTCTTTATTACTAAAAGTGAATAGACTTAAATAGACAATGGTTCAGAAAACTGGAAAATATTTAGAAATTATTGGGATCATTTATCGAACAGGTGCAAAGTAGAACTGGCTTAGTTTCCCATAGCAACCAATCTCATTCCACCTTTAATTTTCCAAAGGAGCTGTCAAAAATGAAAGGTGGACTCTGGTTGCTTTGGGCAACTAAGCCAGTTCTACTTTACACTAGTTTAAAAAATGACCCCATATATTTTGCAGACAGCCTGGGAGATCTATCAAAAGTGGTGTAAAGAAAAACTGGCTTAGTTGCCCATAGCATGCCGCAGAGGACAAAGGGCAGAGAGGATTGGATGGTGGCATCCCTCACTTTACCTGTGCACAGCACAGTGAATGGACGGCACACCCTTTCAGGGACACTCCCTGACTTTCTGGGGCTCCTGCCTGATGGTAGTTGAGGTGCCCTTGATGTTAGGTGGTTGGCAGGGTTCAAGGCAGGATTACGGCGGAAGAGTGATGGAGTCAATAATCAGGTCCATTGGTTGCGATAAAATCTTTCTTTGCAAAAATCAATGATAGGAGTAGTATAGTACATATAGCATCAAAAAGCACAGTTCCAAAGTTTATTATAGTGTAGTTTCCTCCTAATAGGCAGCAACATTGATGATGGCAGTAGTAGTCCTTGAGTCCCTCTCCAGCCTTTTTAGTCTCTCTCCACAGGTGTGCTATTCTGCATTTGATAACTCCCAGGCTTAGGAGTGCAGGATTTAGATCCAGATGGCCGGTCCCTCTCTAAGGGTCCATTCACACGTCCGCAAAATGGGTCCGCATCCGTTCCGCAATTATCAGGAACGGGTGCGGACCAATTAATTCTCTATGTGCGTCCACATTTCCGGAGCGTGGCCCCGATCTTCCGGTCCGCAGTTCTGCAAGAAAATAGATTGTGTCCTATTCTTGTCCGCAATTACAGACAAAAATAGGCATTTCTATGGGGGTGCTGGTAATTTCCAGATCCACAATGCACTACGAACGTCTGAATAGAGCCTTAGTGTGGTGGTTGCCGGAAGCAGTTAACCCTTTCTACAGCAGCAAAGTCTTTCTGCCATAAATGAGCTAATACCTTGCTGTCTTTATCAGCCCTGATGGCTCTGGACCTTTTGAGATGTGTAACATCCCAGAGTTATGTTACTAAACTCTTTTCCCCCGCTACTATTTGTTGGTAACATGTGCCTTGTCATCTAATGTGATTTATCTTATATCCTCACAAATGTGCATTGAAACCCTTGTTAAATGTATTTGCTGTAATTTCCATGTACACCAGCAGGTAGCAGCAATGTTTAGCAAGACCTTAGTTCAGTTTAGCATATATAGACTGGAATAGTACATTCCAGTTTAGCTCCCCCTCTATGAGCAGAAGTAGGCTGGCCCATGTCCTGCCTCATGGGGAGGAAAAGAAGTTAGAGTGAGTGTGTCAGCCACCCCGGCTAGGGGAAGGCTGTGCTGGTAGGAGCTCCCAGTTCTAGGGATCCAATCCAGGATCGTGTCTTGGCTGAGACCAAAGATCATCATTCCCAGTCTGAGCCTTCTGCCTCAACTGGTGACAAGCAAGCAGCCACCTCCAGAACTCCAGGAAGAACCATTCCCGGTGAGCTAACTGTGAGTAACCATCCAGAGACCAGGAGAAGCCAAATTCCTCCTCAGCTAGTCAGTCCCATACACAGCAGAAGATAGACAGAGCAGAAGATATAGATTCCTGCCATATTCTCCAGGCACATGATAGAAGCAGAAGAGATATTGATCCCTGCCATACATTGCCAATACCTGCTGGGACCCAAGACTATTGCTGTATCTCATGGATTAATGCTGCCTCCAGTAAAGACAAGTTGAATTATATTCCAAGTCTGGATCTCATTTACTGCTACCGAATTCCTCAATTACTCCTACTAGCAACACACTCATTTATAACAAGTGAGCCAGGATCCAGGAGTCCAGCCATACCCAGGTAGGAGACACCGTTGACACTATACCTACTACTACACAGAGACATTACCCCACTCTGGCATTCCTCACCTGTATGTGAGTTGCAACACCTTAAAGGGCCCTGAGATTGTATTCTACGCACGCTGCAATTGGCGTCACGAACAAAAACAATAGACTTCTATATCCATATCCGGACCCACTGTGACGGTCGCGTAAACTACACACAGGGGGGAGGATAGTGACCACTGCGCTCCACCCTCACCCCTGGCCCTGCCTACTTGCCTCGCAAGTCCTAATGACAGGGGACAACTAGATGGCAGTCCCTAACTTAGGATACGTGCTGGGAAGACAGACAAGACAAATAACGGAACGTGAACAGACCAGGGTCAATACCTAGAGAGCTACGCAGTACTAAGGAATGAGCAGAGAATAGTCAGGAAAAGCCTTCGGCAACCTGTTACAGTACCCCCCCTTTGACGAGGGGCCACCGGACCCAAGACTTCAGGCGATGGCCTTTCAGGGTGTTCTAAATGAAATTTTCGAACAAGTCTAGGAGCATGAACCTCCCTGGAGGGTACCCAAGATCTCTCTTCAGGTCCATACCCCTTCCAGTGAATCAGGTACTGTAAGGAATGACGCACTCTCCTGACATCCACTATCTTAGACACCACATACTCAGCAGCATCACTAACAAGAACCGGCGGAGGCGAGGCTTTTAACGGTACAACAGGTTCAAAATACTTTTTAAGTAGAGATTTATGAAATACATTATGAATGTGGAACGACTCGGGCAGCTCCAACTTAAACGATACCAGATTAATTACCTCCGTGATCTTATACGGTCCAATAAAACAAGGAGCAAATTTTCTATAAGCTACCTTGAGAGATAGATTCTTGGAGGACAACCATACTTTATCCCCAACCTGAAAGTTCACCCCCTTGGAACGTTTCCTATCGGCCTTGAGTTTTTGAGAACTTTGAGCCTTTTCTAGGTTCGATTGAACCCGGGCCCAAACTGTGCACAGTTCGGAGGAGAGTTTATCCGCTTCAGGGTTAGAGGAGGAGACGGACGACCCAGAATGAAAACGGAGATGAAAACCATGGTTACAAAAGAAAGGGGAGACCCCAGCAGAAGAATTAACACGGTTATTCAAAGCAAATTCAGCCAACGCAAGGTATTTAACCCATAATTGCTGGTCATCAGCAACATACGACCTGAGGAATTGTTCCACAGACTGATTAAGGTGTTCAGTCTGCCCATTACTCTCAGGGTGGTAGGCGGAGGAAAAAGACAACGAAATCTGACATCTTTGACAGAAAGCCCTTCAAAATTTGGACACAAACTGCACACCCCTGTCAGATACAATATTTTCCGGGATACCATGTAACCGTACAATTTCTTTCACAAAAATAGACGCCAGGGTCTTGGCATTCGGGAGTTTAGACAGAGGAAGTGAACCATCTTGCTAAACCTATCGACCACTACCCAAACAACAGTCTTACCCTCCGCCGGCGGCAGGTCAGTAATAAAGTCCATCGAGATTTGGGACTAGGGTCTACTGGGAATGGGTAGGGGTCGTAGGTTACCAGCAGGGCGAGTCCTAGGTGTCTTAGACCTAGCACAAACCTCACAGGCTGACACGTAGGATTTGACATCCCTAAATAGAGTGGGCCACCAATAAGATCTAGAAACCAGCTCTCTAGTGCCCTCAAAACCAGGATGTCCACAAAAGGCAGAATCATGACACTCACCCAACAGCTGGAGACGAAATTGTATGGGGACAAACAACTTATCTGTTGGGGTGGTTGCCGGTGCCAGATGTTGTTCAGCCTTAATGAGAGCCGAGATATCTTGGGTTAAGGCTGCTACGAAGATATTTGCTGGTAGGATGGATTCAGGCGGTGCCTCTGTAGGCTGAAAAGCATGGAAGCTCCGAGATAATGCATCAGCCTTCACATTTTTACTTCCAGGCCTGAAAGTAATGGAGAATTCAAAACAAGTAAAAAACAGTGCCCATCTAGCCTGACGGGGAATCAACCTCTTAGCAGATTCGAGAAACATAAGGTTCTTATGGTCAGTGACAACAGTTACACAATGCCTTGCCCCTCCAGAAAATGCCTCCACTCCTTAAATGCCCACTTAATGGCCAGCAACTCACGATTCCCTATGTCGTAGTTTCTCTCGGTGGAAGAAAATTTTCTGGAAAAGAATGCACACGGTCTCAGGTTAGTTAGACTAGCAGGACCTTGTGAAAGGACTGCTCCTGCGCCGTCCTCAGACGCATCCACCTCCACAATAAATGGTCTCTCCTGATCTGGCTGGATCAGAATGGGAGCGCTACTGAATGCCTTTTTTAGTGTTTCAAATGAAGTAATGACATCAGTAGACCAGTTCTCCAAATCCGCCCCTTTCTTAGTAAGGTCGGTCAACGGTTTAGCAATTACTTAAAAATTCTTAATAAATTTACGGTAGTAATTGGCAAAACCTAAGAACCGTTGTAAGGCCTTTAAGGATGAAGGCCTTACCCATTCCTTAATAGCTAGTACCTTACCAGGATCCATCTTGAAGGCGTGAGGGGTCAGGACATGCCCTAGAAACAGTATCTCCTGTACACCAAAGACACATTTCTCTTTTTTAGCGGACAACTGATTCTCCCTCAACACCTCTAATACTTGTCTAACATGAGACACATTCGATTTGAAATCAGGAGAAAATATCAAAATGTCGTCAAGATAGACAATGACAAATTTACCTAAAAACTCTCTAAGAATATCATTCATAAAGTTTTGTAACACAGCTGGGGCATTGCTGAGTCCAAAAGGCATAACCTGATATTCAAAGTGTCCTGCCGGAGTATTGAACGCCGTCTTCCATTCGTCTCCCTCCTTGATTCGGATTAGATTATATGCCCCTTTCAGGTCAATCTTAGAAAACCAGGTTGCCCCCAGAACCTGGTTAAATAAATCCGGAATCAATGGGAGAGAGTATCTATTCTGGATAGTGATCTTATTCAATTTCCGGTAATCGATACAAGGCCTAAGATCACCATCCTTCTTCTTAACGAAGAAAAACCCTGCTCCCATAGGAGAGACAGAAGGTCTAATGTGCCCCTTACCGAGGCTTTCCTTAATATAATCCTCCATGGCCTTGCGTTCAGGCTTAGAGAGTTTATAAATACGCCCCTTAGGAAACCTGGCACCTTCTACTAACTATATGGCACAATCATAAGGTCTATGGGGTGGTAGAACCTCCTGGGTAGGTGATGAGAACACATCAGAATATTCCCTAATGACCATGGGTAGTATATCAGATTCTACTGAGACCCCAGCTTGTACCACAGACAAGCACGAGTCACACTTAGGTCCCCATTTCACCAACTCCCCCCTGGACCAATCAATAGTGGGGTTGTGTAATCGGAGCCAAGGCAACCCTAGTACCACCTCGACTGGTAAGTTCTCCAGGACTAAGAGGGAACATTTCTCAGAGTGGCACACCCCCACGGTTAGAGAAATCTCTGAGGGACATGACCTCACCATACCACCTACCAGGGTAGTGGCGTCAATAGCCATGACATGGATAGGTGTAGGAAGAGAAAAAATTGGAATACCCAGTCTAATGGCGTACTCAGAGTCAATAAATCTGGCCGCTGAACCAGAGTCAATAAAGGCCTTACCCGGCCATTTATTAACCCCCAGAGATATTATTATAGGTACCAAAAGCTTACATTTCATAATATCAGGGTGTACCTGGTCTTTAGGTTGCCTTGCCTTGGGAGACTTAACGGAGAGGGCCTTCTTAGGACACTGGTTGATCCAATGGTCAGGATCTCCGCAGTAAAAACACACTCCACGTCTGCGGCGCAGATTCCCTTGAGTTATGCCGACCTGCATGCGTTCTTCGGTAGAGACCTCAGCATTGTTTCTGGGATAGACCTCATGCTGAACCACCCCAAACTCACCAGGCGCACTGAGACTGTGCTCTGGTTTTCAGTGGAGAGAGGAGTGGGAGTTCTCCAGGACAGCCACTCCGGGTCCGAAATCTTTGTGGGCTGCCGCTCAATTAAGCGACATTTTCTGCCGCAGGCCCGTCATAACTTGTACGCAGGGGATCAGGTAGAATATACCCCCATGCGTTCTGTGCAAGGACCCTTCGCTGCCAGTGTGACTCTGCTGGCTAAGCCATTAACCCCTGCAGTCACCCCAGAGACCTGGCAGGAAGACCCAGGCTCTGCAGGGAAAGTGAGATACCTTCAAGAAACCCCAGACGGCAGATTGCGTTTTAGGGAGCAGCCCCAGCCAGAACCTGCACCTCTTATCCCTGACCTGGCTGCACCACCAACACTGCGGGTGGGTCAGATAAACAATTCCGTTTTTAAAATTCAATCCTAAGGTGCAACCCTATGTACTGCCCTGGAAGCAGCCTCAAGCACCTTCTGTGTGTCTACCAGAGTGCCTTCATCCGGAGGTTTTGAGCCCCTCTACACCAGCTAGAGATTCCGGCTTGCAGCATGTCAAAGCTGCATTCTCCAGGCTGTCTGCACAGCCAGTACCTACAACCACCACCAGAGGTCAGTGGCGTACCACTACTGCTGCGACGATGAGCTACCAGAGGCAAGAGCGCCCCCTGATGCACTTTAGTGGCTCCAGTAGCGAGGAGGACATGGATGCCCTCCTCTAAATGTATCTTCCTTTAAAATAAGGACATTCGGGAGCCATGTCGTGGACTATTCCTGATGGGTGAGGACCCATTGGCATTCTGTGTCTTAACAGTTTTCTATTTTCAGGTTGCCTACTTTGTCCTCACCCTGATGGTCATGCATAGTAAGGACTCCCCCCATCAACATTTAACCCTTCATGTCCAAGTTTATTGTTTTATCCCCTTCCTCAGGTTACTTGATAGCCTTGTGGAACTACGGTTCTAAATATGCTGATTTTATAATATTTTACACTTCCTTGGATCACAATTAACTCTTTTATCCCTGTGGATTACAATTGACTTTTAAAGTTTCCAGAGGATTCACAGTCAAGCACTTCCAGTCAAAGGACTCAAGTTATTTTTGAGCCTACCCTTGCATTAATAAAATTTGCACTACTTTTATTATAAAAATGTTTACCGCAACATGAAAGCTTGCACCCAAAGAAAAGACTCAAACGTGTACCTGAGCTCTTTGTGATTTTCAAACTATGTGATATTTTTGCACTAATTGTTACCAGTTTACCTGTTCTGCAACGTTCAATTATAACATGCCCATTGTGTGTATTCTTTTCCAGGTGCCGCAATGTGAATTCCTTCACTATTTGTGACGATTGCACTTACCCAAAAATGTAGCCACTTACTCCTGTGTGCCTTATTTGACAGCTCATGTTCTCTCCTTCCTTTATAAGGACTGCCTTTATGCGGACGCTTAATACTAATGGCCTACATCCGGAGTTATATATCCTAGGTACCCAGGGTAGGACCAAGTGGTGAGTCCCGGCAGGTCCAGTGGCTACACGGGTGGCCCCGCTGCTTCGGGAATCGTTGGAAGTCATAGACCGCTCCTTCCCGTTCGTTTTATGTTCAGGATTGCTCCCATCCTGAGGTGTCTTATTTCCAGGAGTTTCATGGGATTATAATACCCTCCTCCTGTGACATTGCCAGAAGAGCATGGAAACGATAAGTGCCTTCCCTTCTGGGCCTTTGCCTGAGGTGTGGTACCTCAAGCCTTAGAGCCATAATTTGTCTACCCCTTAGTCACCATAGTGATCGTGCTTTAAGCCAAATTTCTCAGGCTTTGGTGCAGGAAAGGGAATACAGGATAAAGCCACCCTTTCAATGGCAGGCATTTCATTACACAAAGGTGGGATTACAGAGTAAAGACACCCCCATGCTTTCTTTGGTGTTTGATGGCCATAAGAACACTTCAAAGTCAGTCAGTAATGTTTGCTTAGTGCAGTATTAGGTTCACTGGTTATACCAAGAGAAGGAAACTGTGTGTTGGACACCTTACTCTAACGGGCAGGAACTTGGGGATAGCCGTTTCATGTTTGTCTTTGTATGTCATATGTGTAGTTCATGCAGCACTCTGTATTTATTGAGTACCCCAGAGCTGATTCCTCTCCCTCCTAAGCATAAGCCGAGGGCAGCTTAACTCGAAGAAAGGGGGAATGAAACATCACAGAGTGATGTTACTAAACTCTTTTTCCCCGCTACTATTTGTTGGTAACATGTGCCTTGTCATTTAATGTGATTTATCTTATATCCTCACAAATGTGCATTGAAACCCTTGTTAAATGTATTTGCTGTAATTTCCATGTACACCAGCAGGTGGCAGCAATGTTTAGCAAGACCTTAGTTCAGTTTAGCATATATAGACTGGAATAGTACATTCCAGTTTAGCTCCCCCTCTATGAGCAGAAGTGGGCTGGCCCATGTCCTGCCTCATGGGGAGAAAAGGAAGTTAGAGTGAGTGTGCCAGCCACCCCGGCTAGGGGAAGGCTGTGCTGGTAGGAGCTCCCAGTTCTAGGGATCCAACCCAGGATTGTGTCTCGGCTGAGACCAAATATCATCATTCCCAGTCTGAGCCTTAAGCCTCAACTGGTGACAAGCAAGCAGCCACCTCCAGAACTCCAGGAAGAACCATTCCCTGAGAGCTAACTGTGAGTAATCATCCAGAGACCAGGAGAAGCCAAATTCCTCCTCAGCTAGTCAGTCCCATACACAGCAGAAGATAGACAGAGCAGACAATATAGATTCCTGCCATATTCTCCAGGCACATGATAGAAGCAGAAGAGATATTGATCCCTGCCATACATTGCCAATACCTCCTGGGACCCAAGACTATTGCTGTATCTCATATGGATAAATGCTGCCTCCAGTAAAGACAAGTTGAATTATATTCCAAGTCTGGATCTCATTTACTGCTACCGAATTCCTTGATTACTCCTACTAGCAACACACTCATTTATTGCAAGTGATCCAGGATCCAGGAGTCCAGCCATACCCAGGTAGGAGACACCGTTGACACTATACCTACTACTACACAGAGACATTACCCCACTCTGGCATTCCTCACCTGTACGTGAGTTGCAACACCTTAAAGGGCCCTGAGATTGTACCCTGCGCACGCTGCAATTGGCGTCACAAACAAAAACAATAGACTTCTATATCCATATCCGGACCCAGTGCATTATTTTGGCATCTGCCTAACCGTACCACGGTCCTGCTCATTGCAATTTTTATTGCAGATGTCAGGCCTCTTTTATTCAATGAAAGAATGGTAGTTCTAGACCTTCAAAGATGGCTGGTCTCCTTTTCTCAGAGGCACTCTGGTAGCAAAGTTACTTCTTTGGCAGCTTTAGTTTCAGAGAGAAATGTTCTCTGGACTTGGGCCTGGTCTGCAGAAACTTGCACATGTAAGTTTTGTCTGTAGATTTTCTCAGCTCCAACTAATAACCAGGGGATGGGCTAAATCCATCTCCCTGGTAACCTAACCATATCTGCCAGTATTAACCATTTGTTGCCCATGCATTGCTATTAGGTATACACAGTGCATAAAGAAATAAGTGATTTAAATTGGACCTTTCACGTGAATTTTCTAGTTTAATTAAATACCTTTCCTTTCGAGGTACTGATACTGACACCCTGTTTTTTTGTTTTGTTTTTATATTGCTCGTACGCCCCACTGTGCACCCCTGCAGTTTTCCCACTCAGTATGTTAATCCTGAGCATCGGTACAGGGAAAAGGAGATGCCAGGGTTTCTCAATGGGCTTCTTCTGTGATTGGACCACGGCACAGCCAGGGAGAAAAAACTGCTCACCTTCACCCTGGCTGTGACACTCTCACAAGCAGACGCCCATTGAGAAACCCTGGCGGGAAAACTGCTGTGGGGCGTACGAGTGATATTTAAAAAACAACAACCAGGGTGTCAGCATCAGCGGGGGTACCCCGCAAGGAAAGGTATTTAATTAAACTAGAACATTCCCGCGAAAGGTCCTCTTTAACAAAAAATCACAACATTTATCTGTCACGGATGTACCGAGACATATGGACGTTCCTGCGACAGGTGGCAGGAGATCTGTGAGACTGGCAACACGTTGTTTGATCTGACATGTTTTCCTTTTGGATCAAATGACATCTGTGTTGTTTCTGGTGCTTGCCACACCTTCTTTCCCCAGGTGTTGCTATTGTGGGCAATTACCCTTCTCTATTTATTGTTGTTTCTCCCACTATGCTATGTGGTTTATAGCTTCTTTTGAACTTGTGGTTAGCTTGTGTTTGGTTCTCGGCTGAGTTCCTGGTGCTACCAAAGCTTCATTGAAGATAAGTGTTTCCTTTCCCTTTTGAATTTTGTTTATCTACAGTACAGACCAAAAGTTTGGACACACCTTCTCATTCAAAGTGTTTTCTTTAATTTCATGACTATGAAAATTGTAGATTCACACTGAAGGCATCAAAACCATGAATTAACACATGTGGAATTATATACATAACAAAAAAGTGTGAAACAACAGAAAATATGTCATATTCTAGGTTCTTCAAAGTAGCCACCTTTTGCTTTGATTACTGCTTTGCACACTCTTGGCATTCTCTTGATGAGCTTCAAGAGGTAGTCACCTGAAATGGTCTTCCAACAGTCTTGAAGGAGTTCCCAGAGATGCTTAGCACTTGTTGGCCCTTTTGCCTTCACTCTGCGGTCCAGCTCACCCCAAACCATCTCGATTGGGTTCAGGTCTGGTGACTGTGGAGGGCAGGTCATCTGGCGCAGCACCCCATCACTCTCCTTCATGGTCAAATAGCCCTTACACAGCCTGGAGGTGTGTTTGGGGCCATTGTCCTGTTGAAAAATAAATGATGGTCCAACTAAACGCAAACCGGATGGAATAGCATGCCGCTGCAAGATGCTGTGGTAGCCATGCTGGTTCAGTATGCCTTCAATTTTGAATAAATCCCCAACAGTGTCACCAGAAAAGCACCCCCACACCATCACACCTCCTCCTCCATGCTTCACGGTGGGAACCAGGCATGTAGAGTCCATCCGTTCACCTTTTCTGCGTCGCACAAAGACACGGTGGTTGGAACTAAAGATCTCAAATTTGGACTCATCAGACCAAAGCACAGATTTCCACTGGTATAATGTCCATTCCTTGTGTTCTTTAGCCTAAACAAGTCTCTTCTGCTTGTTGCCTGTCCTTAGCAGTGGTTTCCTAGCAGATATTCTACCATGAAGGCCTGATTCACACAGTCTCCTCTTAACAGTTGTTCTAGAGATGTGTCTGCTGCTAGAACTCTGTGTGGAGAATGAAAGCAAAACGGGGCTACTTTGAAGAACCTAGAATATGACATATTTTCTGTTGTTTCACACTTTTTTGTTATGTATATAATTCCACATGTGTTAATTCATAGTTTTGATGCCTTCAGTGTGAATCTACAATTTTCATAGTCATAAAAATAAAGAAAACTCTTTGAATGAGAAGGTGTGTCCAAACTTTTGGTCTGTACTGTATGTGTGTGTTGTTTTTCCATGTTGTTTGTCATTAGGCCTGAGGGAGACTGCTGTTTGTCCTTCCCTTTGGAGGAACAGGTAGACTCAGTCCTGCCATTAGTTCCAGGGTCCTATAGGATGAGATAGGATTCTAGGTATCTGTGTCACGGAAGGTGTACAGAAAACTAGAAGACACAAATGAAGATCCGACTGACTTGATCCAAAACTAAGGAACAGGAGGGTAAGCCCTTTAAGAGCCATAGCTCTCTCCCTTACTGCTCAGCCTATGCAAAAATCTCAATGGTAGAAAATTGCATATCCTCGTTCCTCGACTGTATGCACCTGAACACCCTATAATAGTGAGGGGACACGACCACCGGCTCCCTACACTTAATACGGAGGGAGTCAGGGTCACCTAGGATCAAGCCCACAGGCAAACAGAAATAAAGAAAACAGACTTATCTTGTGGATGCAGTAGTAACAGCTTCTAGCATCAGCACACTCCTGGAAGTTGTATAAACCGCAAAGTGATGCAGTATGGGAAGGGATTTAAAGGGATGCAATCAGTGCAACTACATGACAGCTGAGAGAGGCTAACGAGATGAGAAAACGAAAGCAAAACAAAAGGAACCTCAAGCAGGAGGTTCTGAAGAACATCTGTCAGAGCTTCTCAGATGTCTGGTGGTGACAATCTGGTGTATGAACTTGCCTACCTTTGGGGCCTGTTCATAGTGGTAGTCTGTCAGGACTGGAGTTAGGGTTTTCTCTAGGCGGTGTCCATCTTCCTTCCCTAGTTTCCAGGCCTTATTCTGGTATCCCCATTCCCTCCTATGCTCAGTGTGTTGTTTTCCTCCAACACACGAGCGTGAAATTATCTCAGAAACATTGAATGAAGATTTTTAGCAATAAATAACCATTTGCAGTTGTCCTCTGGGCCACTGCACTTCTACCTTTTCATTTTCCAAAGAAGCTCTGAAAATGAAAGCTGAAATCTTTTTGGTTGCGATCAGCAACTAAACCAGTTTTCCTTTACATCAGTTTTGATAAATCTCCCTAGCAGAACAACCTGACCTTAGCAACATGGACAATATATTTCAGTATAGAGCAAAATAATTGAATCTTTCATGAAAGGAGCCTAATAAGTTTTGGATTTTGTGGTAGTCCATATTGTATTGCAGCTCTCTGCTGAAAACAATTTCAGAATTATCAGACTTTTTGGATTATTGGATGCGGGATTAAAGGAATTTCACAGTAAATTTTCATCGTTTTAAAAAAAAAAAAAGTGAATTTATGAAAGTTATTCTAATATATGCAATCGCACTCTGCAACCAGCACTCTGCCCTGCCTTTATGCTGGATGTTGAATGAGGCATTGGTGTACATTTTGGCCAAAGCGTAATAAGCCACTCACCACGTCAAGGTCGCCTTAATGAGTGGTCCCTAACACTAGTTCCTACCTGTTATGGGCCATGACAGCCACACAAAGTCCAGGGAGCGCAGGTACAGCATGCACGCCAAGCATACTCTGCTTTTAACCCCGTCCGGTGCCATTACAGCTTTCATCGGATCCAGGGATGCAAGTACCAACATGCATGCTGAGCCCACTATATACTTCTCCTGGAGCCAAATGGCTACTGGTAGGTGCTATATAAGCAGGCTCAGTTTTATACTGACTTTAAAACCAGCCTCCAGGGCATACTAACTGGTCAGGTGTGCATGACTGCTTGGAGATCGCCACGCCTCCAATATATACTACAAAAATACGGGGGATTCAGCCCGCACAACCTCTAGCAGGTGCAGATTGCTTGGCGTGCATGCTGTACCTGCGCTCCCTGGACTTTGTGTGGCTGTTATGGCCCATAAAAGGTAGGAACTAGTGTTAGGGACCACTCATTAAGGCGACCTTGATGTGGTGAGTGGCTTATTACGCTTTGGCCTAAATGTACACCAATGCCTTATTCATAGGGATGAGCGAACTCGAACTGTATAGTTCGGGTTCGTACCGAATTTTGGGGTGTCCGTGACACGGACCCGAACCCGGACATTTTCGTAAAAGTCCGGGTTCGGGTTCGGTGTTCGTCGCTTTCTTCGCGCTTTTGTGACGCTTTCTTGGCGCTTTTTGAAAGGCTGCAAAGCAGCCAATCAACAAGCGTCATACTACTTGCCCCAAGAGGCCATCACAGCCATGCCTACTATTGGCATGGCTGTGATTGGCCAGAGCACCATGTGACCCAGCCTCTATTTAAGCTGGAGTCACATAGCGCCGCCCGTCACTCTGCTCTGATTAGCGTAGGGAGAGGTTGCGGCTGCGACAGTAGGGCGAGATTAGGCAGATTAACTCCTCCAAAGGACTTGATTAACTGATCGATCTGCAGCTGTGGATCATTGAGCTGCTGATCCTCAATTGCTCACTGTTTTTAGGCTGCCCAGACCGTTTGTCAGTCACATTTTTCTGGGGTGATCGGCGGCCATTTTGTGTCTTGTGGTGCGCCAGCACAAGCTGCGACCAAGTGCATTTAACCCTCAATGGTGTGGTTGTTTTTTGGCTAAAGCCTACATCAGGGTGAAGCTGTCACACCAAGTGCATTTAACCAGCAATAGTCTGTTCATTTTTTGGCCATATACAAAATCAGGGGCAAGCTGCGCCTGTCACCAAGTGCATTTAACCCTCAATGGTGTGGTTGTTTTTTGGCTAAAGCCTACATCAGGGTGAAGCTGTCACACCAAGTGCATTTAACCAGCAATAGTCTGTTCATTTTTTGGCCATATACTAAATCAGGGGCAAGCTGCGCCTGTCACCAAGTGCATTTAACCCTCAATGGTGTGGTTGTTTTTTGGCTAAAGCCTACATCAGGGTGAAGCTGTCACACCAAGTGCATTTAACCAGCAATAGTCTGTTTATTTTTTGGCCATATCCCAGTCTAATTCTGTCACTAAATCCATACCGGTCACCCAGCGCCTAAATACTAGGCCTCAAATTTATATCCCGCTAAATCTGTCCTTAGTGCTGTAGCTGGGCGAGTTATTTAGTGTCCGTTCAAGCACATTTCTTGTTCTGGGTTGAAATACAATTCCCAATTTAGCAATTTCATAATTTAGTGGTTTCTGCTATATCAGAGCTATTTGAAATCTATCCCTAAAAGGGTATATAATATTCAAGGTGCACATTGGGTCATTCAGAATAACTTCACACACACCCGCTACTGTGTATTTCCAAGTCTAATTCTGGCACTAAACCCATACCTGTCACCCAGCGCCTAAATACTAGGCCTCAAATTTATATCCAGCTAAATCTGTCCCTAGTGCTGTAGCTGGGCGAGTTATTTAGTGTCCGTTCAAGCACATTTCTTGTTCTGGGTTGAAATACAATTCCCAATTTAGCAATTTCATAATTTAGTGGTTTCTGCTATATCACAGCTATTTGAAATCTATCCCTAAAAGGGTATATAATATTCAAGGTGCACATTGGGTCATTCAGAATAACTTCACACACACCCGCTACTGTGTATTTCCAAGTCTAATTCTGGCACTAAACCCATACCTGTCACCCAGCGCCTAAATACTAGGCCTCAAATTTATATCCCGCTAAATCTGTCCTTAGTGCTGTAGCTGGGCGAGTTATTTAGTGTCCGTTCAAGCACATTTCTTGTTCTGGGTTGAAATACAATTCCCAATTTAGCAATTTCATAATTTAGTGGTTTCTGCTATATCAGAGCTATTTGAAATCTATCCCTAAAAGGGTATATAATATTCAAGGTGCACATTGGGTCATTCAGAATAACTTCACACACACCCGCTACTGTGTATTTCCAAGTCTAATTCTGGCACTAAACCCATACCTGTCACCCAGCGCCTAAATACTAGGCCTCAAATTTATATCCCGCTAAATCTGTCCTTAGTGCTGTAGCTGGGCGAGTTATTTAGTGTCCGTTCAAGCACATTTCTTGTTCTGGGTTGAAATACAATTCCCAATTTAGCAATTTCATAATTTAGTGGTTTCTGCTATATCAGAGCTATTTGAAATCTATCCCTAAAAGGGTATATAATATTCAAGGTGCACATTGGGTCATTCAGAATAACTTCACACACACCCGCTACTGTGTATTTCCAAGTCTAATTCTGGCACTAAACCCATACCTGTCACCCAGCGCCTAAATACTAGGCCTCAAATTTATATCCCGCTAAATCTGTCCCTAGTGCTGTAGCTGGGCGAGTTATTTAGTGTCCGTTCAAGCACATTTCTTGTTCTGGGTTGAAATACAATTCCCAATTTAGCAATTTCATAATTTAGTGGTTTCTGCTATATCAGAGCTATTTGAAATCTATCCCTAAAAGGGTATATAATATTCAAGGTGCACATTGGGTCATTCAGAATAACTTCACACACACCCGCTACTGTGTATTTCCAAGTCTAATTCTGGCACTAAACCCATACCTGTCACCCAGCGCCTAAATACTAGGCCTCAAATTTATATCCCGCTAAATCTGTCCTTAGTGCTGTAGCTGGGCGAGTTATTTAGTGTCCGTTCAAGCACATTTCTTGTTCTGGGTTGAAATACAATTCCCAATTTAGCAATTTCATAATTTAGTGGTTTCTGCTATATCAGAGCTATTTGAAATCTATCCCTAAAAGGGTATATAATATTCAAGGTGCACATTGGGTCATTCAGAATAACTTCACACACACCCGCTACTGTGTATTTCCAAGTCTAATTCTGGCACTAAACCCATACCTGTCACCCAGCGCCTAAATACTAGGCCTCAAATTTATATCCCGCTAAATCTGTCCTTAGTGCTGTAGCTGGGCGAGTTATTTAGTGTCCGTTCAAGCACATTTCTTGTTCTGGGTTGAAATACAATTCCCAATTTAGCAATTTCATAATTTAGTGGTTTCTGCTATATCAGA
This sequence comes from Bufo gargarizans, assembly GCF_014858855.1. NCBI lineage: Eukaryota > Metazoa > Chordata > Amphibia > Anura > Bufonidae > Bufo > Bufo gargarizans. The sequence continues at coordinate 644,850,838 of NC_058081.1, forward strand.
GCTATTTGAAATCTATCCCTAAAAGGGTATATAATATTCAAGGTGCACATTGGGTCATTCAGAATAACTTCACACACACCCGCTACTGTGTATTTCCAAGTCTAATTCTGGCACTAAACCCATACCTGTCACCCAGCGCCTAAATACTAGGCCTCAAATTTATATCCCGCTAAATCTGTCCCTAGTGCTGTAGCTGGGCGAGTTATTTAGTGTCCGTTCAAGCACATTTCTTGTTCTGGGTTGAAATACAATTCCCAATTTAGCAATTTCATAATTTAGTGGTTTCTGCTATATCAGAGCTATTTGAAATCTATCCCTAAAAGGGTATATAATATTCAAGGTGCACATTGGGTCATTCAGAATAACTTCACACACACCCGCTACTGTGTATTTCCAAGTCTAATTCTGGCACTAAACCCATACCTGTCACCCAGCGCCTAAATACTAGGCCTCAAATTTATATCCCGCTAAATCTGTCCTTAGTGCTGTAGCTGGGCGAGTTATTTAGTGTCCGTTCAAGCACATTTCTTGTTCTGGGTTGAAATACAATTCCCAATTTAGCAATTTCATAATTTAGTGGTTTCTGCTATATCAGAGCTATTTGAAATCTATCCCTAAAAGGGTATATAATATTCAAGGTGCACATTGGGTCATTCAGAATAACTTCACACACACCCGCTACTGTGTATTTCCAAGTCTAATTCTGGCACTAAACTCATACCTGTCACCCAGCGCCTAAATACTAGGCCTCAAATTTATATCCCGCTAAATCTGTCCTTAGTGCTGTAGCTGGGCGAGTTATTTAGTGTCCGTTCAAGCACATTTCTTGTTCTGGGTTGAAATACAATTCCCAATTTAGCAATTTCATAATTTAGTGGTTTCTGCTATATCAGAGCTATTTGAAATCTATCCCTAAAAGGGTATATAATATTCAAGGTGCACATTGGGTCATTCAGAATAACTTCACACACACCCGCTACTGTGTATTTCCAAGTCTAATTCTGGCACTAAACCCATACCTGTCACCCAGCGCCTAAATACTAGGCCTCAAATTTATATCCCGCTAAATCTGTCCCTAGTGCTGTAGCTGGGCGAGTTATTTAGTGTCCGTTCAAGCACATTTCTTGTTCTGGGTTGAAATACAATTCCCAATTTAGCAATTTCATAATTTAGTGGTTTCTGCTATATCAGAGCTATTTGAAATCTATCCCTAAAAGGGTATATAATATTCAAGGTGCACATTGGGTCATTCAGAATAACTTCACACACACCCGCTACTGTGTATTTCCAAGTCTAATTCTGGCACTAAACCCATACCTGTCACCCAGCGCCTAAATACTAGGCCTCAAATTTATATCCCGCTAAATCTGTCCTTAGTGCTGTAGCTGGGCGAGTTATTTAGTGTCCGTTCAAGCACATTTCTTGTTCTGGGTTGAAATACAATTCCCAATTTAGCAATTTCATAATTTAGTGGTTTCTGCTATATCAGAGCTATTTGAAATCTATCCCTAAAAGGGTATATAATATTCAAGGTGCACATTGGGTCATTCAGAATAACTTCACACACACCCGCTACTGTGTATTTCCAAGTCTAATTCTGGCACTAAACCCATACCTGTCACCCAGCGCCTAAATACTAGGCCTCAAATTTATATCCCGCTAAATCTGTCCCTAGTGCTGTAGCTGGGCGAGTTATTTAGTGTCCGTTCAAGCACATTTCTTGTTCTGGGTTGAAATACAATTCCCAATTTAGCAATTTCATAATTTAGTGGTTTCTGCTATATCAGAGCTATTTGAAATCTATCCCTAAAAGGGTATATAATATTCAAGGTGCACATAGGGTCATTCAGAATAACTTCACACACCCGCTACTGTGCATTTCCAAATCTAATTCTGTCACTAAACCCATACCTGTCACCCAGCGCCTAAATACTAGGCCTCAAATTTATATCCCGCTAAATCTCTCGTTACCGCTGTCCTGTTGTGGCTGGGAAAGTTATTTAGTGTCCGTCAAAGCACATTTTTTGTTCTGGGTTGAAATACAATTCCCAATTTAGCAATTTCATAATTTAGTCGTTTCTGCTATATCAGAGCTATTTGAAATCTATCCCTAAAAGGGTAGATCATATTGAAGGTGCACATAGGGTCATTCAGAATAACTTCACACACACGCTTCTGTGCATTTCCAAGTCTAATTCTGTCACTAAATCCATACCGGTCACCCAGCGCCTAAATACTAGGCCTCAAATTTATATCCCGCTGAATTTGAATACAATACATTGGGCCAAATAATATATTTGTTGTTGTGGTGAACCATAACAATGAGAAAAACATCTAGTAAGGGACGCGGACGTGGACATGGTCGTGGTGGTGTTAGTGGACCCTCTGGTGCTGGGAGAGGACGTGGCCGTTCTGCCACATCCACACGTCCTAGTGTACCAACTACCTCAGGTCCCAGTAGCCGCCAGAATTTACAGCGATATATGGTGGGGCCCAATGCCGTTCTAAGGATGGTAAGGCCTGAGCAGGTACAGGCATTAGTCAATTGGGTGGCCGACAGTGGATCCAGCACGTTCACATTATCTCCCACCCAGTCTTCTGCAGAAAGCGCACAGATGGCGCCTGAAAACCAACCCCATCAGTCTGTCACATCACCCCCATGCATACCAGGGAAACTGTCTCAGCCTCAAGTTATGCAGCAGTCTCTTATGCTGTTTGAAGACTCCGCTGGCAGGGTTTCCCAAGGGCATCCACCTAGCCCTTCCCCAGCGGTGAAAGACATAGAATGCACTGACGCACAACCACTTATGTTTCCTGATGATGAGGACATGGGAATACCACCTCAGCATGTCTCTGATGATGACGAAACACAGGTGCCAACTGCTGCGTCTTTCTGCAGTGTGCAGACTGAACAGGAGGTCAGGGATCAAGACTGGGTGGAAGACGATGCAGGGGACGATGAGGTCCTAGACCCCACATGGAATGAAGGTCGTGCCACTGACTTTCACAGTTCGGAGGAAGAGGCAGTGGTGAGACCGAGCCAACAGCGTAGCAAAAGAGGGAGCAGTGGGCAAAAGCAGAACACCCGCCGCCAAGAGACTCCGCCTGCTACTGACCGCCGCCATCTGGGACCGAGCACCCCAAAGGCAGCTTCAAGGAGTTCCCTGGCATGGCACTTCTTCAAACAATGTGCTGACGACAAGACCCGAGTGGTTTGCACGCTGTGCCATCAGAGCCTGAAGCGAGGCATTAACGTTCTGAACCTGAGCACAACCTGCATGACCAGGCACCTGCATGCAAAGCATGAACTGCAGTGGAGTAAACACCTTAAAACCAAGGAAGTCACTCAGGCTCCCCCTGCTACCTCTTCTGCTGCTGCCGCCTCGGCCTATTCTGCTGCTGCCGCCTCGGCCTCTTCCTCCGCCTCTGGAGGAACGTTGGCACCTGCCGCCCAGCAAACAGGGGATGTACCACCAACACCACCACCACCACCTCCGTCACCAAGCGTCTCAACCATGTCACACGCCAGCGTTCAGCTCTCCATCTCACAAACATTTGATAGAAAGCGTAAATTCCCACCTAGCCACCCTCGATCCCTGGCCCTGAATGCCAGCATTTCTAAACTACTGGCCTATGAAATGCTGTCATTTAGGCTGGTGGACACAGACAGCTTCAAACAGCTCATGTCGCTTGCTGTCCCACAGTATGTTGTTCCCAGCCGGCACTACTTCTCCAAGAGAGCCGTGCCTTCCCTGCACAACCAAGTATCCCATAAAATCAAGTGTGCACTGCGCAACGCCATCTGTGGCAAGGTCCACCTAACCACAGATACGTGGACCAGTAAGCACGGCCAGGGACGCTATATCTCCCTAACTGCACACTGGGTAAATGTAGTGGCAGCTGGGCCCCAGGCGGAGAGCTGTTTGGCGCACGTCCTTCCGCCGCCAAGGATCGCAGGGCAACATTCTTTGCCTCCTGTTGCCACCTCCTCCTTCTCGGCTTCCTCCTCCTCTTCTTCCACCTGCTCATCCAGTCAGCCACACACCTTCACCACCAACTTCAGCACAGCCCGGGGTAAACGTCAGCAGGCCATTCTGAAACTCATATGTTTGGGGGACAGGCCCCACACCGCACAGGAGTTGTGGCGGGGTATAGAACAACAGACCGACGAGTGGTTGCTGCCGGTGAGCCTCAAGCCCGGCCTGGTGGTGTGTGATAATGGGCGAAATCTCGTTGCAGCTCTGGGACTAGCCAATTTGACGCACATCCCTTGCTTGGCGCATGTGCTGAATTTGGTGGTGCAGAAGTTCATTCACAACTACCCCGACATGTCAGAGCTGCTGCATAAAGTGCGGGCCGTCTGTTCGCGCTTCCGGCGTTCACATCCTGCTGCTGCTCGCCTGTCTGCGCTACAGCGTAACTTCGGCCTTCCCGCTCACCGCCTCATATGCGACGTGCCCACCAGGTGGAACTCCACCTTGCACATGCTGGACAGACTGTGCGAGCAGCAGCAGGCCATAGTGGAGTTTCAGCTGCAGCACGCACGGGTCAGTCGCACTACAGAACAGCACCACTTCACCACCAATGACTGGGCCTCCATGCGAGACCTGTGTGCCCTGTTGCGCTGTTTCGAGTACTCCACCAACATGGCCAGTGGCGATGACACCGTTATCAGCGTTACAATACCACTTCTATGTCTCCTTGAGAAAACACTTAGGGCGATGATGGAAGAGGAGGTGGCCCAGGAGGAGGAGGAGGAGGAGGAGGAAGAGGGGTCATTTTTAGCACTTTCAGGCCAGTCTCTTCGAAGTGACTCAGAGGGAGGTTTTTGGCAACAGCAGAGGCCAGGTACAAATGTGGCCAGCCAGGGCCCACTACTGGAGGACGAGGAGGACGAGGATGAGGAGGAGGTGGAGGAGGATGAGGATGAAGCATGGTCACAGCGGGGTGGCACCCAACGCAGCTCGGGTCCATCACTGGTGCGTGGCTGGGGGGAAAGGCAGGACGATGACGATACGCCTCCCACAGAGGACAGCTTGTCCTTATCCCTGGGCAGCCTGGCACACATGAGCGACTACATGCTGCAGTGCCTGCGCAACGACAGCAGAGTTGCCCACATTTTAACCTGTGCGGACTACTGGGTTGCCACCCTGCTGGATCCACGCTACAAAGACAATGTGCCCACCTTACTTCCTGCACTGGAGCGTGATAGGAAGATGCGCGAGTACAAGCGCACGTTGGTAGACGCGCTACTGAGAGCATTCCCAAATGTCACAGGGGAACAAGTGGAAGCCCAAGGCCAAGGCAGAGGAGGAGCAAGAGGTCGCCAAGGCAGCTGTGTCACGGCCAGCTCCTCTGAGGGCAGGGTTAGCATGGCAGAGATGTGGAAAACTTTTGTCAACACGCCACAGCTAACTGCACCACCACCTGATACGCAACGTGTTAGCAGGAGGCAACATTTCACTAACATGGTGAAACAGTACGTGTGCACACCCCTCCACGTACTGACTGATGGTTCGGCCCCATTCAACTTCTGGGTCTCTAAATTGTCCACGTGGCCAGAGCTAGCCTTTTATGCCTTGGAGGTGCTGGCCTGCCCGGCAGCCAGCGTTTTGTCTGAACGTGTATTCAGCACGGCAGGGGGCGTCATTACAGACAAACGCAGCCGCCTGTCTACAGCCAATGTGGACAAGCTGACGTTCATAAAAATGAACCAGGCATGGATCCCACAGGACCTGTCCGTCCCTTGTCCAGATTAGACATTAACTACCTCCCCATAACCATATATTATTGGACTCCAGGGCACTTCCTCATTCAATCCTATTTTTATTTTCATTTTACCATTATATTGCGAGGCTACCCAAAGTTGAATGAACCTCTCCTCTGCCTGTGTGCTAGGCCTAAATATATGCCAATGGACTGTTGCAGTGGTGGCTGACATGAAGCCTGATTCTCTGCTATGACATGCAGACTAATTCTCTGCTGACATGAAGCCAGATTGTCTGTTACGGGACCTCTCTCCTCTGCCTGGGTGCTGGGCCTAAATTTATGACAATGGACTGTTGCAGTGGTGGCTGACGTGAAGCCTGATTCTCTGCTATGACATGCAGACTGATTCTCTGCTGACATGAAGCCAGATTGTCTGTTACGGGACCTCTCTGCTCTGCCTGTGTGCTAGGCCTAAATATATGCCAATGGACTGTTGCAGTGGTGGGTGACGTGAAGCCTCATTCTCTGCTATGACATGCAGACTGATTCTCTGCTGACATGAAGCCAGATTGTCTGTTACGGGACCTCTCTCCTCTGCCTGTGTGCTAGGCCTAAATATATGCCAATGGACTGTTGCAGTGGTGGGTGACGTGAAGCCTCATTCTCTGCTATGACATGCAGACTGATTCTCTGCTGTCATGAAGCCAGATTGTCTGTTACGGGACCTCTCTGCTCTGCCTGTGTGCTAGGCCTAAATATATGCCAATGGACTGTTGCAGTGGTGGGTGACGTGAAGCCTCATTCTCTGCTATGACATGCAGACTGATTCTCTGCTGACATGAAGCCAGATTGTCTGTTACGGGACCTCTCTGCTCTGCCTGTGTGCTAGGCCTAAATATATGCCAATGGACTGTTGCAGTGGTGGGTGACGTGAAGCCTCATTCTCTGCTATGACATGCAGACTGATTCTCTGCTGTCATGAAGCCAGATTGTCTGTTACGGGACCTCTCTGCTCTGCCTGTGTGCTAGGCCTAAATATATGCCAATGGACTGTTGCAGTGGTGGGTGACGTGAAGCCTCATTCTCTGCTATGACATGCAGACTAATTCTCTGCTGACATGAAGACAGATTCTCTGTTACGGGACCTCTCTCCTCTGCCTGTGTGTGTGCTGGGCCTAAATATATGCCAATGGACTGTTGCAGTGGTGGGTGACGTGAAGCCTCATTCTCTGCTATGACATGCAGACTGATTCTCTGCTGTCATGAAGCCAGATTGTCTGTTACGGGACCTCTCTGCTCTGCCTGTGTGCTAGGCCTAAATATATGCCAATGGACTGTTGCAGTGGTGGGTGACGTGAAGCCTCATTCTCTGCTATGACATGCAGACTAATTCTCTGCTGACATGAAGACAGATTCTCTGTTACGGGACCTCTCTCCTCTGCCTGTGTGTGTGCTGGGCCTAAATATATGCCAATGGACTGTTGCAGTGGTGGCTGACGTGAAGCCTCATTCTCTGCTATGACATGCAGACTGATTCTCTGCTGACATGAAGCCAGATTCTCTGTTACGGGACCTCTCTCCTCTGCCTGTGTGTGTGCTGGGCCTAAATATATGCCAATGGACTGTTGCAGTGGTGGCTGACGTGAAGCCTCATTCTCTGCTATGACATGCAGACTGATTCTCTGCTGACATGAAGCCAGATTCTCTGTTACGGGACCTCTCTCCTCTGCCTGTGTGTGTGCTGGGCCTAAATATATGCCAATGGACTGTTGCAGTGGTGGCTGACGTGAAGCCTCATTCTCTGCTATGACATGCAGACTGATTCTCTGCTGACATGAAGCCAGATTCTCTGTTACGGGACCTCTCTCCTCTGCCTGTGTGTGTGCTGGGCCTAAATATATGCCAATGGACTGTTGCAGTGGTGGCTGACGTGAAGCCTCATTCTCTGCTATGACATGCAGACTGATTCTCTGCTGACATGAAGCCAGATTCTCTGTTACGGGACCTCTCTCCTCTGCCTGTGTGTGTGCTGGGCCTAAATATATGCCAATGGACTGTTGCAGTGGTGGCTGACGTGAAGCCTCATTCTCTGCTATGACATGCAGACTAATTCTCTGCTGACATGAAGACAGATTCTCTGTTACGGGACCTCCCTCCTCTGCCTGGGTGCTGGGCCTAAATATATGCCAATGGACTGTTGCAGTGGTGGCTGACGTGAAGCCTCATTCTCTGCTATGACATGCAGACTGATTCTCTGCTGACATGAAGACAGATTCTCTGTTACGGGACCTCTCTCCTCTGCCTGTGTGTGTGCTGGGCCTAAATATATGCCAATGGACTGTTGCAGTGGTGGGTGACGTGAAGCCTCATTCTCTGCTATGACATGCAGACTGATTCTCTGCTGACATGAAGACAGATTCTCTGTTACGGGACCTCTCTCCTCTGCCTGTGTGTGTGCTGGGCCTAAATATATGCCAATGGACTCTTACAGTGGTGGCTGACGTGAAGCCTGATTCTCTGCTATGATATGAAGACTGATTCTCTGCTGACATGAAGCCAGATTGTCTGTTACGGGACCTCCCTCCTCTGCCTGGGTGCTGGGCCTAAATATATGCCAATGGACTGTTGCAGTGGTGGCTGACGTGAAGCCTCATTCTCTGCTATGACATGCAGACTGATTCTCTGCTGACATGAAGCCAGATTGTCTGTTACGGGACCTCTCTCCTCTGCCTGGGTGCTGGGTAGTGTTGAGCGCGAATATTCGAAAAGCAAATTTTTTTCGCGAATATCGCAACTTCGCGATTTCGCGAATATTTCGAATATAGTGCTATATATTCGTAAAAACGAATATTCGTTTTTTGTTTTCCCCCCCCCCCCCACAAAATTACAGTACACATATAATTGATTGTTTCCCAAAGGTCCAACAGCTCAGATCTTACTCACATTGCCTAGAAAGTGATTGAGGCGCGAATCTTCGTAAGGCGATTTTATTAGCGCACATGCGAATATCGGCACGTCCCAGAACAGAGGCAAAGGGCTTTGCATTCATACATTAGTGAATTGAGTTGCGAATCTTCGTAAGGCGATTTTATTAGCGCACATGCGAATATCTACACTTGTCCCAGAACAGAGGCAAAGGGCTTTGCATTCATACATTAGTGATTGAATTGAGCTGCGAATCTTCGTAAGGCGATTTTATTAACGCAAATGCAAATATCTACACTTGTCCCCAGAACAGAGAGGCAAAGGCCTGTGCATGTGCATTCATATAGTATAGCACCATATTCGCGAATACGTAGAACTTCGTAAAATTCGATTTACGAATATTCGTATTTTTTATTTTACTTTCCACCTTACAGATTACATTGATCTGTACTCTGTCAACTACTGTCATCACCCCCCACTGTATCTCGATTGATTCCCAAAAGTCTCACATTCCCTAGAAAGTGATTGAGGTGCGAATCTTCGTAAGGCGATTTTATTAGCGCACATGCGAATATCTACACTTGTCCCAGAACAGAGGCAAAGGGCATTGCATTCATACATTAGTGATTGAATTGAGTTGCGAATCTTCGTAAGGCGATTTCATTAGCGCACATGTGAATTTTGCATAGCATATGTATTATGCGATGCGAAAATTCGAATTATCGCATATGCGAAATAATAACGAATTTGAATAATCGCGAATATTTTACGAATATTCTTTCGAATATTCACAAAATTTCGCGAATTCGAATATGGGACATGCCGCTCAACACTAGTGCTGGGCCTAAATTTATGACAATGGACTGTTGCAGTGGTGGGTGACGTGAAGCCTGATTCTCTGCTATGACATGCAGACTGATTCTCTGCTGACATGAAGCCAGATTGTCTGTTACGGGACCTCTCTCCTCTGCCTGGGTGCTGGGCCTAAATATATGCCAATGGACTGTTGCAGTGGTGGCTGACGTGAAGCCTCATTCTCTGCTATGACATGCAGACTAATTCTCTGCTGACATGAAGACAGATTCTCTGTTACGGGACCTCTCTCCTCTGCCTGGGTGCCGGGGCCTAAATATCTGAGAATGGACTGTTCCAGTGGTGGGTGACGGGAAGCCAGATTCTCTGCTATGGAACCTCTCTCCAATTGATTTTGGTTAATTTTTATTTATTTAATTTTTATTTTAATTCATTTCCCTATCCACATTTGTTTGCAGGGGATTTACCTACATGTTGCTGCCTTTTGCAGCCCTCTAGCTCTTTCCTGGGCTGTTTTACAGCCTTTTTAGTGCCGAAAAGTTCGGGTCCCCATTGACTTCAATGGGGTTCGGGTTCGGGACGAAGTTCGGATCGGGTTCGGATCCCGAACCCGAACATTTCCGGGATGTTCGGCCGAACTTCTCGAACCCGAACATCCAGGTGTTCGCTCAACTCTACTTATTCAACATCCAGCATAAAGGCAGGGCAGAGTGCTGGTTGCAGAGTGCGATTTCATTTTGTGTTTTTGAATTTTTAATGTGTGTCTGTTGGTGTGTCTAATAAACTTTATATTTTTGATATTGATGGACTGTCGGATGTGCATGTATGGGGTGGTTCTTATGACTCTCTCTTGGGTCAGGTGATATTGTTCCATGGTTCTCTCACCACCCTTTGCACTCCGTGTATTATTTGGTGTGCCCCCTGACTTCTGAATCTCATCAAACCCCTCAGATGAACACCATAAAAAAAAAAAAAAATGGTGCCAAAAAAGACATTTTTTGTCACCTAACATAACATAAAGTGCAAAACCGAGCGATCAAAAAGGTGTATGCCCCCCAAAATAGTAACAATTAAACCTTCACCTCATCCCACAAAAAATGAGATCCTACCTAAGACAATCGGTCAAAAATTAAAAAAGCTACGGCTCTTAGACTATGGAGACACTAAAATGTCATTTTTTTGTTTCAAAAATTTTATTATTTTGTAAAATTTTAATAAATAAGAAAAAGTATACATATTAGGTATTTCCGTGTCCATAACGACCTGCTCTATAAAAATATCACATGAACTAACCGCTTAGGTGAACACTGTAAAAATAAATAAATATAAACTGTGCCAAAAGAACCCATTTTTTGGTCACCTTACCCCATAAAGTTTAATATTGAATGATCAAAAATATCATATGTACCCAAAAAACGAGCCCCTGCACAAGACTATCGGCGGAAAAATAAAATTATGGTATTCAGAAAATGGAGACACAAAAACACAATTTATTTTACAAAATGATTTATTATGTAAAACTGAAACAAAGAAACAAAGAAAGTAGACATATTTGATATCATTGAGTCCGTGGATACCAATGAGCAATAAAACACAAAATCGTAATGCGGCTGTACAACACAAATAGAACGCAAGTGTCAAAAATTAATAGCTCCTAGATGGGACAAACCCAGACACCCAGCATATACACACTTACAATACAAAAATGTATATTCAAAAATGTATCTTTATTGAAATCGATAAAACAAATAAATAGATGCATGAATTGGCAAAGAGAGACACTACCACTGGAGAGTGCACACAATACATTGGGACATCAAGTTATAGTGTTGCAAGTAATGGTGGGATGGAAAAACAAGTATAAATAAATGCAAAATCAAACCATGTGGCTCCCCCACCTAAAAAAACATGATTCACAATATATACACAATACAGACCCGGCTAGTGGCACCTCCTAGAGACTCTGACACGTGTTTCGCGTCAGCTTCCTTATTGCGTCCATAACAACCTGCTCTATAAAAATAGCACACGATCTAACCTGACAGATGAACGTTGTAAAAAACAAAAAATAAAAACTGTGACAAAACAGAAATTTTTTGGTTACCTTTGCTCACAAAAAACATAATATAGAGCGACTAAAAATCATATGTTCCCCAAAATAGTACCCATAAAACTGTCACCTTAACCCGTAGTTTCCAAAATGGGGTAACTTTTGGGAGTTTCTACTGTAGGGGTGCATCAGGGGGGCTTCAAATGGGACGTGGTGTCTAAAAACCATTCCAGAAAAATCTGCCTTCAAAAAACCATACTCCTTTTCTTCTTCGCCCTGCCGTGTGCTCTTACATCAGTTTTTGACCATATATGGACTGTTTCTGTAAACCGCAGAATCAGGGTAATAACCCTCAATGTGTTAAAGAAAAAAATGGTTTAAAATGGAAAATTTGCCCAAAAAGTGAAATTTTGAAATTTCCTCTCCATTTTCCTTTAATTCTTATGGAACACCTAAAGGGTTAACAACGTTTGTAAAATTAGTTTTGAGCAACTTGAGTGGTGTAGTTTCTACAATGGGGTCATTTATGGAGGGTTTCTACTATGTAGGCCTAACAAAGTGACTTCAGACCTGAACTGGTCCTTCAAAAGTGAATTTTTGAAATTTTCTTTAAGATTTTAAGATTTGCTTCTAAAATTCTAAGCCTTTTTCATAAATAAAGGGGAAATATATTGATTCTAATTTATGACTGTCATGAAGTACAATGTGTCACGAGAAAACAATGGCTTGGATAAATAAAAGTGTTCCAAAGTTATTACCACATAAAGTGACACAAATTAGCAAAAAATGGCCTGGGCGGGAGGGTGAAAACTGGCCCAGGATAGAAGGGGTTAATGATAGAAGATGGCACTATTGCACTGCTGGAGTAAAAGTAATACTAAACTCTATAAGGACAGATGAGGCTCTGTGTGTGTACAGTTCCCCTGTTACTGCCTGGTCTCTGGAAGAGGGTCTGAAGTCCAACAGTTCCTCTTCCAGAAACTGTGATAATCTATGAAATTTCTGTCAATTAAGGACGGGTGTCCTTTCTGTGTGCTTCTGGGTCCATGCGGGCATGCTACAAAAGATAGGACATGTCCTATCTTTGGCCGCATCTTGCGGATCGCAGACCCTTTGAAGTTAAAGGGTACACGATGCAGGGTGCACACGGCCGGTTGTCATGGTTTGTGGTCTGCAAAACGGACACAGCTGACGGTCATGTAAATGGGGCCTAACTCCCATTCATTGCATGTGCCATAATGCACACACCTCCTGCTGTACTGTCTGTACATATCCCACAAATAGTATGTACCTCCACTATGGCTGTCCTCAGGGAAGTTTTATTAAAATAAAAATAAATAACTACTGTGGTAATGTGAAGAGTGCTGGGAGGTGTGTATGTCCCACTCAGGTACCTCAAATGGGTGAGACAACTGAAACCCAGAGAGTTGCAGTAGTCTCAGCAAAGCATAGTTTGCTGAGACAGTTTTGTTTATTAATTCTGGGCTGGATTTTAATTGGTTTGGTGGGTAGGCTTGGCAGTGGGATCTGCCAATCCACACCCTTCGGGCATGGGTATTCCCTTCTACCTGAGGTGATCGCAGGTGAGGCCTGCTGTAATCAGGCCGGCATAAAGCGCGTACCAGTAGGTCAGTCTGGGGGAAGTGTGTGTGATCCTGGAGAAGAGGCTCTGTGTCAGTGGTCTCAGCCGGGTTGGCTGAGGGGCCACGAGGCTAGGCGATAGCCTGAACTTTGGGGGACACAGTGAAGCCTGTGAAACAAGGATCACTAGGCCAGAGTCGGGAGGACTGCTGCGCCACAATCACCCTAAAGGTATTGAAGTGTCACAGCCTGGAGGTTGCTGGACTGTATGGCTGAGGAAAGCCGCATTTGTGTTCCATGGGTGAACAGGGCTCTCTAGGTGAGTCAGGGATAAGTTTATGTGTTTAGTTTAGTTCGTTAATGCCTAGCCGGGCAAGGGTTTGTTATTTTGTGCGGAGGTCTCTCGTGATAAGTTGAAGCTGCGACTTCGTAACCTGTACTTTGCTGAAGTGTCTGAAATAAAGCAAGGGTTTTGACATTATAACCGTATCTGCAAAGATATCTGTGAGTGTGACTGTGACCCCCCCCCCCCCCCGAATGAATGATTGTGTGATCAGAAGATCTGATACAGAAAGATCCTGCGAGTTGGTGATTGAGGGAATCCCGCTGTGGGTCACTTTAGATTCCCACCAACAAGTGTCCCGGGTTATGCCCGAAGTACTGGACTTTCTAAAGAGGGGGCCAGAGACAGATGCCACCGTGTCTCTGACCTTTATAACGGGCTATGGCCCTGTGCAATGGGAGCTCTTAAAATGTGAGACCCTGGAAGTGGAGTTTGTGCTCGGCAAAGACTTTCCATTATTTTGGCAGCTGTGGAGCGGAGAAAATGCTACAAATTGTGTACCTGGAGAATCCGAGGAACAACAGATGTGTGCCGTTGCCAAGGGCAACCACCAGGAAGGAAAGGAGGCGGTGCGGCTCTCAGGACATCCTATATTTCCTGTACGTGTGCATAAAGTCCTAAAGGGTGCGGATGGAGTGACCGTTCGGAAAAAGACTGGAGTCAAGGCGAAGGCGTTTCCTGTGGCAACTACTGCATTGAGGGAAAGGGTTATGATCACGCTGGAGATATTCCTCGACTACCCTTATCTCCCGTGAGTGCTAAATCTGTGACGACAATCGGTAAGATCATTAAGATTATCCCTTGTATAGCAGACCCAGTGACATTTAGCCGGTGGCAGTTGCTACCTGCTGGGCCGGTGGGTGATACGTAACCGAGGCGAGAAACTGTTACGGAAATGTGTGACTATGTGGAAAATGCTGTGTCTGAACAGGCGGGTAAGCCTGTTGTGATTGCTCCCTCGCAGGAATCTACAGGGTGGGCCATTTTTATGGATACACCTTAACAAAATAGGAATGGTTGGTGATATTAACTTCCTGTTTGTGGCACATTAGAGGGGGGAAACTTTTCAAGATGGGTGGTGACCATGGCGGCCATTTTGAATCCAACTTTTGTTTTTTCAATAGGAAGAGGGTCATGTGACACATCAAACTTATTGGGAATTTCACAAGAAAAACAATGGTGTTGGTTTTAACGTAACTTTATTCTTTCATAAGTTATTTACAAGTTTATGACCACTTATAAAATGTGTTCAATGTGCTGCCCATTGTGTTGGGTTGTCAATGCAACCCTCTTCTCCCACTCTTCACACACTGATAGCAACACCGCAGGAGAAATGCTAGCACAGGCTTCCAGTATCCGTAGTTTCAGGTGCTGCACATCTCGTATCTTCACAGCATATGCACCTGAAACTACGGATACTGGAAGCCTGTGCTTTGATTCAGAGAAGAACATCTCTCTATAGAGCAATGGACATCTATTGTTTACCAACATCACAATATCTATCCGACAATATGGAAAATAGCTGTTGTCTCCTGTGCCCTGTACTTTAATTTGGTCGATTTGGGTGGCCATATGCAGTGGGTCGCCCAAGGGCTCTATTATGTGTACAGCCTTATTGTTACTTATTATTATCATTGTTACTGTGGCTATTCTGCTCAGGGCCCTATTGCACTATGCACTTTATATGGTCTCACAATTCCTTAGATTATTATGTATTATCACTAGCCCACTTATATGAATTAGTATTGTATTTTTATTATTTATTGGTGCACATATTAATATTATTATGTCTGTTATTTGTACTATCACAATAGGGGTATGTGAGAAGATTTTTCTCTTTGATGCCTAGTCATCCATACCCCTATCTTACTTTGTTATCACTTTACAAAGCCCCTTTTTTCTCACTCACACTATGTAGCATCACTATATTATACAGGTCCTTCTCAAATAATTAGCATATTGTGATAAAGTTCATTATTTTCTGTAATGTACTGATAAACATTAGACTTTCATATATTTTAGATTCATTACACACCAACTGAAGTAGTTCAAGCCTTTTATTGTTTTAATATTGATGATTTTGGCATACAGCTCATGAAAACCCAAATTTCCTATCTAAAAAAATTTGCATATTTCATCCGACCAATAAAAGAAAAGTGTTTTTAATACAAAAAAAGTCAACCTTCAAATAATTATGTTCAGTTATGCACTCAATACTTGGTCGGGAATCCTTTTGCAGAAATCACTGCTTCAGTGCGGCGTGGCATGGAGGCAATCAGCCTGTGGCACTGCTGAGGTGTTATGGAGGTCCAGGATGCTTCGATAGCGGCCTTAAGCTCATCCAGAGTGTTGGGTCTTGCGTCTCTCAACTTTCTCTTCCCAATATCCCTCAGATTCTCTATGGGGTTCAGGTCAGGAGAGTTGGCAGGCCAATTGAGCACAGTAATACCATGGTCAGAAAACCATTTACCAGTGGTTTTGGCACTGTGAGCAGGTGCCAGATCGTGCTTAAAAATTAAATCTTCATCTCCATAAAGCTTTTCAGCAGATGGAAGCATGAAGTGCTCCAAAATCTCCTGATAGCTAGCTGCATTGACACTGCCCTTGATAAAACACAGTGGACCAACACCAGCAGCTGACATGGCACCCCAGACCATCACTGACTGTGGGTACTTGACACTGGACTTCAGGCATTTTGGTATTTCCCTCTCCCCAGTCTTCCTCCAGACTCTGGCACCTTGATTTCCGAATGACATGCAAAATTTGCTTTCATCCGAAAAAAGTACTTTGGACCACTGAGCAACAGTCCAGTGCTGCTTCTCTGTAGCCCAGGTCAGGCGCTTCTGCCGCTGTTTCTGGTTCAAAAGTGGCTTGACCTGGGGAATGCGGCACCTGTAGCCCATTTCCTGCACACGCCTGTACACGGTGGTTCTGGATGTTTCTACTCCAGACTCAGTCCACTGCTTCCGCAGGTCCCCCAAGGTCTGGAATCGGTCCTTCTCCACAATCTTCCTCAGGGTCCGGTCACCTCTTCTCGTTGTGCAGAGTTTTCTGCCACACTTTTTCCTTCCCACAGACTTCCCACTGAGGTGCCTTGATACAGCACTCTGGGAACAGCCTATTCGTTCAGAAATTTCTTTCTGTGTCTTACCCTCTTGCTTGAGGGTGTCAATGATGGCCTTCTGGACAGCAGTCAGGTCGGCAGTCTTACCCATGATTGCGGTTTTGAGTAATGAACCAGGCTGGGAGTTTTTAAAAGCCTCAGGAATCTTTTGCAGGTGTTTAGAGTTAATTAGTTGATTCAGATGATTAGGTTAATAGCTCGTTTAGAGAACCTTTTCATGATATGCTAATTTTTTGAGATAGGAATTTTGGGTGTGTAATGAATCTAAAATATATGAAAGTCTAATGTTTATCAGTACATTACAGAAAATAATGAACTTTATCACAATATGCTAATTTTTTGAGAAGGACCTGTATTATTATATAAATATTACATTATATATTATACAAACCGGATTCCAAAAAAGTTGGGACACTATACAAATCGTGAATAAAAACTGAATGCAATGATGTGGAGGTGCCAACTTCTAATATTTTATTCAGAATAGAACATAAATCACGGAACAAAAGTTTAAACTGAGAAAATGTACCATTTTAAGGGAAAAATATGTTGAATCAGAATTTCATGGTGTCAACAAATCCCCAAAAAGTTGGGACAAGGCCATTTTCACCACTGTGTGGCATCTCCCCTTCTTCTTACAACACTCAACAGACGTCTGGGGACCGAGGAGACCAGTTTCTCAAGTTTAGAAAAAGGAATGCTCTCCCATTCTTGTCTAATACAGGCCTCTAACTGTTCAATCGTCTTGGGCCTTCTTTGTTGCACCTTCCTCTTTATGATGCGCCAAATGTTCTCTATAGGTGAAAGATCTGGACTGCAGACTGGCCATTTCAGTACCCGGATCCTTCTCCTACGCAGCCATGATGTTGTGATTGATGCAGAATATGGTCTGGCATTATCTTGTTGAAAAATGCAGGGTCTTCCCTGAAAGAGATGACATCTGGATGGGAGCATATGTTGTTCTAGAACCTGAATATATTTTTCTGCATTGATGGTGCCTTTCCAGACATGCAAGCTGCCCATGCCACACGCACTCATGCAACCCCATACCATCAGAGATGCAGGCTTCTGAACTGAGCGTTGATAACAACTTGGGTTGTCCTTGTCCTCTTTGGTCCGGATGACATGGCGTCCCAGAACTTTGAATCGTGACTCGTCTGACCACAGAACAGTCTTCTATTTTGCCACACTCCATTTTAAATGATCCCTGTCCCAGTGAAAACGCCTGAGTTTGTGGATCTTGCTTAGAAATGGCTTCTTCTTTGCACTGTAGAGTTTCAGCTGGCAGCGGCGGATGGCACGGTGGATTGTGTTCACTGACAATGGTTTCTGGAAGTATTCCTGAGCCCATTCTGTGATTTCCTTTACAGTAGCATTCCTGTTTGTGGTGCAGTGTCGCTTAAGGGCCCGGAGATCACGGGCATCCAGTATGGTTTTACGGCCTTGACCCTTACGCACAGAGATTGTTCCAGATTCTCTGAATCTTCGGATGATGTTATGCACAGTTGATGATGATAGATGCAAAGTCTTTGCAATTTTTCACTGGGTAACACCTTTCTGATATTGCTCCACTATCTTTCTGTGCAACATTGTGGGAATTGGTGATCCTCTACCCATCTTGGCTTCTGAGAGACACTGCCACTCTGAGAAGCTCTTTTTGTACCCAATCATGTTGCCAATTGACCTAATTAGTGTTAATTGGTCTTCCAGCTCTTCGTTATGCTCAAATTTCTTTTTTCCAGCCTCTTATTGCTACTTGTCCCAACTTTTTTGGGATTTGTTGACACCGTGAAAATTTGAATCAACTTATTTTTCCTTTAAAATGATACATTTACTTGGATTAAACGTTTGATCTGTCATCTACGTTCTATTACAAATAAAATATTGACATTTGCCATCTCCACATCATTGCATTCAGTTTTTATTCACAATTTGTTTAGTGTCCCAACTTTTTGGGAATCCGGTTTGTATATTCACTGCTGCATGCTTATGTATGTTTTGTATATGTTTAGTGCTCACCCCCACAGTCTTCCCCTTCCCTTTCCCTTCCCCTCCTAACCATGATATAGGCTATTATAACTATTACTATTTATATTTATTATGGGATGATCGCATGGATCTATTTATTTATTTGTTAAAATGCTATTATAGTGTAGTCATATTATATTACCATATTACACTATATCCCCAGCCATATTGATAAGGGGTTATATATATATAAAGACTCTACTTGCGTTTACAATGGAGAGTGATATACTGTATTTGTAATGGGTTATGTTACCTGTGTGTCACTATATTGCTTATCGGATGTTATCTTGGTTTGCTGTACCCTTGAGTGGACGCTACATGTGCTATCTCCATATGCTCTCCATGTGCTATCTCCACCTGGCACATGCGCATCGCATCAGTGCGCTGCTCGGGCGGCCTCTTGGAGGCGCTCCAATACCTGGTTTCCTGGGAGTCGGCTGACGCACGCCCGCGTGTCACGTGATCGGACTAGTGGGGGGTGGGGGGGGGGGGGTGGCCGAGCGTCGTTTGGTGCGGCTCCCTTCTCCCGGTCTGGTCATGTGACGCGGTTGGCGTGCCTCGCCCGTCTCTGTAGGCTGGGTGGCGCGCTTCTATGATGTCATACCCTGCATCACTGGGCGGATGTGCTAATTAGGTGCCAGCTGTGGACCACACTACTTAAAGACGAACTCTGTCTGTTACCATTACCTCCTGACGAAGCCTCTCCGGGCGAAACGTGCGTCGAGGTGCAGATCCTGTCACAGACTCTGGGTTCCAGCATACCATGGGTAACTTTTGTTTTGTTGTCATGCTTAGTTAGTTTGTCACTTTAGGTCACTGCTTGCACTTAGCACTCTTGCCCTGCCTTACCTTCAGTCACCTGGCTACCTGCATTTCCTATGCGGCCATTCCAGCAATCCAGGGTGGGCATGTCTGCTATGTGTGACCATATTTACCCTGTACATGCATGCAGCATACTCATCATTATGTGTCACTTTGGGTGAACCTTCAGTTCCCCCATTTCTATGCGGCTTTATACTCAGGGCTGTGACCCTTTTTCCCTGTCAGTCGGGTTTTTGTGAGGGAGGTTGTTCTTGACCCTGTCACATGGGGCCCTCCTCCCCCCCTTCACCCTTGTGCCCTATGTTATTTAATTTTCTGTCATTTGATTATGTCTTACTAAACTACATATATTTTATATGTGCGTCTCCCTATCTTCTTTTTGGGGTTATTGGTTTGTTTCGTTTGTTGGCTCGGTATAGTGTACTAGACCCCAGTGATATCTATATATACAAATTGAGTGAGTTTTTTCTTATAGATTGGTCTAACTAATCCTAGAGGGGGTACCACACATACCAGAGGTGGATCTGCAGTCTCCGCGGGGTTCTATGGTTGCGGGGGAGGTGTCCAATGTGGGGTTTAGCTCATCGGTGCCCCTAGAGGTCAGGATTGATAATAACCCAAGCAGTATATATGACGTATGTGCTGTGACTGATAGCAAATCATAGAAGGAAGCTACCATGTCAAGGTCTTGCGAAATTAAGGTAGTTGCTAGTAGCGACCAAACAACAGTTATACCTGACGTGATGGGAGATAAGTGGCGAGACGTCAGCATCGGGTCTGAGGATTATACCCAGGCAGTGGAAGACTTCCTGGCAGGTCTGACCAACCAAAAAGAGCATGTAGAAGAGCATGACCGACTGCTGGCAGAGGCTCACTACCAGCTGGGCCTGGCAGGTCAGTACGGCTGCAAACTTGAAGATGTTTTCGCCCACTCCGCACAGTCCCTAGATACACTAGAGAAGGTAATAGCTGTTCTCACAGAGCAACTGGAGAAGGCTCCAGAATAGTCAAAGGAGGATATTCAGAAAGAGTTGAATGAACTAAAGGATCTAGAGTCACAAATAGAAGCGTAAATTCTCCAACTTCAAGAGTAACTTGCAGCTTCTGAGCGATCCAGACGTCATGCGGAGCAGGACAGAGATGAGGTGGCTGATGAGGTCTCAAACAGCATCTCAGGAAAATCTGCTCTCTTGGAGGAAAAAAGACATTTGGAAGCCAGGTGTCACGGGTAGAGTCACGGGAATCAAGATAGAGCAGAGGTGCACCCCCTGAGCTGCCACCCGGTCCCCTGTCCCTGCCTACTTGCACCACCCGCCCTAGGTGACGGAGCGCAACTGGGCGACAGTCCCTAACCTACTAAGTGCAAGCAGAGAGAAAGAGACAGCAGGGAAGAGGACAGCCACTGAGAAGTTACAATAAGTGGACAAGAGATAGAACAAAAACGGAAGGCGAGGCGGGTCAACTAGCCGAGGTCAGTCCAGGAGGTCACGTCAGAACAAGGGAAGAGGCAAAGACAAATCCGTAAACAAGTCGAGGTCAAAATCCGAGAGGTAGCGTCAAGGTACAGGGAGCAGGCAGAAGAGGTGTCAAGAGGCAGATCGAGGTTCAATTCCAAACACAGATCCTCGCTCCTGAAGCTAAGCAGCAGGTCTGCGGCTGATGGGAGACTGAGTGTGCCTTCAGCACCCTGTTACACCAGGATTTCTCAATTTGATCAAGAGTTGCATGATCGGATGGTGGATCTGGACCACCAGAGACAAATTGTGTCTAAGTTGGAGAAGAAACAGAAGAAGTTTGACCAGCTCCTGGCTGAAGAGAAAAACGCCTTGGCCCGGTATGACGAAGAATGTGACCGAGCGTAGACTGATGCTCGGGCGAAGGAGACCAAGGCCCATTCCTTGGCTAGAGCCCTTGAAGAAGCACTTGAGGAGCAAGATGAATTTGAGAGGCTGAACAGGCAACTCAGAGCAGAGATGGAAGATCTCATGAGCTCAAAGGATGACATCGGGAAGAATGTCTATGAGCTGGTGAAGTCCAAGTGTGCTCTCTAGCAGCAGGTGGAAGAAATGAGGACTAAACATAAAGAGTTAGAGGCAAGAGCTTCTCGAGGTGACAGGTTGGCTCAATTAAAGAAAAAATGAGAAACTTGAAGAGGAGAGTCCTCTGAAAGATGCCAAGAAGTCTAAGCCAGAGCCTGTTAAGAATGGGTCTGGAGATGGTGGTGCCGGCTAAGGCAGAGAAGATGGAAGATGGTTCTGCGGAACCAGGTAATGTGGCTGATATGGAGGCTGAATCCAAGAGACTCATAGTAGTGAGATGCCAGGACCTGATCATGACAGTCATTCCCTCTGCCGTCAATGTCTTCCAGAAAGCCAGCGGTCTGCTGGGGAAAGGAGCAAGGGGCGACAGGCATGCTCTAGTGGAAGAGCTGCAGCAGTCCAAGAAAGGACCTGGGCATGTGTGAGAGCCAAACAGACTAAGAGAGCGAGATCAGAGAGTGTGAGACCGTATCATCATAGCTCGTGGAAGAGTAAAACGAGAGTGACTGGCCATTTGATGGACACTGGAGTCTCTTAGACAATGTCCATTAGGCAGAACGTCCATTTTGGTGATAAACCAAGCTCTGCTGACATAGATGTGGCAGATGCCCTCTCATGAGCATCCGGGTATTACAAGTATTCACCCACATAGGTTGGAGAAGAAACAGAAGAAGTTTGACTAGCTCCTGGCTGAAGAGAAAAACGCCTTGGCTCGGTATGCCGAAGAATGTGACCGAGCGCTGGAAGGTGTGTATGTCCCACTCATCCCACTCAGGTACCTCAGATGGGTGAGAAAACTAAAATCCAGAGAGTTGCAGCAGTCTCAGAAAAGCATAGTTTGCTGAGACAGTTTTGTTTATTAATTCTGGGCTGGATTTTAATTGGTTTGGCGGGTAGGCTTGGCAGTGGGATCTGCCAATCCACACCCTTCCGGCACGGGTATTCCCTTCTACCTGAGGTGATCGCAGGTGAGGCCTGCTGTACTCAGGCCGGCATAAAGCGCGTCCCAGTAGGTCAGTCTGGGGGAAGTGTGTGCGATCCTGGAGCAGAGGCTCTGTGTGAGTGGTCTCAGCTGGGTTGGCTGAGGGGCCACGAGGCTAGGTGATAGCCTGAACTTTGGGGGACACGATGAAGCCTGTGAAACAAGGATCACGAGGCCAGAGTCAGGAGGACTACTGGGACACAATCCCCCTAAAGGTATTGAAGTGTCACAGCCTGGAGGTTGCTAGACTGTATGGCTGAGGAAAGCCGCCTTTGTGTTCCATGGGTGAACAGGGCTCTCTAGGTGAGTCAGGGATACGTTTATGTGTTTAGTTAGAGCCTAGCCAGGCAAGGGTTTGTTATTTTGTGTGAATGTCTCACATGATAAGTTGAAGCTGCAACTTCATAACCTGTGCTTTGCTGAAGTGTCTGAAATAAAGCAAGAGTTTGGACATTATAACCGTGTCTGCGAAGATATCTGTGAGTGTGACCCCCTGAAAAGAGAGAATCCCTTACACTACTAACATTCATATTATTTATCTTCTATGCACATATTTCTTACATGAAACATTTCATTAAACCTTTATTACACAATGGAAAACAAACACAGGGGCCACTGAACTGAACCGCACAAACAAAACAGAACAAAGTGCAAGAAATCAGTCACTTAATTTTTTAAAGAGACACCCATCAGAAGGGCTATTTAACTCAATATTTATAAAAAACTATTTTTTTTATTTTTGCCTGTTTTTCACTTTTATTTCAGCAGTATTATGCCATTGAAAAGACAAAAATATTGTCCTTCTGTAGCAGCCAGCACACGGAGAGAAAATTCCTATATAGCTGGATAATCATTTGTCAGTTTACTGCTGCTGTGAGGAGAATGTGTTATCTGCCAGGCAATCCTCGTTATACTAGTAGGTGTAGAATTGAGATGACAGTTTGGCAGCTCTAATGTTCTCTTTATAGGCCTACATAAAGATACTTGCAGAAGAGCATTGCATTGAAAAGTGTAATGTGTGATGCTCTAATTCAGGCGTTACAGGGGAGCTCTCTCCGGTCACAGTAATGGTCTGACTGAAAACGTTAAGTGAGACAGTCCTGACAAAGAGGAAGCCAAATAGACAGGAAGTAGAACAATCGGGGTGACTTTAAAACATTAGATCCAGTAAACCATCCACCTGTTTTTTTTTTTATTAAAACAAAGAAAACATACATAGAATATTCAGATATAGTTGATAGTATGGAATAAAACATTTTCATGGAAGTGTCCTTTTAAAGAATACGTACTGATACATTTATCATCCCAGTATAAATATATCGTGCATCTTCTCAGTCATGTTACCATACTCACATGTACCATATTCTATGCACTATGAAGTATTTTACCTTTGTTTTTTGTGAATAATAATAAAAAAATTCCCTTTAAGGGCTCACGAGCGTGTGTGCCCCGTGCCCGTGCTGAGGACCGCAAATAGTGGTCCGAAATTCATGAACACTGCCCATGGGCACACCTTTACGGGTGCAGACCCACTGAATGGATCCGCGATCCACAAAATATGGTCTGTACTGCAAAAAAAATAGGACATGTTCTTTTTTTTTTGCGGTGCAGAGGCACGAACTGAAATCCCATGGAAGAGCTCCGCAGTGCTTCCATGGGCTTCTGGTCTGTGCCTCCGCTCTGCGCAGTTCCGTATCTTGAGGATTGCAGACACATTGAAGTCAATGGGTCTGCATCTGTGATATGGAGTGCACACAGCCCGTGCCCATATATTTCAGACACACTGTTTGCGGTCCGCAATGTGGGCATGAGGCTGTTCGTGCTTACAGTAGGAATGCAAAGAAGATGAGTATAGGCTTTCCCCGTTATAGAAATATGTGCTCCAAGGTGATTTCACTTGTGATGATTACGTCTAATTTCATTTAAGTTTGCAAAACCTTGTAGTTTTCTTATGAAAGACATTTCCAGAATGACAATTCAATTCCCTGTTGTTTTCTTGATGCTGCCATCCGGAATCATTGTCTCTTACTCCTATTACCCTTTAGGGATATTGTGCAACATTTCTAAAAACTGGTATGAACACCTTAAATATCATGTAGAGGACAGTGGGGGAAGCAAGGTGACCATGTATACTTGTGTTACACAACTCACCAAGATAGTGTAGCCCCTGCCGCCATTGGCTTGGCACTGAGTAAAGGAGGACACTGAGCCTAAAGCCTCTCCAGTTAAAGCCAGGAGTCATTAACCCAAGATTTAGTTGAGGTCAGGAAGGTAATGTCACTTGAGGTTTTGTTGTCAGGCTGTATGGATTGCCATCATAACTGAACACTATTAGGATCAGGGATCATAAGGGCCACAATGTAGAGCAGCACCAGAGAACAGGAACAGCTAGAAGCTACCGACAAGGTGCAGGAACACTGCACTGGAGCGCAGAGGTAACAACTTATATGCAGATAGGTGACTGATAGGGTGACTAGTGCTGTCGTCATAATGGCTGACTATAGTTACAACTGTCTGTCCTTAGCATTGATAGAAATCAGCAATGGAGCACACACAATGCTGCTTCTAACTAGTGAGGTTTTGTCCATGACTACATGAAAGTGTATTTAAGGAACACTGACAGAATAACAATAGTGGAAAATGATAAACATAAAGTAGATTAGAATGAGCACAGTGGAAGTGGGGGGGGGGGGGGGGGGCGACAAGGGTGTTATGTAGGGAAGGAAGACAATTCTGCTGCCAGTGGAGGAGGGTTGGGAAGGGGAACAATGCTGCTGTCAATGGCCCAGCACTGAGCAAAATTTGCAATGCATGGCACTATTTTTCCACAGTACTGGGAGGAGGGACTGATATTGTATGTGAGCTCATGGGATTTGTGTGCACTGGCAATATTTTTTTTTTTTTTTTTCAGCTGCTGATTAAGAGGACTTCTAACTAGGGACTTGTACAATATTTTGTGAAGAGACATACTAGATACTGTAAGGACAGGCACAATTGTTACCATAAGGGGAGGTAAATTATTTGTACAGAGATCCTCTGCAGTCTGTGTTCGTCTTGCATCTAATATGCATTTACCACTGTAAGTTGGGGATTTTTTGATTTCTGAAGGATCACTAACATAAATAGAAATAGTGAAGCTGGCCATAGCCATATAGATCCACGACCACAACTGCAGCATCAGACTAAACATAGACTTTGCCTCTGTAAATATAGAAACACATAGGTCTGCATAGGAGCTGTATACACAAAACAGTAGGAGATCATATTATATTCAAGACTATGCCATTGAAAGGGTTGTGCCAAGTTTTCTCTGCCAACTACAGTGCTCGGCTATTTACAGCAGTTACACAGAGAATAAATGGAGCACAGGGCTCCATCAGGACTGGGAAATGGGACCTCCACTCTCTGGATCGGTGATGGCCCCAATGGTTGAAACCCTACTGATCAGTTAGTTGTCAGTACCTATCCTGGGAATAAGGGATAACTTTGGCACAGTCCCTTTAAGGGGGATCTGTCACCATAATCTTCGACTGTTAACTGTAATAATAAATGAGTAGTACTACAGAAAAGGAGTTCAGATAAATATATTTTTTTGTTTTTCTAGATCCCCCTCCTCCCCATTCCCCCCAATGTCATTGTCTAAAGCTATCCTGAAATACATTGTCAGGACTGCTGTGCATGCGCACAGGAATCCTCCTCCATTACGTTACTATGGCACAGCGGTCCAGACTGCTCAGTTAACAGTGGAGGAACAGGGACAATAGAGAAAAAAACGGTCTCGGACTCCTTATGTGCAGTACTACTCATGTTCTACTAATAATAGTCTTGGTGACCGATTCCATTTAACATACCTCTCACTATTTAAATACCCATTTGTAGGACAATTATAAGCTCTGCTCTTCACTCACTTACATAGCGCTGCTATATTCTGCAGCTCTTTACAGACATTAGCATTAAGCTGTCCCCAATGGGCCTCACAATCTAAATTCCCTATCGGTAAAACTGAACTGGAGTACCTGGAGGAAATGCACACAAACCCGGGGAGAACATACAAACTCCATGCAGATGTTGAACCTAAGACTCCAATGCTGCAAGACAACTACTGCTTACTACTGAGTCACCATGCTGCCCCACAGCCCATCGGCAAGATTGGCCACAAAGCAGTCAACAAAACTTCCACTTTGGAGTATGTCTGCATAATATCTACCCTTTCAAGATAAAATGTTCAGGATTCCAGTGATCCACAACCTAATAAGCACATGTTTTGGTTTTACTTTCATTTTTGGATTAAAAGGGTTTTCTGGGCTTATGATGGTGATGACTTTGAATGGAGGCTGAATCAAAGTTAACTTGAAGAAACCCAGCTGGGCCTCCGTCTCCGTTCAAAGCGCTAGTTCTAGTTCTGGAGGCTGTAGGGAATAGCTGATTGTGAGGGCATCCGGTGTTGTCCTCCACCAATTGGCTAACGATGACCCATCCTGAAGGAAGGTGATCAATATCAGGAGCCTGGGAAAACCGTTTTAATTTTTTTTTATGTCAGAACAGCAGGAGTTTTAAACGTTGTGAAAATAGTGAAAGGCAGAAAAAGTTTTAAATAATAAAAGAAATATGATACTCATATAATCAAATCTGCTCTATTTCAGCATCCTCACTCCGATTCTCCCTGCTTGTTACCTTCCCTGTCTTTTATCATATTTTTAATTTGACAAACCTTTAAAGTGCAATCTAAGAAAAATTCCAGAAAACTTTTTCCATACAATGTTATTAATTGAAATTTATTATGATATTGATCTTGAAGTTAATCCATCTAGATGAGTTGATGATGGTGGAATAGTAGGATTTCCATTAACTACATTTAGGATGCTGACTCCATTATCAGGTTGTTAGTTCTCTGAACTGGGTTATCCGGGACCTGAAGGTATGCTTGAGATTTAAAGTCTAAAGCTTTATTAGCATTATTGGGCTGATGCATAGTACTGGAGAGGACACGGGGAGCCACTCCAAAGCGGGATGTCATAAAGGCAGAGGGTGGTGGTTGCCTGTATGACGCAGAATAGATGCTTCTCAGCTCTTCAGAGACTTGGTCTCTCCAGAGTTTTTGCTTTCCTTGCAGGAGACCAAAATTGGTTGGTGGAGCTGAAAAACAAACAACTCATAAGAATAAATGCTCATGGAACCATATTTGATGGCATTTTGAGGCTGCCTGGTTTAGAAACCCCATTTTCAAATACCCCATTAGTGAATTCTGGGTTAACAAAGGACGGCACTATTGTATTCTAAGCCCCACCTACTTCTGTTGGCCCTGGCTAGTTGTGTTGCCCTGACTTCTGTCAATTTTAACCTGCCTAGAACATGCGTCCACTTTTGGTTTTATTTCCAGGGCCACTTTAAGTTCCCATTCCATCCCTGAGTCCATACATTGTAGGCACAACCTTCCTCATTCTTGAAAATTGAATGTGACTGCCTCTACATAGCTGGCCCTGCCTAAAGCTTTATGAATAAGTTACCTAATACAATTAATTACACTCCACAGTCAGCAATCAATACTAAAAATTATTCCGATGTGTATTATACAGTATAAGCATGTACAGTATATATTATTTCCCATTATGTCGTTCACCGTATGGGATAAATACTTTTATATTATAGATCTGATGTTTTGGAAGCAGTGATGCCAATGATCTTTACTTCTTTACTGTTTATTTTTATATGTAGAATATGAAAAAGGAGGTAATGTGGATTTGAATTATTTTAGCATTTTTAATATTTTTTAAAACTTATTTTTCTTATTTTTAGACCCACTAATTGCTGTTACAGAGCTTAACAGGAACTTCACTATCGCAGATTCGGGAGCCTTCACAAGGCCCCAAGCTGTCATAGTAACCAAATGTCTCCTGCAATTTTATCGCAGAGGAGCTGTTCTGTCACCGGGAGCTGCCTACTCCTGGTATATGATCCCTTAGATGCCATGGCTGCAATTAATTACAGCATCTGAAGGGTTACTACATCGGCTTAGTAAAACAGTAGGTACCGACCTCCTATGGCTCTGTCACAACTCCTGCCATGTATGTTGTATATCGGAACTGAATTTAAAACAAAAAATATATATATATTGTGAAAAGGCACAAGGTGCGGTAGTAGATGATAGATACGTGTCACCGAGGTGCCTGGCCTCGGTAAAATAAACCGGTAACATTAACCCTAGGTCACTGACACTTGTTAGTAGTAGTTTAGCTGCTGTCTGCAACTGATCCAGGTCTGGTTTCATTGGAGTAGTCAAAGAGCAGAGTGGTATAACTACTCCCACGTATCCAGAGCAGGTTTTGGCTGGCCTATTAAGCTAGGAAGCCCAGGAGAGCCTAGTTCCTAGTCTGTGTGATGGACTGGGAGTACAGCTACGTGGAGTGTTTCAGCGGAGAAGAATGCTATTGCCAAGTCTTTTCCCCCTCAAGCTGGTGGTGGAAACCAGGAACTACAGAGGACTGTGAGTCAGACCACTACACATGGACTGTGCTTTTTTGTGTGTTTACATACTGAATAAGCGAGTATTTGTTGAATCCATTTTTGACAAAATAAAAAGACAATTTT
Source organism: Bufo gargarizans (assembly GCF_014858855.1). Lineage (NCBI taxonomy): Eukaryota > Metazoa > Chordata > Amphibia > Anura > Bufonidae > Bufo > Bufo gargarizans. The sequence continues at coordinate 644,879,842 of NC_058081.1, forward strand.
TTTAAACTATATCTGAAGTCACCATTTGAGCTGATCGCCACAATATATATATTACCTGTAGAAGGAAAATCTAGATTTTTCTGGGACCCAGGTCAGACTTGTTTCCATCCCAGCTCCGAAGAGGAGGTAAAGTAGAGTTTCCACTTCTTATGTAATCGTCATCATACTGTGATACTAAGTGCCTAGAACTCAGCTGTCCGTGATGTGACAGTAAATGATGTCCTGGTAAACCCTAGCATGCAACGCAAAAAAATTGTTATACCGGATTAACAGCAGGCAAGACATGATGGAAATAAATTGCAAAACAATGAGATTATTGATGGTGCGGGGGCCCAATACAAAATCTGTAACTTGGTCCCCATCTACCATGTGCCATGACGTGACAAAGAGGCATTTACGTTCACCAGAAGCAGGTTGCAACAGCTACCACAGCAACCTCCCTATCAGGATTGCCAACCGTACAGAAAATTCTGGACAGTCCGCAAAAATAGGCAACTTTTTTCCAGTATATTAAGGCTACTTTCATACTCGCGTTTTGGGCGGGTCCGTCATGGATCTGCAAAAACGGATCCGTTACAATACAACCACATGCTTTAGTCATGAACGGATCCGTTTGTATTATCTGTAACATAGCCAAGACCGATCCGTCATGAACTCCATTGAAAGTCAATGGGAGACGGATCAGTTTTCTATTGTGCCAGATTGTGTCAGTGAAAACGGATCCGTCCACATTGACTTACATTTTGTGTGCCAGGATGAATCCGTTTGGCTCAGTTTCGTCAAGCGGACAGCAAAACGCCAGAGCGGAATGGTGACTTATCGGAGGCAAACTGATGCATTCTGAGCGGAACCTTTTCCATTCAGAATGCATTAGGGCAAAACTGATCCGTTTTGGACCGCTTGTGAGAGCCCTGAACGGATCTCACAAACGGAAAGCCAAAACGCCAGTGTGAAAGTAGCCTTAGCTATAGACATGGATTACTTATCATCTTTATCATTCATTATGGTTTTCCAATTTGTCCTTAAAAAATGTTGGCTGTCCGTGATTTTGGGATAAGTTGTCTAGAAAAAAAGAAAAACTCTTGTTGGCAAGCCTGGTCCCCATATTCGGGTCCAATGGGCAGTCTGACAGCTATTACTCTATATACGATCATGCAGGGAAGGCTGTCAATCACTGATAGGACCTCCCACTGGACTCCAAAGCATAAAAAGAGCAGCAATTTTAGATCAATAAAATAAACCTTATAATAATTCTTTTCCCACAAAACTATATATCAATCTGCTCAGCTCCTCCTGCTCTATAACATGCTGCCTGCAGATTGAACTGCATTCTAACACTGACAAGTCTTCCTAAAGTATTGCAATAAACTGACATCTGAACTGCTAGCATAATAAGCACAAGCAACAAAAAACGGTTTTGGTTTTACCTCCATTCTTTTTAAGAAACCTCTCCTCTGTATTCGATCCGGCTTACTGTCTGAGAACTGTACAAAGTCTTTTTCATAGCAGCTCTTCGATGTCGGGAGACTGCTTCTCCTAAACTAAATGACGAAAATCAAAGTGTGTATTACAGTGAGGGATGCTGCACATGATATACATAGCACACACTTTATGAAAGGATGGACGCTTCATTGTTGGGATGTCCTTAAAGGGCTTTTCCGGTTTGCATCAACATCCTTTGACATAACCATTTCTGAAGATCGCTGTAATTTTGTAATGTATTTATTTTACTTTTGTTGCTTCTATCTTCCATTGTGGGCTGTGGTCACATGACCATCTCCATGCAGCTCTACCTTATGTCCATGGGCGTGTCAAAGTAGCAACAGGGGCAGTGATAGGTGAGTGTCCATGTATGTATCAGGGTGGGAGGAGCTATAAACTAGCTAGGAGTTGTTAGGGGCGGTGCTGGAGCTGTGGCAGAGAAAGGAGAAGTGCATCATGGGATTGGGGCTACATACAGGATGGAAACAAGGTGACAATGGGTCAGGAGAGTCCAAATTGAAAAAAAGCATGAGGAAAAATGTATATGAGGTAAGCAACTACATGAGCATATCCGCTAAAAACCATATTAATCCAAGAAAACCTCTGTAACCCCTTCCTGACATCCGTCGTACATGTACAGCGGATGTCGGGTCTTTAAAGATGGTGTCATAGCTGCCAGGTGAGTGCTGTTTCATGCAGCAGGCACCCGCAGCTAATATGCCTGGCTAAAACCAGGTCAGGTGCGCTTTCCACCGGCGAAGATGTATACATAACTATAAAAAAAAGTTATAAGGGTCAGAATATAGCGATGAAAAGAAAAACAAAAAGAAAAATTTTCTAATGTTTTTTTTTCCAGTATTAAAACGCAAGAAAAACTATAGATATGTATGGTATCACTGGATTTGTACTGACTTGGAGAATGAAGAGCACAAGTCAGTTTTAACGCATAGTTAAGGCCGTAAAAAGAACTCCATCAAACTGCAGTGGAATTGCATTTATTTTCCAATTATACCCCTTTTGGGAAAAAAATTCCACTTCACACTATATCCTATGCTATATTAAATGGTGTCTGTGAAGGTTCTCATTTATCCAGGTCATGGTATATCTGTAAAGAATAAATCAAGGCAACTGGACTTACTGTAGATTTCTTGAAAACGTTTCACTCGTTCTTCCAACGAGCTTTCTCAATTCTGAGTGACTGTACAAGAATTCTCTGGGAATAAATATGTAACTGAATGAACATCTGGTAATTATACCCAGCATTGGGTCAAAGGTGTTGATTCCATTATCCTAATTGGAGTCAGTAGGTGATAAAGACTTACCAGAAAAAGGTGTCAAGACAGCATTGTATGTGGCAGACAATAGATATAGGAGGCCATCTACGTAAAAATGGAGAAGCCAAGCTTGAATAGAGGTGGGGGGGTTAGACATCTATTGTCTGCCACATACAATGCTGTCTTGACACCTTTTTCTGGGAAGTCTTTATCACCTACTGACTCCAATTAGGATAATGGAATCAACACCTTTGACCCAATGCTGGGTATAATTACCAGATGTTGATTCAGTTACATATTTATTCCCAGAATTTTTGTACAGTCACTCAGAATTGAGAAAGCTCGTTGGAAGAACGAGTGAAACGTTTTCGAGAAATCTACAGTACGTCCAGTTGCCTTGATTTAGTCTTTAAATGGTGGTATTAGAAAATACAACTTGTCCCACAAAACAAAAAGAAGCCCTCATACGTGAATGTAAAAATAAAAAAGTTATGGCTCTCGGAAGGCAGTGAGCGAAAAATAAAATTGGAAAAATCGCTGTGTCAGGAAAGGGTTAAACACTTTCTATCTCCACTCTAATAATAAAAGTTACAAGTGCTCATGATGCTTCACACACTATTTCATTAACCACTTGAGTTGAGGACTAAAGATGAGCGAATCGAATCCCACAAAGTGGAATTCGATCTGAATTTCAGGATAAATTCGATTCGCCTAGAAGCCGAATTTCCTTGGGCTTCGTGTCAGTGAATCGATTTAACCTAAAATAGTACAAAAAAAACAAAAAAAATTTAACTTACCTCCTCCATTTGCTCGCAACGGGCCGCCAGCCTCCATCTTGCTTAAACGGGCTGGGGTGATGACGTAATCTCGTGCCGCACAGGATTTCGGCTGAGATCTTCAAGTAAGATGCCAGCAGCCAGCCCGTCGCGAGAAAATGGAGGCGGTAAGTTTGATTTAATTTTTTTTAATTGTTCATTTTACACTCAGATGCTGCGATCATGTGTGAATGCAGCATCTCAGGGGTACAATGACGGGGTCGAAGCTATCTTAGCTCCTTGTCATTGCACAAGTAATTTGTCACAAAGCTAATTTTTTGGTGATATTTGGCGAATCAGCCAAATCGAACTTTTAAGAAGTTCGCTCATCTCTATTGAGGACCAGTCAACAATATTGGAGTAGTCCCTTGTTATCTGTTGAGCGCCATTTTGTCAACAGTATCCGAAATTCCTGTGTGCCTGGACCACAAGGTGTTGCTGAGCCCTGTGAAGCCAGGACCGTGAGGTGTTGCTGAGCCCTAAGAACGCTGAATGCTGTACTATACGGAGCAGGATAACTTTCTCTGGATTGACCCTTTAGATGTAAACTGCAACCATAGTATCTAGGAGGCTAGACATAGAGAAAGGGCTCCCCGTGTCACTCCATCAGCGCCCAGTGATTGCTAGCGGCTGTCATGGTACATATATGGCCACAATAATGGGAAAATAAAATAGTTCTGGCTCTTGGAATGTGGCGATATAAGAACTATTTGTTTCCATGAAATGTGATCTTATTGTGCAAAAGTAGAAAAACATAGGAAATGTTTATATGTTTGGTTTCACCCTAAATATACTGGCCCATAGAATAAAGGTAACTTTTTTTATGGCACTCTGTGAAAAGCATCCAAGAGAAACAATAAATCTGACAAAATGGGCACAGTAATGGAGGTGAGTGTGCGGGAGGGGGAACCCTCCAGTACTAAAGTGGTTAAGAGCTTCAATTTGTGCTTCAGAGCTGCTCTTCCTACTGCTACTGAGGGACAGGTAGATGCAACCATAGTCAGTCATTCTATTATGGCTCTGTCTCCGTTTTCTAGCATAGAAAAGTCACAAGTGTCAGCTTCAAACACCCTTGCCACATTTCCAAAAAGTGGGCGGGGTATGGACAGAAGGAGATGGGACCCCAGTGTGACCTCGGTGGCCATGTGCACCAGAAGACAGCTAGGAAGTCTATAGATACATTTGGTGTCACAGGGAACAATACTTATCATGGTACAAAAGATGTTGTTTCTACTGGATTTTCCTCTAAGGCCCCATTCAGATGACCGTATGGCCACCGTGCCCATGTTGCGGACCACAAACAGCGGATCTGCAAAACAGGGGCATTGGCTCCTGTGCTGCTTTGAGGACCCAATGACTTGATTGGGTTTGCAATCCGGCAAAATTTAGAACATGCCCTATATTTTGCTGTGCGGCGGCATGGTTCGGAAGCCGATAGAAACACACGTCTTTTGCCATATGTTGCAGATCACAGACCCATTCAAGTCAATTCGGTCCCCACCTCAGCAGCGGAGTTCACACAGGCCGGTGTCCGTGTTTTGCAGACCTGCTGTTTGCGGTCAGCAACATGGACACAGCATCCATATGGTCTTCTGAATGGGGATCAATCAGCATGTTTGAAAGAGCCGTAGCACTCCTGTGAGCGATGTGGCCTCTTCCTAGGCCAGTGATGTCATATTTATCGGTCACATGGCCTAGGCACAGCTTAGTCCCATTCAAGTGAAGGTGCCTGGGCTGTAATACCAAGCACAGCCGCTATACAATGTACAATGCTATGCTTGGTATGCTGTGAAGAGGCTCTAACCTCTACCAGAGAGCCACAGCCTCCACAAACAGCTGATCACTGGTGGTGCCAGGATTCGGACCTCCACCAATTAGATATTGATAGCCTCTCCTGAGGACAGATAATCAATATTCTACTTCAAGAAAATCCCTTTAAGAAAAGCTGGGATGCCATCATAAAGAAAGCAGACATGTTCACACGTCTGCTTTCTTATTGACGAAGATGAGTGACAACTGTTAGTACCCACACTGTGTGAACACTTCCCAAACATAACCATTGTCTAGAAGAGATTCAGTACTAAAAATTCACTTTGAGTGGTCCTTTCATGTGTAGACATCAATTCTTAGATTGAATGTTGCCCCCTTGTGGTCATAAATGGTATTAAGTTATAGCCTAGAAGTTGCAGCACTCTTTTTGTAAAATGTATTCAATATTTAGACCCCATGGGATCTTGCCTGACAAAGACCCATGGGGTTGAGACATCGTTTGTCCGTATTTGTTGATACATTTCACAAGTGTGGAGCTGCAACTTATTCTGGTATTGCAATGGTAGATCCAGCGAACCAGGAGATCGTCAGTGGGCACTGGTTAGGACCATTGGCTTTGACCGAAGCGGACACAGTACTCTTAGATAATTGACATGCTTTATGGCATGTATGTTGGCAGACGGACCTCTGTATGCCTGACTCACTGCATGAATTAGTTTGGTAGATGAATGCATGCCAGGTTGCATGTTGTAGGCAGGGAGACTTACGGATTTACACATCTCTTGGTGCGTGTTGTTAGCGCGTATATTTTCTGGATGGGTCATGAGCAGGGGCGTAGCTACAGGGTGTGCAGAGGTGACAGTATCTGATCGTGGGGGTTTGACACACGGGATCCCTGCCGATCAGCTGTTTGAGAATGCACCAGCGCTTCTGTGAACGCCATGGCCTTCTCCATGCTCACCAAGCACAGCGCCATACATTGTACAGCGGCTGTGCTTGGTATCGCAGCTCAGCCCCATTCACTCCTCGAGGTGAGCTGCGCCTAGGCCATGTGACCGATGAACGTGTCGTCACACGGCCTAGGAAAAGCTGGAGAAAGCTGCGGTGCTACTCCAGAGGATAGGTCATCTGTATTAAAGTCTGATTATTATTATTTTTTGTGAGCTTTCCTCAAAAATACCTGGTTTTAACCATACCTACCTATACAATATATCAGTGATGCATTGGGAGAACGCGATTGAAATACATAGCTGCGTTGGTCATGGTAGTAGTGGCACTTGTAGCCATGGTGGTGATGATAGGTAGTTATGGTGGTAGTGGCACTCTGGGCAAATATAGAGGTGGGAATCATGGGGGGGCTGGGGGTTGGGTCAATGAGCCCATGATGCCTTATCACAGTCTGAGAAAAGTTGTGGGGATAATGAAGATGGTGATTGTGTGCTGAACAGAACAGGGTTAGATCAGGGTGACAAAAAGGGAATGATGATAATATCAGAGGAGGAATCTGGTGATGGCGATAAAAAGTCCAAAAATCTTTATAAATTTGAATTCATGAAAATTCAAATCAGCCCCATTTCCTGTATTAATAACAAAAATAAAAAATAAAGATCATTTTCACTGTTGTGCACAAACTGTCTGTACTATTAAAATATAAAGTATTTATACTGTATGAGGAACACCATAATGGAAAAATTCAAAACTGCGGATTCATCATTCAACTCACAAAACAAATGAATACAAAAGTTCAAACAGGCGGATACATTGCAAAATGGTAGCAATTAAAACTACAGATTGCCCTGCAAAACCCCTACTTGGCTTGCCCACACCTTCTACCAGTTTGGCTCTGTCTACAACATGGGGCAACTTCTCTTTTTTTTCCAGGACCACTTGGAGTTCTCAATCCAGCCCTGAAGAGTGAAGCTGACATCTGACTTCCAAAACATCTAAAAAAAAAAAAACACAGCTATTGGCAGATCTGCTTCTACTGTAGTTAGTAGGGATGAGCGTTTAATCCGAAGTCAATTCGCATAAAACTTCCTTCTAATTCTGTACGGAGCAGGAGCCCCGTACAGTATTAGAATGTATTGGCTCAGATGAGCCGAAGTTATTACTTAGCGAAGTTTCGCAAGACTTCGCATTGTTAACTTCAGAAATTGATTTAGACTGTAAAGAACCATTTCCCTAACTCTGGTTCCGTTCCAAGTGGTACCTTCGAACCGAACCAGAGTTCGGGAAATGTTTTTTTACAGTATAAATCAATTTCTGAAGTTATTATGCGAAGTCTCACGAGACTTCGCAAAGTAATAACTTGGGCTCATTGGAGCCAATACATTCTAATACTGTACGGAACGCTCGCTCTGTACAGTATTGAAATGAAGTTTTATGCAAATCGACTTCGGATGTTTCATCCGAAGTCGGTTCGCTCATCTTTAGTGGTCAGCTCAGGAACAGGTGACACTGTTGCTGTTCAAAAGCTATCAGACCTAGGGCAAGCTCAGATGGTGGCAGAAATGTTGCAAGCACTGCTGTCAGTGGCTCTATGTGGGCAAATCCCTTATTGGAATTTTTGTCTACATTGATGGCCAACAAAACCATCACAGTGTGCAAGATATGCAAGCAGAGAATAAGACATGCTGTTCTTGCAAAAATATAGGAACTACAGCTCTCTTTCAGCATATGAAGTGGTATCACATGCTCACAAATGAGGAAATTGAACTGACCAGTAATGTCAGCAAGACCATCCTCCTCCTCCTTGTTGTCATTCAGGCCACATTCAGAATTAGTAAATGGTCATTGTTGTCATCCATCAGCATCATTAGCTACTGCTTCTCCTGCTCCAACTCAGTCATCCATAACAGAATGTGTGGACTGGAACCAACAATATGTGCCCAGTGATCAGCTTGTGTGTCAACTGAGCTCTCACCTGGTTGTTGGCAGTGCAGGCGATGCTTTACCACTTAGTGGATTTCACTGCCTTTAGACAACTGATGACATGCACGAGTCTTAATGGAAGATACTTAGCCACTATTATATCTCAAAAAAGGCATTTCTGCCTCGTACTTATGACATGAAGAATATGGGCACCTTGGAATTGTCACTGTGTGGCAAGGTACATGCCACCATCGACACACTGAGCAGCAAGTACTCCGGGGATAGTACATGTCTTTAATAGTTCACTGGGTCAATGTTTTGCATATCAATGGCAATAATGCACCACCACCACGGGGCCAGGTGCTATTGTTCATATATTCGAGAATTCGTGATCTCCAGTCATTATTTTCTTGATTTCGAAAATCGGCAATCAGAAAATTCACTATAAAAATTTGCGATACGAAAATTTGCAATCAGCACTACTCCTAAAGTCAAAGATATTGCAGCCTTCTCATTGGTTCTGTGTACTGACTTCCTCAGGATAGGTTACTGATATCAGCACGGCCAAGCAGCTGTTTGAAGGGAATGCACGTTTACAGTTGTGTGTTTTATTTCATTGCAGAAGCAGAGGGACCTGATGTGAGTGTATGGGGCTATTATGCAGTCTGAATTATCCAGGGTAAAGCTCCCTGGGAAAAAAAATATGCAATTTAGCTCTCCTCCAGAAGGGAGAAAGCTGGCTAGTGCCACCTGTGGATGGCAATGACCATTTTCAATGATCCCTACTCTTATGTAAAAGGCACAGTCAACCAGAACTAAACTCTGCACTTACAAGGAGTAACAACTGAGCTGTCTACAGATGGATGTATTTGGCTTGGCTGCTTGGCTGATAACTCAACACACCATGTTTTGGTGTGCCTTTATAGCTACCTATATACAGTAATGTGCTAAGTTCAGAGCACTTTAGAGAAGTAGGCAGATCAGAACTGGTGCCTTGCAGTTCTGTGATCCTCGGTTCAAATCCAACCATAGATATCCATAAACATCTGCAATAAGTTTGCATGCTCTCCTTGTGTTTGGTGGGTTTACTCTAGGTTCTCCAGGTTCCTACAACACTCCAAAAACACATTAGTGCGCTAATTAGCTGCAATAGGTGTTTCTTATAGAAATTACCCTTTTACATATCCCTATGTGCAGCCCTCTTCTGGGGCCCCACTCGAGGATGGTGCAGCTACAAGGTGGACATTTTAGCTGAGCTTCCAATTTAACGTTACTTCAGAAGAAGGCTAAGCTTAGCAGTTACAATTAAGTACAAAGCTTGATGGTTGCAGATGTATTATATAAGCTTGGAGGTTACGGCGCCTACCAAAAAGTCTGTCAGCTTAATCTTTTCAGTCGTTCACACAGGGCAGACATGTACAGCCCACTGGTCACAGTCTCTAACAAAAACTCAAGCTACATCTGGTCAGGGCTATGCTAAGCAAAATATGAGTTGCTAACCTCAACTGTCTCCTGCTGTCTCTTTCCCCCCTTACTGAGCCTCATCTGAGGCTAGGGCTGCACGGCGTTCTTAGCTATGATGCCTGTCATAAATTTCCAAAAATTGCACTTTCACTATGCTATGATGTAGCATATTAAAAGTGCAATCTTTGATCTTCGATTTCGCAATGGGTGTCATGACCAGGATCATCATGTAGCCCTAGCTTTACAATCATGACACAAAGACACAAGAAGGCTGGCAAACAGAGAACAGAAATCAAACACCTCTGCGCTCTCAGTGTTACGCCCTTACAATCAAAGCATGTATGAAACAATTTAAAGGGGCCGCCCCACCCCCTTTTAGATATTAGATTGTGAGACCAAATAGGGACAGGGACTGATATGAATATGTTGATGTTCAGCACCATACTTACTGTAGAGAAAGACCACATGGCTGCTATGGATCCCACAGTGAGAAGGGGACCTAACACTAAACTCCTGTTCCCCATATAAATCCACAGCATTTTCTTGCAGCAGCCACTAGAGGGAGCGTAGTGCAAAGAGATTTTACTGCATTCATTGATTTCAATGATAATTGTTTAAAGTCCTTTGCATTAAGCTCCCTCCCTATAGAGGTGGCTGCAATAAACTGTATGAAGGGAAGCAGGAGATCTACATTAGTAAGGAGACGATTTATTAATGTATTTATTTCAGGTGTCTGGGGCAAACACATTGAGAATTATGGTATTCAGACTTCTTCAATGCCGAGAGTAGATGAATTGCAATGAGATAAAACACTGAGTAAGAGGAAGGTTACAGAAACAGGACAAAAATCTTTTCTCACAATTTTGTAATGCTGCTATTTGTAACGGTGCCCCCCTCGACACCACAGCCATGTCAGTGACACATGAAAAATACCTTTTTTCTCTCCTCCACCCAGTTTCCAATCAGCACTTTGTTGGAATATCTCTGCTCTATCCTCCATCCCGGCAGAGACCACTTCTTGGCACTGTCTGAGTATGCAGCCATGGTGAGACTGGATCTCTCCTGTGTAATGTCTGCTCTGTCTCCGGGAGATCACATCTCACTGTTCATTCTGCAGTCAGATTGTTTACTGTCGCCATAGGAACCACAATGACAACTCAGCTCCATTCACTCAGTCATCTGCATGTATCCAATAGATCCATTGTGTTCCAGATCAGCCTCCCAAAGGACTTTATAGGGACCTACAGCAACACCTTTTAGCAACTTTGTGCATATGGTCCTTGAACACCCAACTTTCAAAATAATTTATATATTTTTTCCCATGACCCATGAAGCTGCTTTTTCATATCTTTGTTAGCAATGATTTCCTTTTCAGTTTTCATAGGGATAAATAGTACAAAAATATTATATATATATATATATATATATATATATATACACCAACACATAGGTGCATCTCAATAAATTAGAATATCATTGAAAAGTTAATTTATTTCAGTAATTATTTTCCAAAAGTAATACTCATATATAATATAGATTTATTACACACAGAGTGATCTATTTCAAGAGTTTATTTCTTTTAATGGTGGTGATTATGGCTTACAGCTAGTGAAAAACCAAAAGTCTGTATCTAAAAAATCTTGGCCTGCTGAAAAGTATGTACAGTATCTGCACTCAGTACTTGTTCGGCGCTTCCTTTGCATGAAAAACTGCATTAATGTGATGTGGTGTGGAGGTGATCAGCCTGTGGCACTGCTGAGGTGGTATGGAAGTCCAGGTTGCCTTGATAGTGGCCTTCAGCTCATCAGCATTGTTGGGTCTGGTGTCTCTCATGTTCCTCTTGACAATACCTCATAGCTTCTCTATGGGGTTTAGGTCAGGTGAGTTGCTGGCCAATCAAGCACATTGATACCGTGGTTATTAAACCAGGTATTGGTACTGTTGGCAGTGTGGGCAGCTACCAAGTCCTGCTAGAAATTGAAATCAGCATCTCAATAAAGCTTGTCAGCAGAGGGAAGCCTGAAGTGCTGTAAGATTTTTTTCTGAAAACAGGACTTTGGACTGCTGAGCAACAGTCCAGTCCTTTTTCTCTGTAGCCCAGGCAAGACACGTCTGATGTTATCTCTGGGTCATAAGTGGCTTGAAACATGGAATATGACCATCGTAACTCATGTCCTGGATATGTCTGTGTGTGGTGGCTTTTGAGGCACTGACTCCTTGCAGCCACATTTTCCTTCTTGTGAATCTCCCCAAATTCTTGAATTATCTATTCTTGACAATCCTTTCAAGGCTGCAGTTATCCCTGTTGCCTGTGAACCTTTTTCTACCACACTTTTTCCTTCCTCTCAACTTTCCATTGATATGCTTGGATACAGCACTCTGTGAACAGGGAGATTCTTTAGCAATTACCTTTAGTGGCTTACCTTCTTAGTGGAGGGTTTCAAAGACAATAATGTGCAACGTGCCAGTCCGCAGGGGTAGAACACATGGGGATACAATAGTTCATCGGTTTCTCACGGTTTAGCAGATGCCTCCCTGGGCCAGCAGTGCGGTGAAGGGGAGAACAGTACTGGATTCTCCGGGGCACACTCTATTACAGGGGACACGGGCCAGGTGGTGATCGAGGTGCCCATGATAGTGATTGGGTTTCTGAGTGTTTGTGCGGCTGGGCCCCTGACTTAGGTAATGTCGTGATGCCAGCACCTTGATGGTGCAAGATGATGAGAGTAGTGGTAGAATGGAGATAGAAGAATGAGGCAGGTTTGAATCCAACTGAGAACTTTACTGTAACCAGGTTCTTGATAACAGTTTACATCCAGTTATGAAACAGTCTCTGATACACATGCAAGTCGGATGTGATGAATCCCAGTAACAAGCTGTACTTGTAGTTATGTCTCAGGCTATAGTAGGTAGTTGTGTACTCATTGATATTCAGCTCTGAGGTAGTTCAAGTCTTTATCTTCTACACACAAGTGATGCAACAGAAATCTTATCTGTCCTGAAAATAACGGTGAGGCTGCTGGAAGCTAATAAACTCTTCACCTAGATACAAAGGCGCCTAGAGCTTAGAATAATGGCTATTGTCCTTCCTTTGTCTTTTTCCACAATCAACTTGACAAAATCCACTTGCTACTCCGGAGGAGTGAATATTAGAATACAGACTTCACCTCTGCCTATTTTCCTGGCTTGACTGAGATACAAATTGGCTCCTCTGGGCCGTGGAGCCCAAGAGAGAGCTGAGAGGAGAGGGGACCTCTCCTTCCCCCTGGCTCCTCACTCCATCTCCTTCTTTAACTCCCACACTCTCCACACTCCAACTCCTACATCTTCTCAACTGATTAACTAGGCCTTAACTGAGCTATATATACTGTGGTTCTACCCCCATCTAGTGATGGAATGTGTGTAATGCACCTGACAGCCTGGTAACAGGGATTTCACATAAGAATAAAATTCAACATGATATAACATGTGACATAACAAGCTTTTGCAGTGCCCATGTACACTAGTGGGACGCTGCAGATGCAGCTTTAGACCTGCACTATAAAACCGCTCAGTCCCCATGGACTTTTTGAACATGAACAAGCCGTCCCATTGACGGTGGAGTTGTAATTACACCTTCTCAACACTGCAATGTCGACAGCAAGCAGGTAAACAGTGAAGAGGAGTCAGTAATCCTATGAGTGTTGCGGTCTCTTCAAACAGCTGATCGGCAGGGGTGCTGGCAGTCGAACCCCTGCCAATCTGATATTGATGACCTATCCTGAGGATCGGTCATCAACATAAATAAAGAGGACAACCCCTTTAAATGTCCCTCTTTTTGATCTGAGGTATAGATTAGCATTAATACATTTACAATATTGATCAAGAAAGGGTTTGTCTGGTGCCACTCTGTATATTAGAGACCATCTTGTATATTATTTAATAGTTTCATGCAATGTGGAAGTTAGACATTTCTGTATCCATATAAGTTCTGTGCTATTGTGCAAATGAAAACTAATGAAGTGTATAAATTTGCAGGAAAAATGGATCTATCACACAATGAACCATAAGTGTCTCTCTGGGGGGTTATTTATTATAGTGGTTTACGCCTGTTTTTGTCTATTTTGCGCTTGTTTTGAAGTCATTTTAGACTTGTTAGACAGTTTCATGGTGTGGGTGAATTTTGTGGTGGTGGCTAATTGTGCAATGTTTTTTTTGGCCTATTTATATAGAGAAAGGACAGTGCAGAGTGTATAACAGTGTATCACTGCAAGCTGAGACCGCATTACAAATCCAGACCACAACCTGTGTACCATCCTCATAAGGAATGAGCCATAACATGGAGCATTGTGATATCAGTGAAAGCACTGGTTTGAAACCAGAGTGAGTCCAAGTCATTAAGTTAAAAGGGCACCTGGTGTAAGAGCTGCTTAAAGGGGTTATCCAACTTTTTGTAACTGATTATCTATCCTCTGGTCATCAGCATCTGATCAGTGAGGGTCCGACACCTGGGACCCCCGCTGATCAGCTGTTTGAGAAGGCCTCAGAGCTACTATGAGCTCCGCAACCTTCTCAGTGATTTTCCTAGGCCAGTGTCATCATGACCATGGGTGACGTGGCCTAGGCGCAGCTCAGCCCCATTTAAGGGGCCTTCTCAAATAGCTGATCAGCAGGGGCCCCAGGTGTCAGATCCCCTCCAATCTGATACTGATGACTGCTTTAAGTATCACTGTGAATGTCTCTGGCAATCGGATATCATTTCTAGAGACTAATCATTTAGATACATAATTAGACTGGGAGACCTTCAATTTGTATGCTGGTTGTTCATGGCTCAAATGTAGTACATGGTCACCCCAAATGTAAAACATTGGTGTACAGGACACCACTGATACTACGGTGCTATGGGTTCTGATTTATATAGGGGGGGCAACCTTCCATGCTATACATATGGCTTGAGAGGCCTTTTGGGAAGGGGTTTTCTCAGTGAGACAAGTCCTTCTGTAAAATGTTACAAATTTATCATATACCTCTTAAAATAAAGCTGAGATCTGTAATTTGATACAGAACATGTAATATCTTGTGTTACCTCAAACACAAAAACACAAATCTCCACTTATACAAGGTTTTAAAGATTTCTAATATAATTAATAACATTATCCACAGCCAGCTTTCCAGACACCACCTCAGGCTGGTCAAGGAAGCTCACAACTCCATGGAAGCCATCTTTAACATGATACCAAGTCACCAGGACGCCATTGTCCTCCAGACGTTTCTTGTACATTATCCCATCATCATGGGGAACATCAACTCGCATCATCAGAGAACATTGGAGAACATGGAAGGTCAAGAGCTTTCTTAACTTTCTCATAAATGTCTTTATTAAATGGCGCCATGTTATGTGGTCTGTAACCTTTGACTTTAAACTCCTCAGAACTCAACCATTTGCTTAACTTCTGTCTTATTTCAGGAGGAACATGGCTGCCCTTTATAATTTCTTTTGATATTGAGAGATCACCAACTACATATATCATTAAGTAGTATACTGCATATTCTTGAGGCAACAAAGGCACCATCTTATTTTGCTGGTGTGTGGGTACATTAAAGTCAGCCATCTAGACCACTGGATATATCATCACTTGGGCAAGAAGAAGTTTTGGAATATCTGATCTACCCACAAGGGCTTGCCAAACCCCAGCTGTGAGACTGTCCCCAGAACTGTCACCACATATTATAACAAAGGAAGGATCCACTCCATATTCTTGTGCCGTCTTAAAAAGTGAACTGTAGCCATGACACAGTCATCAAAAGCAGAGGGGCATCTGTGTTGTGGTACTAGTCGGTACCTAAAATTAAGAATAAAAAATTGGTTGCTTTGGACAACCACTTTTATCCACACTAGCTGTCACAATACCTGTAAATTGAATCCATGAGATTTACACATATCTTATTGTCACTACAGCATCATCAGCAACATAAGGAAATGTTAAAGGTAATTTGTCACTTTACCCAACAGAGATGACCACGGATACAGAATTCTTTCTTAGGTATCGACAGAAAATGTCATATCTGTCTAAAACCAAATATACAAGTCACTAGTTACTGGGATGAATGTCCGTTAGCATGAAAAAAATTCTCCTGTATTATGAATTTTATGCATGTAAAACTTTTTTTTAAGTGTTCGATATACCTGTTTCCACCAAATATTGATTGAGGCCTGCGATATACCTGCTTCCACAAAATACTGATTAAGGGGTTTGATATACCTGCTTCCACAAAATACTGAATGAGGGCTGCGATATACCTGCTTCCACAAAATACTGATTATGGGGTTTGATATACCTGCTTTCACAAAATACTGATTAAGGGTTTTGATATACCAGCTTCCACAAAATACTGATTGAGTGCTGCGATATACCTGCTTCCCAAAAATACTTATTAAGGTTTTTGATATACCTGCTTCCATAAAATATTGATTGAGGGCTGCGATATACCTGCTCCCACAAAATACTGATTAAGGGGTTTGATATACCTGCTTCCACCAAATATTGATTGAAGTCTGCGATGGAATGCCATTAAAATGGCGCAATTGTGTTTTTCTTTCAATCTCGCCCCATTTACATTTTTTCCCAGTTTACCACCGAAAACTAAAATGGAAAATGGCTACTTTCTTTCCCAAAAAAACTAACGCTCATTTGGGTACCTGAACTGAAAAGTAAAATGTGGATGTAAAATAAAAAAATTTTTTTTTTTTAAATAACCCCAGTCCTGAGGGGGTGAAGCTAGACTTGCACAGTAAGCTCACAGCGCAGTACACGCTCACTTCCCCTATGCACCGAGACCACTGTCCCGCTAGGTGTCGCTGTGTGGATCACTAAACACTAATAGCGGAACTTTCCTCCACACACAACATGGCGTAATGCTCCCGTCGTGTGCACAGGAGTAATCGGCGTTCGCCACACGCAGTATGGCCGCAAATTTCCTCATTCACGGAAAGGGGCCTATCAGCGTCCCGCGTCCATGACAACGACGACAGATTGGGGAGGGGTCGAACGCAGGAAGAGGAGACTTTGGCGGGAGAGTGGGAACGTTTTGCTGCACGGGAAGTGAGTACAGAGTGTGGATGTTGTACATGTGAGTCTGTAATCGGCGATCGCTCGGTGACGTGTCTGACACTGTATGGCGTATATACAGTAATAAGCCTGCGAGTGGGGGATGTATAGGCTGTAATTAGCCTGGCATTACACCAGGGCTGTGCTGTAATAAGCCTGGCATTACATGAGGGTTATGCTGTAATAAGCCTGGCATTACATGAGGGGTATGGTGTAATAAGCCTGGCATTACATGAGGGCTATGCTGTAATAAGCCTGGCATTACATGAGGGCTATGCTGTAATAAGCCTGGCATTACATGAGGGCTATGCTGTAATAAGCCTGGCATTACATGAGGGCTATAGAGCCATTATACAATAGACTGTATTATTTATAAAGTACTGTACTAGAGGCTAGTCAAAACTCACCGCACGTCCGCACAGTCACTGTCGCCTGCTGCTTCTGAGTGTCTGACTGGGAGGGAGCCGGAGATGCGCGGAAACCACGCCTCCGGGCGGCTCCTCCTCACTCAGAGACCTCACTCAATGTCTGCTTCCGCGGCCGCCCCCTCTGACACACGTGAGCTGCCTACTGCGCTACGCTGTGCGCACTGCCCTGGGCCGGCACTATTAGATGATTTAGATCACATCTTGAATAGGAGGTGGTGGGGGGGCCGTGGGCCCCCCTGGCTCAGGGGCCCGGTCGCAAATTGCGACCGCTGCGACCCCTGTAGCTACGCCACTGGATATACCTGCTTCCACAAATACTGCTCTTCTCTAGGGACTTAGGCACATGGTCATTTTGAAAATGACAGGCAGAGGAAGAGGCAGGCTGTCCGCAGGGGTGGTAAGGGTTGCGCAGGTGCACCAGGCCGGAGCCTAAGTGTGAAGATGGAGAAGGCGCATGTGATTACTTCAAAGGGTGCACCATAGTTGGTTGAGTGGCTCACTCACCCTTCCGCTTCTTCACCTTCCTCATCCTCTGTATCTGCACCTCCCTCACTCTCTGCTGTGTGCACCCCCAAATACACCACCACCATAGCCCCTCCACTCGAATCAATTATTTTCCCATCCATTCCCAGACCTTACCGATGCGCAGCGATTATTGACATCAGATGAGAAAGAGGAGGTAGCAACGGCCGCCACCCAGCAGTCTGACGACAGTACCCAGATTAGTCCAAGGAGGGAGGTCCCCGAGATCTCAAATGTCAGTGGTGGTGAAGGTGACGATGATGACATGTCGATGGGCGTCACATGGGTGCCCACAAGAGAAGAAGAGGAGGGGAGTTCAGAGGGAGAGATGGAGCAGCAGAGCGGGAGGAGAAGGAGGAGAAGAAGGCAGAGCTCGCAGGGCACAGGAGGCAAAAAGCAGACTGCAAATGTATGAGCGAGCTATCCACCATGCACAGTCACTTCTGGCGCTCCCAGGACGCCGGCACATGGCTCCACAATGTGGGCTCTTTTTAACATGTCAGCTGCGGACAATAGTGTTGCCATCTGCAGCCTGTGCTGTCAACACATAAGTCGCGGTAAGCCCAACACTCACCTAGGGATGACCACCTTAAGAAGGCACCTGGCCTCCCATCACCGAGCCCAGTGGGAGCAACACCATCAGAACCCACAAAGCCACACTCCCGGTGCTCCACGTACTGCCTCCTATGCTTTTCCTCTCTCCTCCCATTTGTCCTCCACCTGCCATTGTTGCATTCATCTGGCAGAATGCACGCTTCCGTGGCCCAAATGTTCAAGCGTAAAAAGTTGATGATGCCGGATAACGCTCTTGCCCGACAGCTGACCGCTGGCTTGTCAGAACTCCTAGCCCGCCAACTGCTGCCATATAAACTGGTAGACTCAGAGGCCTTTAGAAAAATTTTGGCCATTAGCACACCGCAATGGAAGGTCCCCAGAAGGAAATAATTCTCTCAGAAGGGCATCCCAGATATATATGGCCAAGTTCAGTGGCAAGTAAATATATCTCTGGCCACACACATGTAGTCTAGCAAACAGTGGTAGGGAAGGTACATAACTTTTACTGCCCACTGGGTGAACCTTCTGACGGCCGTCAAGCATGTAACCCGTGGCTCCCGTGTGGATTTAGTGTTTCCACCAAGGATTGCATGCAGGCCTGCCTCTTCTTCTCCTCCTCCTACTCCATCCTCCGTCTCCTCCTCGGCTGACTCCTCCTTTTCCACTGCTATCGTCTCTTCTGCTCCGCCATCCAAGCTCCCCAAAACCTATTCGATGTGCCAGATGAGACGTTGCCATGCTGTGCTGTGGCCAGGGCCATCTTTAATATTGATTGGACCCTGGGCAAAAATTTACTTGGGCCCCCTGGATCCCGCCTTCCCACACCTTAGCAGGCAATCACGACTTCCACCACAACACACACAAAAAATCCACACACCTGGTAGAGTACAGTGATATAAATACTTCCAGTTCTGAAGACTCCAGCGGCTCAGGATCAGTGCTCTGGGCAGCTGGGCTCAGGCTAGAAGTGGGCACCGCTCTGCAGGAAGGAGACCAGGGCTCGGCTCACCCTAGTGTTACAGTGCACCCCAGCACCCCACAGTATAGCACCCAGTGGCGTACATACAGGGGTCGCAGGGGTCGCACTTGCGACCGGGCCCGGCACTCCAGGGGGCCCGGCCGCCTGTGGACCCGCCCTGCAGTAGTACTGTGCCTGTATAACCCGGGCGGCCGGCCCGGGGCCCGCCCCCCAGTGTTGAGTTTCCTTGCTGCCAGCCCTACCCTCCCTTGAGTCTCCTCCCCCTGAGCAGTGGCTACCTACCATATAGGCATACGGGGCCCGAAGTGGAGGAGAGGCCCCGCCCCCTAATTGCTCCTATTTATCTTTCTAAAGCTAAAGGACCTTTGATGATGTCATCAGAGGTCCTGTAAGGGAACTGCACAGTGTAAAGTGTAGTTCCCAGGTTAGAACAGTGCATCTGCCAGGACCTGTGATGACATCATATTCAACATCACAGGTCCTGCAGAATCTAGCAAAGGAACTGCACCAAAAATGGTGTAGTTCCTAGGTTTCAAAGGTATATCTGCCAGGACCTGTGATGACATCATCCCAGGTCCTTCAACCCCTAACAGCAAGTATTAGAAGTTCACAATCAGCTCTGCGTTAATTCATACAGACTGGACTGGAGTGGTAAGAGGAGGTCCTCCACTTTTCATCATTTACCCCCCCTCCATACCCTGTTTTTATTCATTGCTCACTCATATATAATACTTCAGACAGTTACAGTGACCACTACTACCTCATGTACCTCACACACACAGTGACCATAATGTATAACTGACCACATATATCTGTAAACACTGCATCTACAGTATTATACCTTCTATGTCTCACATCAATACACTGCTCTGTGTGTGTGTGTGTGTGTGTGTGTATATATATATATATATATATATACACACACACACACACACATACACACACACACTGCATATATTACACAGTATTATACATGCAATATGTACAGATATATAGTATATACCGCAGTGCACTGATATGTGAGGTACAAGGTATAATAGATGCTGTGTGTACAGATATCAGTACACTGCTGTATATACTATATATGTGAGGTATGAGGTATAATAGATGCAGTGTGTACGGGTATATAGTATATACAGCAGTGTACTGATATGTGAGGTACGAGGTATAATAGATGCAGTGTGTACGGGTATATAGTATATACAGCAGTGTACTGATATGTGAGGTATGAGGTATAATAGATGCTGTGTGTACAGATATCAGTACACTGCTGTATATACTATATATGTGAGGTATGAGGTATAATAGATGCAGTGTGTACAGATATATAGTATATACAGCGGTGTACTGATATGTGAGGTACGAGGTGTCAATACACTGCTGTATTTACTATATACCTGTACACACTGCATCTATTATACCTCACATATTACACTACTGTATATACTGTATACACTGCATATATTATACCCTGTACCTCACATATCAGAACACTAGGGAATATACTATATACCTGTACACACTGCATCTATTATACCGCGTACCTCATATAACTGTACACTGCTGTATATAATATACATCTGTACACACTGCATCTATTATACCTCTTTTGTGTGCCAGGGCTGTTTTGTAATCCCAATCCGGCCCTGATGGCATAAATTATAAAACGCAGCAGCAAGAATAGTTCATGGAACAAAGGGAGGGGCTATTAAAGGGGAATGGGGGCCCAATTTAGATTCCTGCTATGGGGCCCAGTGATTTTTATGTACGCTCCTGCCCCTGAGTCTCCTCCCCGGCCGGCAGTGTGGTGTGCCGGACATGACGTTGAGATGCAGGGACAGGGAGAAGGCGCCGGAAAAGAAAGGGAGAGGGAGAGCGCTGCGCAAAGAAGCCGGTCCGGCTTTCAGAGTGAGTGAGGTCTGATGGGGGCTCAGAGTTGGGTAATGTATGTAAAGTTATGACTGGTGACTTGTGCTATGAAGTAATGTTTTTTTTTCTGTTGTCTTGGGGTGCAGCTCTTTTGTGTAGGCACTTCTATTGAGCTTCTAGTATATGCTTGGATGTAGCAGAGCTGGTTTTGTCATACATTTCTTTTGCCTTCATATGGTAAAATACTTCATTGGCCTATCAATGGCTTTATAACTAACTCTGCTATATTTCTGTAGCCTACAACCTCTGACTGCTCAGTTGGACTGAAACTACTACACCCAACATGTTCTGGCAGTAATAGTAAATGGATATTGGTGCAATTCTGAGCTACTAGTCTATATAATACATATGTAGCCTACATATTTATTATATAGACTAGTAGCTCAGAATTGCACCAATATCCATTTACTATTACTGCCAGAACATGTTGGGTGTAGTAGTTTCAACTGGGCAGTCAGAGGTTGTAGGCTACAGAAATATAGCAGAGTTAGTTATAAAGACATTGATAGGCCAATGAAGTATTTTACTATATGAAGGCAAAAGAAATGCATGACAAAACCAGCACTGCTACATAATGTAGCAGAGCTGGTTTTACGTGGGAATACCGTGGGTTATACCGAATATCATCCTCTTGTATATAGTAATATACAGTATATATATATATATATATATATATATACACACACACACACACATGCATACACGCGCGGCAGCGGGTTGGGGGGGGGGGCGTCGACGGGAAGGGGGCCCCATGGATCAGTTTCGCACCGGGGCCCCGTGGATTGTGTGTACGCCACTGATAGCACCCTATAGTATACAGCAACCCACAGTATGCAGTATAGCACCCCACACTATACAGTACCCCACAGTATATAGTAGAGCAGTATAGCAGCCCACAGTATACAGCACCCCACAGTATACAACACCTCACAGTATACAGTAGAGCAGTATAGCACCTCACCGTATACAGCACCCCAAACTATACACGACACAGCCCCCCACACTATACAGTACAGCAGTATAGCACTCCACACTATACACCACCCACAGTATACAGTATACAGGCCCCCACAGTATACAGGCCCCCCCCACAGTATACAGGCCCCCCACAGTATACATGCCCCCCACAGTATACAGGCCCCCCACAGTATACAGCCCTCCCACAGTATACAGCCCTCCCACACAGTATACAGGCCCCCACAGTATACAGGCCCACACAGTATACAGTCCCACACAGTATACAGTCCCCCCACAGTATACAGCCCACCACACAGTATACAGGCCCCCCACAGTATACAGGCCCCCCACAGTATACAGGCCCCCACAGTATACAGCCCCCACAGTAGACAGGCCCCCACACAGTATACAGCACCCCACTATACAGTAGTTTACAGTATATTAGCATAACAGCCCCTGTCACCTTTTTCTGATGTAATCTTCACACAAAAAAGCTCCACAGTTAACTTCTGCAACACTCCTGCTAGGACCTGTGATGACCTCATAGCCATGTGACCAGTAATATTGCTAGGTTACTGGTCACATGGTGATGATGTCATCTAAGGTCCTAGATCACATTCACAGCTCTAACAGTACGATGCATGGACTCAGTGCCGGCAGGCATGGCAGCACCCCCTGTGTAGCTGACAGCCTGACACCCGGGGCAGTGGCCAGCAGGGCTCAAGAGGCAGCTGCCTTGGGCCCCCCAGGAGCAACTGGGCCCGGGGCAGCTGCCCCTTTTGCCCCTTGGTAAAGACGGCCCTGGCTGCGGCTGTTATGCCTGGAAGCCAAGAGCCACACCGGTCCTGCACTGATTTGAGCTCTGCGGTCACAGGCTGATCAGTGGCTAACCCCCCTCAATTTGACAGTTGGTAAAGTGGTGTGCGACAACGGTGCCAAACTGCTGAGCACGCTGAAACAGGGCAAACTGACACAGGTGCCGTGCATGGCACACGTCCTGAACTTAGCCGCGCAGCTATTTGTTGCCAAATACCCCGGGGTCCAGGGCGTCTTGCGGCAGGCCAGGAAGATTTATGCCCATTTTGAAGATCTTACACGGCCATGGCTCGCCTTGCTGACGTTCAGCGGCGACACCACTTGCCCGTCAGAATACTGATTTGTGACAGCCCGACGCACTGAATCTCCACCTTGTATATGCTTTATAGGCTGCTCCATCAGCAACATGTCGTTAATGACTACCTGTACGAACTCTGCAGCAGGACAGGTTCTGGTGGGCTTGGTTTCTTTTCCCCATGCCAGTGGCTGCTCATGCGCGACACATGCACTTCTACGGCCATTTGATGAGATCACCAAACTGGTCAGTCGCAGCAAGGGCACCATCAGTGACATTGTACCTTACGCATTCTTTCTGGAGCATGCATTGCATTGTGTCATTGATCGAGCCGCAACAGGAAGATGAGGAAGTCGCAATGCTGAATGAATTCCCAGGGGGGCTACAAGTCAGCAGGAGTCTGAAGAGGAGTCAAAGGAGGATGGTGGCTGGGGGGAGGAGGAGGAGGAGCAAGAAGAGCAAGCTTTGAGGGGGACTTTAAACTTTTCAGGGATCCATGGTGTTGTCCGAGGCTGGGGGGAGGAGACCGAGGATGACATTCTCCTGGGCGATGAGTAGGAGCCAGGGCACTCCACCGCTTCCAATTTAGTGCAAAGGGGCTTTCATGCTCCATTGTTTGAAGAGGGACCCCCATATAAAAAGCATAACGGGCAAGGACCAGTACTGGGTGGCAACATATTAGACCCTCTATACAAACACAAAATGGTGGACATGTTACCAGCATCACAGAGGGCTGGCAGAATGCAGCATTTCCAGACCTTGCTGTGAGAGATGCTGCATTCTGCTGTTGCGGGAGCTGGCAGAGGAATTTCCACCCACAGCAAAAAAGGTTCGGGTACCAATCCTACCGCACCTGCAATAAGAAGGCATTTTGAAGATGTGTTGGTCACTTCAGATATGAGATCATTCTTGCAGCCAACCCATCAACAGCCGCCCTCCGGATCCAGCCTCAGGGAACGCCTAGATTGACAGGTGTCCAACTACATCGGGTTAATGGTCGATGTGGACGCTCTGAGAAGCGAGGAGCACCTGGACTATGAGTGTGTAGGCTTAAACTGTGGCCAGAGCTGGCACAATTTGCCATGGAACTCTTGGCTTGCCCCGCGCAGCAGGGGGGATCGCAAGTGATAAGCGCACTCACCTAGCTCACGACAGTGTGGACTACCTCACATTTCTGAAAATTAATGAGGCATGGATCTCGGAGGAATTCAACACCTGTGACGACCACATGTAATTGAATTTCCTCATGCCAGCCCAAACATATCCGCCACCACAAGGAACAAAGAATGGTCCTTGTCTTATGTATATACAGCGGCATAAAAGGCCTTTTCTTTCAGGTGAATGCCTAATTTTTGGGGCCTGTAATGGCCTACAGTGAAATTTGTGTCCCCTGACCGCCTAAAGTACCTCCAGCCACATCATCACGAGTTCTTTTCGGTCAGATGAATGCCTAATTTTTGGGGCCTGTACTGGCCGACAGTAAAATTTTTAGCCAGTGACCGCCTAATATACCTCCCGCCACATAATCACAAGTTGTTTCTGTCAGGTGAATGCCAAATTTTGGGGGCCTGTACGCCTGTGGCCTAAAACAAAAACTTTCTAGGCTCCAGCAGGGCACATTTTTGACAGTTTCCCTTTAAGACACATAAAAATGGCCTCTGATTAAAATACATATTTTTTGAGAAATTTTTGCCAATGATCCCCCTCTGGTATGTCCCTGTCCATGTTGTGGGACTATTTGTGTACTTCTAGTAAGTATTTGGTGGCTGCAAATATGTAATTCACTGGGAAAATAAGGATACCTACAGGGGTTTATCAAAAAACAGCATCACTGAGCAAAATTAATTCCCCTTTAAAACGTAACATTTAATTATTATCTGTTACTAAAATCCCACTTAAATTGATTTAGACAACAATAAAAAAAAAAATATATATATATAGATACTTTTGCCTGGGATTGATTGAGGTGTAATCAAAGTATAGAAACATCACCACCGTAGAGTTACTCACAATACTGCTTAAGGGCTCTTTCACACTTGCGTTTTTGTCTTCCGGCATAGAGTTCCGTCGTCGGGGCTCTATGCCGGAAGAATCCTGATCAGGATTATCCTAATGCATTCTGAATGGAGTGAAATCCGTTCAGGATGCATCAGGATGTCTTCAGTTCCGGAACGGAACGTTTTTTGGCCGGAGAAAATACCGCAGCATGCTGCGCTTTTTGCTCTGGCCAAAAATCCTGAACACTTGCCGCAAGGCCGGATCCGGAATGAATGCCCATTGAAAGGCATTGATCCGGATCCGGCCTTAAGCTAAACGTCGTTTCGGCGCATTGCCGGATCCGACGTTTAGCTTTTTTAGAGTGGTTACCATGGCTGCCGGGACGCTAAAGTCCTGGGAGCCATGATAAAGTGTAGTGGGGAGCGGGGGAGCAGCATACTTACCGTCCGTGCGGCTCCCGGGGTGCTCCAGAGTGACGTCAGGGCGCCCCACGCGCATGGATGACGTGATCGCATGGCACGTCATCCATGCGCATGGGGCGCTCTGACGTCACTCTGGAGCGCCCCGGGAGCCGCGCGGACTGTAAGTATACCGCTCCCCCGCTCCCCGATCCTACTATGGCAATCAGGACTTTAATAGCGTCCTGGGTGCCATAGTAACACTGAAAGCATTTTGAAGACGGATCCGTCTTCAAATGCTTTCAGTACACTTGCGTTTTTCCGGATCCGGCGTGTAATTCCGGCAAGTGGAGTGCACGCCGGATCCGGACAACGCAAGTGTGGAAGAGGCCTAACAAAAGCAGTATCTGTATTGACAGAAGTGAATACGTCAACTTGTAGATAGATCGCCACCATGTGGTTACTAACGGTACTGTTGACCAGAGGCGGATATTTGCATCAACAGGAGTGTAGGTACCCAAGTATCTGGTGGTTCTTCCTTGATGATCAGTGGATGCAGAGTGAACACCGTCTTGTCTGGCCTTGGTGTTCCTGATGAGTCTTGATTATATTTCAGGAAAATAGGACCAGTTTGATTGATAGTGTCCAAACAGTATACAAGTCCGCTTATAGGCAGTGTGGGAGGCTATCCCTTATGGCTATGCTTACCCTGCCTACAAGCGGAGTGATCGCTATGAAAGGTGCGGCCCCACTTCTCGTGGCTGTTCCCTATTATGTTGTCCCTACCTGCGAAATTCCCAAATGGTGGAGACTGCCAAGCATTGATATAAATAGTTCCACAACTTATCCAGGTAAGGACCTTCAAGGGTGATGATGGTGGACCTAGGCATAAAGTTTAAATAGGCTTTTTATCCCGACGTGTTTCCCCTTTGAAGTGAAGAGGTTGATCAGGGGATCGGTGGCGCTGAGAAAGATAATCCTGCCATTAGATGAGTGGCTAGCAGCAGCAGGGAAACACGTTGGGATGAAAAGCCTTTTTAAACCTTATGCCTAGGTCCACCATCACCACTCTTGAAGATCCTTAGCTGGATACCTCATCCCCTTGTCTTCTTTTACCTAAGTTGTGGAACTATTAATATCAACGTTTCTCCACCATTTGGGAATTTTGCAAGTAGGGACAACATAATAGGGAACAGCCACCGAGAAGTGGGGGCGCACCTTTCGGAGCAATCACTCCGCTTGTAGGCAGGGTAAGCATAGCCAGGCAGGCATGCTCAACCTGCGTCCCTCCAGCTGTTGTAGAACTACAACTCCCACAATGCCCTGCTGTAGGCTGATAGCTGTAGGCTGTTCGGGCATGCTGGGAGTTATAGTTTTGCAACAGCTGGAGGGCCGCAGGTTAAGCATGCCTGCCCTAAGGGATAGCCTCCCACACTGCCTATAAACGGACTTCTGTACTGTTTGGACACTATCAATCAAACCGGTCCTATTTTTCTGAAATATAATCAAGACTCATCAGGAACAACAAGGCCCGACAAGACGGTGTTCACTCTGCATCCACTAATCATCAAGGAAGAACCACCAGATACTTGGGTAACTACACTTCTGTTGATGCAAATATCCGCCTCTGGTCAATAGTACCCTGAGTAACACATGGTGGCGATCTTATCTACAAGTTGATGTATTCACTTCTGTCAATACAGATATTGTTCTTGTTAAGCAGTATTGTGAGTAACTCTACGGTGGTAAAGTTTCTATAATTTAATTACACCTTAATCAAACCCAGGCAAAAGTATCTATATATATATATATATATATATATTTTATTTTATTTTTATTTTTTTCGTTGTTGTCGAAATCAATTTAAGTGAGATTTTAGTAACAGATAATAATTAAACGTTATGTTTTAAAGGGGAATTTATTTTGTTCAGTAATTTGGCTGCAAATATGACCTGAAGGTTTTTCAGGTTCGCCTGCCATTGAAGGTTCTCGAATGAACGTTTGCGTTTGCGAACCGTCCCGGCCGATGTTCGTTCATCACTAGTTAGGATCAAGAAAGGGGATGAATGGAAGATGGCTTTTAATACTTCTGAGGGGCACTTTAAGAACCTGGTCATGCCTTTCGGGTTGACCAATGCTCCTGCGGTTTTCCAGCATTTTGTGAATGACATTTTTCATCACCTTGTGGGAAAGTTTGTAGTCGTGTATTTGGATGACACTCTAATTTATTCTCCAGACGTGGAGATACATCAGGATCACATTAGACAGGTGTTACAGATCCTATAGGACAATAAATTGTACAATAAATTGTACGCAAAATTAGAGAAGTGTGTTTTTGGGCTACCTGCTGTCATCTTCAGGTTTTCGAATGGATCCAGAGAAAGTCTGTGCTGTATTGGACTGGGATCGACCTGAAAATCTGAAGGCTTTATGAAGTTTTTGGGGTTTACCAACTGTTACCGAAAATTTTGTTCAGAATTATTCGACAATAGTAAAACCCTTAATGGACATGATTAAGAAAGGGACAGATGTTTCAGTATGGTCTGATTTGGCATTGCGAGCCTTTTCTGCGATTTAAGGAATGCTTCTCGTCAGCGCCTATATTGGTGCAGCCGGACGTATCACAACCTTTCATTGTGGAAGTGGCGGTAGGTGGAGGTGGAGGTAGGAGCAGGGCCCATAACCTGGTAAATGGCGTCCATGTGCTTTTTTTTCCCAAAAAAACCTCTCTTCCGCAGAGAGCAGAGAAAAATTATGATGTGGGTAACAGAGAGTTACTGGCCATTAAGTTGGCTTTTGAGGAATGGCATCATTGGTTGGAAGGGGGGATTCATCCAATAACGGTGCACATGGATCACAAAAACCTGGCTTACCTGGAGTCAGCTAAACGAGTGAACCCAAGACAAGCCCAAATGGTCTTTGTTTTTCACCAGATTCAATTTGATTGTCACCTATCATCCTGGGGTTAAGAATGTAGTTTTCATGGAGGTTGTGATTTTGAAAATCCGAGTCCTATACTGTTGGAAGGGGTGGTGATATCCGCTCTTTACCCTGACCTAGAGGTGAAGGTATTAGAGGCTCAGGGAGACACAATGGATTCTTGTCCCACTGGGAAACAGTTTGTGCCATCGGAATTGCGTCACAAGATGTTTGAGGAACATCACTGTACGGTTCTTACGGGACACCCTGGGAGTAGATCCACTGCCGACCTAATCTCTCATAGATTCTGGTTGCCGGGGTTGCGTAAGTGTGTAAAAGACTATGTGTCAGCCTGTAGTACCTGTGCACATGCTAAAGTGACACATACTCGGCCTTCCGGATTTCTACTTCCGTTGCCATTCCCGTCCAGACCATGGACTCACTTATCCATGGATTTTATCTCTGATCTACCAAATTCTTCAGGAAAGACAGTTATTCGGGTGGTAGTTGATCGCTTTAATTAAATGGTGCACTTTATAGCGTTGCTGGGCCTACCTAATGCTAAAATACTTGCACAAGTGTTTGTTGACAACATTGTGAAACTGCATGGCATTCTCTCTGACGTGGTCTTGGATCGTGGAACTCAGTTTGTTTCCAGATTCCGGAAGACGCTCTGTACCCAACTGGGGGTACAACTGTCGAACGGACAGACGGAACACACTAATCAAAGTCTGGAGACTTACTTGAGATGTTTTGTCTCTGAGAACCAGGAGGAGTGGTCTATGTTTTGGTCTTCGGCAGAGTTTGCCATAAACAATCGTAGACAGGAGTCCACTGGTAAGTCAACGATTTTTGGGGCATATTGATTTCACCCGCAGTTTGGCACTTTTCTGGTTCTGATACTTCTGGTATCCCTGAGGAGAAACATTTTTCGTCATCATTGTTATCTATATGGCGGAAAATTAAAAATAACTTGAGGAATATGGGCAACAAGTATAAACGTGTGGCTGAAAGGGAACGTACAGTCACGTCCATAAATATTTGGACATCAACACAATTCTAAAATGTTTGGCTCTATACACCACCACAATGGATTTGAAATGAAACTAACAAAATGTGCTTTAAAGGGGTATTCCCATCTTAATGATCACTGGTAAATCTGTTAATGATTTAACAGTGATCATTTTTCTAAATATATTTAATTAACTAATTCCCACCCCTTAGAAGAAAATAAACATATACTTACCTGTTGTCTTCCGTCTCCCCTGGTTAAGGCCACCGCTCTTCTCAGGAACCGCGGTGGCCGTGCTTGCGCAGACGACTTCTTCTCTTTTCCCGGCCGGCCGCACGCAGTCCCTATAGCGCACTCCGAGGCCGCGCATGCGCTATGGTGATTTCTTCCTGGCCAGTATAGTATACTTGCCAGGAAGAAGTCACCAGGGCGCATGTGCGGCCTCGGCGTGCGTGTTCAGTCTAGCACGCGGCCTGGCCGGGAGAAGACTTCAATCAAGATGGAGCCCGCCCCCTGCCGAGTGCTGAAACCAGGAACTGGACACCACGCCGGGAGCAGGCAAGTATGAAACTGCGTGTTGAGAATACACCTTTAACTGCAGACTGTCAGCTTTAATTTGAGGGTATTTACATCCAAATCAGGTGACCGGTGTAGGAATCACAACAGTTTGCATATGTGCCTCCCACTTGGTAAGGGACCAAAAGTAATGGGACAATTGGCTTCTCCGCTGTTCCATGGCCAGGTGTGTGTTATTCCCTTGATATCCTAATTACGATGAGCAGATAAAAGGTCCAGAGTTAATTTCAAGTGTGCTATTTGCATTTGGAATCTGTTGCTGTCAACTCTCAAGATGAGATCCAAAAAGCTGTCACTATTAGTGAAGCAATCCATCATTAGGCTGAAAATAACAAAACAAACCCATCAGAGAGATAGCAAAAGCATTAGGCATGGGCAAAACAACTGTTTGCAACATTCTTAAAAAGGAGGAACACACAGGTGAGCTCAGCAACACCAAAAGACCCAGAAGACCACAGAAAACAACTGTGGTGGATGACCAAATAATTATTTCCCTGGTGAAGAAAACACCCTTCACAACAGTTGGCCAGATTAAGAACACTCTCCAGGAGGTGGTGTATGTGTGTCAAAGTCAACAATGAAGAGAAAGACCACCAGAGTGAATACAGAGGGTTCACCACAAAATGTAAACCATTGGTGAGCCTCAAAAACAGAAAGGCCAGATTAGAGTTTGCCAAACATCAAAAAAACTCCACAGTTCTGAAACAACATCCTATGGACAGATGAGACCAAGATCAACTTGTACCAGAGTGATGGGAAGAGAAGAGAGAGTATGGAGAAGGAAAGGAACTGCTCATGCTCCTAAGCATACCACCTCATCATTGAAGCATGGTGGTGGCAGTGTCATGGCGTGGGCATGTATGGCTGCCAATGGAATTGGTTCTCTTGTATTTGATGATGT
This sequence comes from Bufo gargarizans, assembly GCF_014858855.1. Lineage (NCBI taxonomy): Eukaryota > Metazoa > Chordata > Amphibia > Anura > Bufonidae > Bufo > Bufo gargarizans. The sequence goes on from NC_058081.1 coordinate 644,910,891, forward strand.
GACTGCTGACAAAAACAGCAGGATGAATTCTGAAGTGTTTCGGGCAATATTATCTGCTCATATTCAGCCAAATGCTTCAGAACTCATTGTACGGCGCTTCACAGTGCAGATGACAATGACTCAAAGCATACTACAAAAGCAACCAAAGAGTTTTTTAAGGGAAAGAAGCGGAATGTTATGCAATGGCCAAGTCAATTACCTGACCTGAATCCGATTGAGCATGCATTTCACTTGCTGAAGACAAAACTGAAAGGAAAATGCCCCAAGAACAAGCAGGAACTGAAGACAGTTGCAGTAGAGGCCTGGCAGAGCATCACCAGGGATGAAACCCAGCATGTCTACGCGTTCCAGACTTCAGGCTGTAATTGACTGCAAAGGATTTGGAACCAAGTATTAAAAAGTGAAAGCTTGATTTATAATTATTATTATGTCCCATTACTTTTGGTCCCTTAACATGTGGGAGGCACATATGCAAACTGTTGTAATTCCTACACCGTTCACCTGATTTGAATGTAAATACCCTCAAATTAAACCTGACAGTCTTCAGTTAAAGCACATCTTGTTCGTTTCATTTCAAATCCATCGTGGTGGTGTATAGAGCCAAAAATGTTAGAATTGTGTCAATGTCTCAATATTTATGGACCTGACTGTATGAACGGTCTGGACCTAGGAGTTGGTGATTCTGTGTGGCTGTCCACAAGAAACATTAAGTTGAAGGCATCTTCTTGGAAGTTGGGTCCAAGGTTTATTAGTCTATATAAGATCCATATAAGATCACTGTCATTATCAATCCTGTAGCTTTTCGTCTTAAACTTCCTCAGGCCCTGAAAATTCATAATGTGTTTAATAAATCTTTGTTGAAGAGATATGTTGAACCTTTGGAGCGATCTCCCTTGCTCCCTGGATGGCAGTTTGGAATTTCAGATCGCCAAGATAATTGACTCTCGAGTTCTCCATAGATCTCTTCAGTTCACTGGAAGGGTTATGGACCAGAGGAGAGGATGTGTGTACCGGAATCTGACGTGAATGCCAGTCGTTTTGTGAAAGCTTTTCACAGGTCTCGGATAAGGTCGGTCGTGGGTGCCCAGAGGTCATCTGTAGAAGGGGGGTACTGTCACAGACGTTCCTGTGGCAGGAGATCAGTGAGACTGGCAACACATGGTTTGATCTGACAGGTCTCCTGGTGGATCAATATGTGTCTGTGATGTTTCTGGTAATGGCCACACCCCTTGCCTCAGGTGTTTTTAATGTGGTCATTTAACCTTCCTTATTTATAGTGACTTTTTCCACTATGCTGTGCGGTTTATAGCTTTAGTTTCAGTTTTGGATAGCTAGTGTGTGGATCTCAGTGGAGTTCCTGGGGCTTCCATTGCTCCTTTGAAGTTAAGTCTTTCATTTCCCTTGTGGTATTTTGTTTGAGTTTTGTGCATTGCTTTTCCCTGTCGTTTGTATTAAGGCCTTAGGGAGACTCTTGTTCGTCCTTCCTTTTGGAGGAACAGGTTGTCTCAATTCTGACATTAGAACCAGGGTTCTATAGGGCGAGTTAGGACATTCAGGGCCATCTTTAAGGTGGGGCAAAAGGGGCAGCTACCCCGGGCACAGTTGCTCCTGGGGGGCCCAAGGCAGCTGCTTCTTGAGCCCCGCTGGCCACTGGTGATGTGGGGGGGGGGGTGGGGACAGGGCACAGGGAGATGAGCGCTTCCATTGTGGAAGCGCTCATCTTCATAGTCATCTGTATCACCGTCCAGCCCTTGGTCCTATTTCACATCCACTTCTGTGTCCGAGCGCAGCGTACAGATGTCCACACCCCAGGCATTTGAACGAAAGCGTAAATACCCAGCCACCCACGCACAGGCCATAGCACTAAATGCGCACCTGTCCAAATTGCTGACCCTGAAAGTGTTGCCATTTAGGCTTGTGGACACCGAGGCTTTCCGCAGACTGGTGGCGGTCCCTCGTTACTCAGTCCCCAGCCGCCACTATTTTTCCCGGTATGCGGTCCCCGGCATGTTTCCCGTAACATCACCTGTGCCCTGACCAACGAAGTTATTGGGAAGGTCCACTTAACGACAGACACATGGACAAGTGCTTGTGGCCAGGGACGCTACAGTTCCCTGACGGCACAATAGGTGAACGTATTGGAGTCCGGGAGCGAGTCGTACCCTAGGATGCCACAGGTGCCAAGGATTGAGGGCCCTACTTCCATCAGGATTTCTGCCACCACCTACATTAGTGGCTGCAACCCACCCCCTTCTCCTCCTCCACCTCCTCCTCCACTTCCACCTCTGAATTCTCATCTTGCAGCACCAGTCAGCCATCAGTCAGTAGCTGGAAGCAGTGTAGCACTGCAGTGGGGAAGCGGCAACAGGCCAAGCTAAAACTAATATGTTTAGGTGACAAACAGCACACTGCCACAGAGCTGTGGCAGGGTATAAGGGACCAGACTGAGCTGTGGCTCTTGCCACTCAACCTACAACCAGGCATGGTTGTGTCTGATAATGGCCATAACTTGGTGGTGGCTTTGTAGCTCGGCAAGCTCACACACATACCATGCCTAGCCCACATGTTCAACTTAGTGGTTCAGCGGTTTCTCAAAACCTACCCCAATTTGCCTGAGCTACTGGTGAAGGTGCGCCGCGTGTGTGCCCATTTCCGAAAGTCATTTACAGCTGCGCCAGTCTGGCAAGGAGGGAAAAGTTTTGTAAGATGGTGAAGGAGTATATAGCAGACAGTGTCAGCTTCCTCAGTGATCCCTCTGTGCCTTACAACTATTGGGCGTCCAAGCTAGACACGTGGCATGAACTGGCACTCTATGCCTTGGAGGTGCTGGCCTGCCCTACTGCCAACGTTTTGACAAATCGGGTATTTAGTGCTGCTGGGGTCATAATAACTGATAAGCGCATCTGCCTGTCAACTGAAAATGCTGACTAAGTGTCTCAGATATTATCATATCAGAATGAGGACTTTGTCCATATATAGTGCTTGCATCTACTTTACTAAGTGCATTATTATCTTATTTCTGTGGTGTTCTTCAATAATATGGCCAGGGACATCCGCACATTTGTATCATATCGTGCAGGATGTTTTTATCTTAGTTTTTTCTGTGATTTTGGTCTATGTAGTATTTGCTTGAGGGAGTGGCACCTTCAAGTGTGAATGCGCACCTATTATCTTGGGAGTAGCATTCCTCTGCACTTTTGCCCCCCTCCCCTATCCAATAGAGCGCCTTAATTAGGTGGTACATATGGCTGTGCTTGCTCCTCCTCCCATTGGTTGCTTGATGCACATGGAGGTTACTAGGAGCAGCACACCATATGTGCGGCGTCTGCGCTCCTGAACATAGAAGCCCAACGGCTTAGGTAGGTTTAGCGTAGGACCCGCCTGACCTGAGACCACCTTGGCGTTCGGTAGGCGGGCTTAGATGTGTTTTGATCAAAATATATTGACTAAGTGTCTCAGTATTATCATATCAGAGTGAGGACTTTGTCCATATATAGTGCTTGCATCTACTTTACTAAGTGCATTATTATCTTATTTCTGTGATTTCCTTGTGAAGGCTAATTTGCAGCAGCGGGAGGCTAACAAGCAGCAACAAGAAACTAACCAGCTGCTATTACAACATGTAATGGCATTGCAAGCGGCAGGAGCGTCCCAGAACGTCCACTATCCACGGAAAGCTGTCCGCACGGCGATTCCTAAGATGACCCCCTCGGATGACGTCAAGACCTATATGGCGGTCTTCGAAAAGGTGGCCGTGAGGGAGAAGTTACCCCAAGACCAGTGGGCTGAGGTTGTCGCTCAGTTCCTGGCATCTGGTCCCCAGCAAGTATTTTTTGATCTCCCCGATGATCAAGCGGCCGACTACCTGACAGTAAAAGGTGAGATCCTGGCGAGACTCGGGGTGAATGTATTAGTCTGGGGCCAGCAGGTGCATCAGTGGGAATTTAACCCGGCTGAACCCGCCAGACCACAATATTATGATCTGCTGCACCGATTGCAAAAATTGCTGCAGCCTGACATATTGACTCCCACTGCTATGTTGGAACGGCTGTTGGCAGATGTGTTTTGGAGGGCATTGCTGTACCCTCTCCTGCATTGGATCGGCCAGGTGTCTCCGGATAAGGCCTTGGAGATGGTCGACCTGGTGGAGCGCTACGAGGCCACCAGAAATCTGCAGGGGGGTTCTTTTAGGAGGTGGCCAGTCAAACCCTGAAAATCTCCACTCCAAACCCGGCGGCTGATGCCAGCCAAACCTGCCCAGGACTTACCCCTGCAAACCCAGCCCCGGTGGTCTTCTGGCAGTGTCACGAGCCTGGACATATAAGAGCCAACTGTCCGTATCGGGGTGAACCAATGGAAACCAACTATGTCTACCGCCACTCATTGTATGCCAGGAATCTACCTCTGAGACTGTAGACCATAGTCACCTGTACCAGGTGGAAGTGGGGGACACTCCGGCGGTGGCACTGCTGGATTCAGGGAGCCTGATGTCCCTGGTAAGAGCTGCCCTGGTGCGGCCCGCCGAGTATACTGGCCGAAAAGACATCATTGTCTGCATTCATGGGAACTTAAAGGACTATCCCACAGCCCTGGTCTCTCTGTCAACGGTGGCCGGCAGGTGGACGCATGTGGTGGCCTTCGCCACAAAGTTACCGTATGAGTTAATAATTGGGAGAGACTTCCCCGGTTTCCCGGGACTATGGCCTGGTATGAAAGTTACCGATATCCGGGAGACAGATATAACCCTAGAAGAGTGGCCCGGCTCAGGGGGGAGACCAGAATCCTGGGAACCTGAGTCAGAAGGGTCAGCTGTAGAGGTGATCGCCACTTTGGTGGAAGATTGGGAGACAACCCCGCTAAGTGTGATGGTGGGAGACGTGGAGGACTTGCCGCCGGATCCTGAGCTGGCAAACCTCAATGTCTCTGGGGATAATTTCTACAGTGGTTCTACTGGCCCAGTGTGTTCAGAGAGGTGGAAGAGTATTGCAAGTCTTGCCTAACCTGCCAGATAAACAGCCCCCAGCCACATTTCCGTAGTCCCCTGATCCCTCTACCAAATATTGAGGTTCCATTCGAGCGGATCGCTATGGATCTCATAGGTCCAGTACCGAAGTCCGCTAGAGGGCACCAACACATCTTGGTCATCCTCGACTATGTCACTCGGTACCCGAGGCGGTGCCACTGCGTCATACATCAGCCAAACTCATAGCTAAGGAGTTAATGGAGATGTTTTCCCGAGTAGCTCTGCCTAAAGAGGTTCTGACTGACCAAGGGACCCAAGGTCATGAGAGAACTCTGTAAGTTGCTCCACATAAAACAATTGCGGACGTCCATCTATCACCCGCAAATGGACAGCCTGGTGGAGAGGTTTAATCAAACATTAAAAAACATGTTAAAAAGAGTGATGTCCAAGGATGGAAGGGACTGGGATCTTCTTCTGCCTTATCTCATGTTCGCAGTGCAAGAGGTGCCCCAGGCCTCTACAGGGTTCTGACCCATCGAACTGCCATACGACAGACACCCTTGCGGTCTGTTGGACGTGGCCAAAGAGACGTGGGAACACCAACCTACACCGCACAAAAGTGTTGTTAAGTATGTCACCCAGAGGCAAGGACGGATGGAAACAGTGTTACCTCTGGTTAGGGAGCATATGGAGGCAGCATAGTGATCCCAGAGTAGGGTCTATAATTGGCAGGCTCGGGTCTGGAACTTTAACCCGGGTGATTGGGTATTGGTGCTGGTACCAACTGTAGACAATAAATTCCTAGCTAGGTGACAGGGGCACTATGAGGTACTTGAAAAGATTGGAGAGGTAGATTACAAGGTACATCAGCCGGGGAGGCGAAAGCTAGAGCAGGTGTACCATGTGAATCTGCTCAAACCCTGGAAAGATAGGGAAACCTGTACAGAAGCGGATTCGGTCCCTCTGTCTGAAGCAAGGGAAGCGGCTGCCACAGTGAAAATGGCTGACAGCCTCTCTCTAAACAGGCTCAGGAAGCCAGGGAGTTCGTTAGTCGGAACACGGATGTGTTCTCGGACCTTCCTGGACGCACTTCCATAATCCGACATGACATTATCATTGAGCCTCAGGCAAATCTATTTTTCTGTGTTGGACCTCACCAAAGGGTACTGGCAGGTACCCTTGATGGCAGCTGCCAAGGAAAGAATGGCTTTCATCACGCCAGAGGGGCTGTATCAGTATAAGGTATTACCCTTTGGTCTACATGGCGCTCCCGCCACGTTTCAAAGGTTAATGGACATTGTACTCCGTCCACATCATCGGTACGCTTCGGCGTACCTGGACGATATCGTTATCCACAGCACCGACTGGGAAAGTCACCTACCTAAAGTACAGGCTGTAGTAGACTCCCTTAGGAAGGCTGGCTTAACTGCTAACCCAAAAAAGTGCACAATAGGGTTAGAAGAGACCAAGTACCTGGGGTATGTCATTGGGCGTGGAATTATTAAACCTCAGGTAAACAAAATTGAGGCAATTTGGAATTGTCTACGACCTGCCACTAGTCGGCAAGTAAAGTCGTTCCTGGGAATGGTGGGATACTATATGAGGTTTGTCCCCCACTTTGCTACAGTCGCTGCACCATTGACAGGCCTTTTGAAGGGACGCAAGTCAGTGACGGTCCAGTGGAATGAGCAGGCGGAAACTTTCTCCGCTCTGAAGTCGGCCCTGTGTGGGTCTCCGGTGTTGGTTACGCCCGACTTCAAGAGGGAGTCTGTGGTACAGATGCCTCTGAAGCAGACCTCGGAGCTGTACTCTCTCAGGACATCAATGGGAAGGAACATCCTATTTTCCTGAGCCGCAAACTTACCCCAGCCGAGACTAGGTACAGTATAGTGGAGAGAGAGTGCCTGGCCATCAAGTGGGCACTCGACTCTCTCCGCTATTATCTGTTGGGGAGAAAGTTCCGTCTGGTAACCGACCGCTACCCTCTCAAGTGGATGAGCCAAGCCAAAGATTTTTGTCTCTGCTGAAGTTTTCCGTGGAAGGTAGGGCAGGCAAGTTACAGGGAAATGCAGATGCTCTGTCCCGGGTACACTGTCTAGCGGGTGTTCACCCCCTCAGGGTTGAACAAAGGGGGGGAGTAATGTAGTAAAGCGCAAGGGGCTGTCATTGACGGAAGATATGTGTCACCGAGGTTCCTGGCCGCGGTGAGGTAAGAGCCGATAATTTTAAGTGTCAGTGGCAGCTAGTGCTGACTGACACTATTGGTTATTTAGTGTGGCTGTAAAGCTGATCCGGGCCGGCTCTTACTGGGAACAGCCAAAGTGCAGGGTGGGTGGCTGTTCCCCACGTTCCAGGCCAGGTTTTGCTTAGGGATATAAAACCCAGCCAGCAGTCTCAGCTGGGTATGGATTATCCTCTATTTGACAGTGGAGCTTTGCCAGTCTCTGTGTTGGGGCCGGGATTAAGGCCTGCTATCTTGTTTGGATGAAAGCACGTGGACTTCTGTTTCACCCAAGGACAAACACCAGACTCAAGGTGACAGTTTTTTCCTTGAAACTGACTTTTTATTGTCACTTTCCTTATGTGTGAATAAAACACTGAACTGTTTAAGTTAAAGACGTTGTCGTTGCCTCTATACTGCATCCGCAAGCCTGTCTACCAGAGCAAATCCCCACAGTATATTGGAAGTTTTCCCACTGTACACACTAAACAAACATCTATAATGTGATGTAAACATAGCCTAAGTGGAGATATCACAATTAGGGCTCATTCACACAACCGTATGAATGGGTCCTTATCTGTTCCGCGAAAAACATAGAGCATGTCCTATTCTTGCCAACAATTGTGGATAAGAATAGACATTTTCTATCATAGTGGCGGCTATGTGAAGTCCGCTAAATGCGGAATACACACGGGCCAGTATCCGTGTTTTGCGGACTGCAAAACACAACGGCCTTACGAATCAGCCCATTAACTTCAACAGGTCCGTGGTCCGCATTTTGAAGTGAAGTATAGGACGCCCTATAGTATATCCTATCTGTTGTAGCACAGCCGCGCAGATGTGAATGCGCATAGAAGTCACTGCATCCATAAGGCTTAATTCATCTGATGGTAATCAAAATATTATCCTTTTGGCCCTCATCAATCCTCAAAACACAGATAGTAGCTGTGCGCAAACCGCATCTCAGTGCAGACCCATTGGCTTCAATGGGTCTGTGGTTCGCATGTTGAGGCACAGCCACATGGATGCGGATGCACACGTGCCCTTCATGTGGACTACTGCATTGCACCGAGATGCAGCATGCACACAGCCAGTATTCATGTTTTATGGACCCGTGGTTTGTGGGCCGCAAAGTACTAAGGTCATGTGAATGCACCCTTAGACCCCTTTCACACAAGCGAATTTTCCATGCGCGGGCAATGCATGATTTGAACGCATAGCACCCGCACTGAATCCTGACCCATTCATTTGAATGGTTCTGTGTACATGAGCGGTTTTATTCACGCATCAGTTCTGCACTGCGTGAAAAATGCAGCATGTTCTATATTCTGCGTTTTTCAAGCAGTCCTGGCCCCACGTGCGTCAAAACACATTGTACCCGCGCGGAAAAAACTGACTGAACTTGCCTGAAAAATTGTGCAAGTTTCACTGAACGCATCCTGAAAGCATCCAGAGCCAATTCGTCACGCTCGTGTGAAAGAGGCCTATGGCCTCCTGCACATGAACGTTTATTTTTTCAGTTTACTTTCCGTTTTTTGAGTTCTGTATACGGACCGTATATGGAACCATTCATTTCAATAAATCCACAAAAAAAACTGAAGGTACTCCATATGCCTTCCATTTCCGTATTTTCGTTCCGTTCAAACAGAGAACATGTCCTATTATAGCCTGCAAATCACGCTCGGTGGCTCCATTAAAGTCAATGGGTCTGCAAAAAAAACTGAATGCATACGGAACGCATCCGTATGTCTTCCGTATCTGTTCTGTTTTTACGGAACCATCTATTCTATCGAAAATGTTATGCCCAGCCCAATTTTTTTATGTACTTACTGTTTAAAGATTATTGTATGTTTTCATTTGCGATCCCCAAAAAACGGATAACAAATGGAAAAATGGAACAGCAAAATGGAACGGAAACAGAAACACTACTAAAACAAAAAAACTGAAAAAGGATTAGTTTAAAATGGACCGCAAAATCATATGGTCGTGTGCAGGAGGCCTTATGCAGAGATTTTAAAGGGTAAGTGTCATATATTTTTTTTAATTTGCTAGTTTATTAGAGCTAGGCATGTATGTATGAGTTAGTCTGTCAATGATTGCCAAAAGATCTGTAATTACTTTATAATAACAGCTTTCAATAATGTCTTCTGTCCCTTTCCACTGCTCCTTTAAAAGACAGTTGCTAGGGCTTGTCTGTCTTCCTTTTATTATAATCAGAAGACAGAGGGACGGTCCTTCACACTGAATGTCGGCATTAGGTTTCAGAGTGCGGAGGCGTGTCTCTCAGTAATCCAATCTGATTGGCTAGCAGGGAGCTGCTGGCTACAGCAAGTGTGTATGTGAAGTGAGGGAAAGCAGTTTTGGCCTCAGAGAACTGGCAGAGGAGCCATCTTGAGAAGGTCCTCATATTGTAAATGTTTACAGCCGTAACTAAGGGGAAAAAAAGTAAAACAGTGGTATGTGAAGAAACTAAAGATTGATTTATGCATAATGCTGCTGCTGCAGCAGTAATATATGCTAACATTGATTTTTTTATGAAAACATGACAGTTACCCTTTAAATGTATATTTATAGGTACTTAAAACTGGAACTCTGCTTCAAAAGGCATCTGTCAGCAGTTTTTTACCCATTGTGGCAGCGGAGCTGGCTGAATGGCATATTGGTGTTAGAAAAATAAATCTGGGTCACAGCAAGAAAGTCTGGGAAAATAGGGTGTTCCCTCTCTGTTCATCAGCCAGGCTGTTAATGAGGGGTAATTAGCAGCCAGCTGAGGAGCTCAGTGACAGGGCTAAACTCTTTCAGCAGGGCTCCCAGTCTGGGGAAGTATCGGGCTGCACCAAGGAGTGTGGGAGCCAGGACCCTCCGATCACATGTGTGGTACGCACTGTAAATGGCGTTTTGGGGAGTTGGGTGATAGATCCATGCCCTGCTAGTGAGGGAAACTAATGTGTAGTTAGTGGCCAGATGGCCGAAGATTTTGTTTGTGTGACGACTGCTGTAAAAGTGGCCAGTTTGCACCCAAATCTATGGTGTTGGATCGGCTCCTTGAAGGGTGCCAACCGTCTAAGCTGGTCTCCACCATTTCACTGTGAGCTGAGCTTAGGTAGGGACATGACAAGCGCTAGGAACAGTGTTGCCAAAAGATTTTAATTGTAGAATATTGGATACGTAAAGTGCAGGGACAGTGCAGGCAGATAGTAGGGAGAGTTTTTAGAGACTGTTGGGAGAGCATAGGGAGATCACAAGGAAACTGCAGGGACAGTGTACGTTGCGTATAATCACTGTGTGCATCTTGTTCACCTGCTGCCACAATCCAGGCTAATCTGTTAGTTTATATATAAAATTACCGTGCCTTGGTATTAAGCGGCGATCTTATATATCGCCGTCTACATAATGTTGAACTGCTGATACATTCGCAGTTAATCTCTTATTTTATACAGTATATAGAATTATTGTGCCTCAGTATAAAAGGGAGGTCTAATATATAGCCACATGCATCTTGTTCAACTGCTGACACAATACCTGTTAATCTTTTAGTTCATATATAGAACTACTGTGCCTCAGTATTAAAGGACGGTCTAATATATCTCCATCTGCATTTCTTTTTGTGTCACTCCGGGAATGACTCATAACCATTTTTCTCTCCTTTAACAGTTTGTTGGATCCAACTGCTGGTCACCTGATGCACCACATGGTACTCTTCATATGTAGTTTCAGGATGCAAGGGTTAGAGGTAAGTATAACTTTAATTGTGGTCGGGCACTCACGAAAGAAGGACTCCTACCTGCTGGCTAGCTAAAGCGGTTAGAGTTATGCCGAAACCGCGACGTTGAAGGGATAGCTGAAGGAGGCCAAAAAGAACAACGATTCCTATCATATCGCAAAGCTACAAACATTTATTCATAACAAAGCAAGATTCATTTCAGTATACGGACGAGGAATGTAGCGGCTGAAACAGGACGAACGCCAACGACCTAGTCTTTTAATTATATGTGCTGGAACACGATTCCTTGAAGCGGCGGATGCCGCCCCTATGCGAAACGAATGCCCGGATATTGAGGACGGGTCTACTGCAAGATTAGTCAGTAAAACACGAATATGAGTAATGAATTGAGGACCGGTAAGGTGAGTATTATTGAATGGTAGCAAAGGACTGTCGGGCGGCTTGTTTGGCAGAGAGGACAGAAGCTGTTGCAGCACGCGCACGGGACACCAATGATGAGAGGTCGGGAAGAAAAACACCTGGGTCGGGGGGCCTACCTGAGAGGTCTTGGTGGTGAGTAGCGAGAGTATGAAACCACCTCTGGAAGCCGAGAGCTGACTGAGAGTGACGTATCTGCTACTGTTAGCCGGGGAAGTAAACTCGGCCGGTCTCAAAACCCGTAAAAGGCCGGGTACATGGCAGCTTTTATTACCAAACTATGCGGGGCACCGAATGGTTTTTGTCTAACAAGTCGGAAAGGTCGCGGAAAAGCTGGCCAGTGACGGGTAGCCGGTGAGTGCGTGACTCGCAGTCGCTTTTCTCGAGACCCCTCAGAGTAGCTTTAACGGCATGAATTGAAAATAATGAACCTGACTGAGGGAAACTCATGGCTCTAAAATATTGCCCCCCCCCCGCGAGGTAGGACTTGACCGTGGTGTGGGATAGTTTCAGATTGGTGTGACAGTAACCTATGAACGCCAGGATGTACGGAACGAACTCTGTGTCACCTTGCGGACAAGAGTCCTGAAATCTCTGGAAGGCTCTCCAACCTGTCTGGTAGGCTCTGGCTGTATTGGGTGAGAGGGACTTGAGTAACAGTGACCAAGCGGTGGCGAGATGAGCGTCTATGGAAGGATTAGAGCAGCGTATGGAGGGACTGGGCTCCCGATGGCGTCTGCTTCTGGACAGATCTGTAAAAAAAGGGGTAAAATTAAAACGAGATAACGCGTCGGCTTCTACGTTGTGGTTACCGTCTACATGTAAAGCTACGTAACAAAACTGGTGTTGTAATGACAGAAGGACCAGGCGCCTAAGAAATAACATGACACATGGAGACTTAGAAGAACCACTATTGAGAATCTCGATGACGGCTGTATTATCGGACACGAAGGACACAGTCTGACCTGACCAACTTTGACCCCAGGTATAGGATGCTGCCACTAAGGGGTAGAGTTCAAAAACTGCTGAGGTACGGAAAAACCCAGGAATGGAACTAACTTTGATTGGCCATCTGTCTGCTAACCAATGGTTGCCAAAAATAGCCGCGAAACCTGTATTGGCAGCGGCGGCGGACAAAATTACGGGGGAGTTGTCGGATATTGTGGGAACAAAGAGCGAGATGCCATTCCATTGCGTGAGAAATTGATCCCACATGTTCAAGTCAGCCATGACCATGTCGTCCAGACCTATGCTGCTATCCTGGGAAGGGGCTGTAGGAAGGAGTGAAAGTAAACGAGAAACAAATGCCCTACCTTGCGGAATTATGCGCATCGCAAAGTTCAGCATACCTAACAGGGACTGTAGCTGAACTTTCTTAATCACTCTAGTAGATGTGAAATTATGAACAACTTCCCTGATTCTCTGTAATTTGTCCCTTGGCAACCATGTTCTGGGTGTCCAAAACTATACCAAGGAATGTGATGACTACGGAAGGACCCTCCACTTTTTTGGGAAAGACAGTAACCCCCAATTGTCTGAAACACTCCAGTAGCAAATGAAGGTCTTTGGGGGGAGCGTCAGGACGCTCAATAATAAAAAATTCATCCAGGTAGTGAATAACATTGCTACAGTGGAATTCATGGACTAAAATCCAGTGGAGAGCCTTGGCTAATTGGTCAAATAACCACAGGCTACTCTTAGACCCGAATGTGAGCTTGGAAGCAAAATAATAAAGGCCCCTCCATTTAATGCCATACCATTACCAGAGGGACGGTTTGATCGGTAGTAATTTGAAGGCGTCAGCAATATCGGCTGTAGAAAGGATGGTACTGGGACCTAACTGTAAGATAAGAGTGATGGCTTGATCTATGGTGGCATATCTCATACTAACTTCTTCAGATGGAATTAGAGAGTTGATGCTAGGTATGGGGGTACCATGCGGGGCGGATAGGTCGATAATCAACCTCTCTTTGATACTGAATTTACCGAACACAACTCCTACCGGGCTGATTCTCCACCGTTCAAAGGGTGATGACGAAAAAGGACCTATCAGGAAACCTTTGACTAATTCCGCTGAGATTAATCTATCGGAGACATCGGGGTGATGGTCAGCGGACTGTAAGTTCCTGCACTCGTGTGTAGACTCTGGAAGGGCCACCACCCCGGTGTGGAAACCGAACTTAAACCCTGTACTAAGGAACTCCACGAAGCCTGGGTCAGAATACCTGCGCAAGAACTGCTGCAACCGAACTATATTAACAACACACATGTAATTATTATCTGATTTTAATGAACAGACTACTTTAGGGTGGGCTCTGAAGCAGTTAGTACATATGTGTAGCAAGCGACACTGACTGAAGTTACAGGATGCGTAGTTGAAATTATTACAAATCTGTGACCTGCCGAGTAGTTTGATGGATCTACCCAGCTTGTCAACTAAACCAGAGGATCTGTGTGATTCGGACGGGCCGGAACAGGACCTGTAGAACTGGACCCCTCACTTGGAACAGCCTTATGACACCACACAGTAGAATGGTCAACTGATTGGCACAGGGAGCACGAAGGTGCCCTAAGCCCGGCGAAATGCCTACAAAAAATCTCTGTATCAATGTTAGCCCAATTTGTGAGAAACTGGAACTGACTTAAAGTGGCCGCTGCCTTGGCCAAGAAAGAACAATGGTAGTCGTAGAAGGAACTACCACCATACTTGTATCCCAACTCCGTTATCCTAAATAAATACAAATCAAGTTCTTCCCTTCTCTCATTCAACATCAGATGGATTTGTGTCAGAGAATTCTGAACTGTGACCATGGAGACCTCTTCCTGCTGCTGAGGGCCTGAGTTAACGACCAGTAACCGGCATAACTCGGCCTTCCAAGCAGAAGCGGGATACGAAATACCCCTTCTGGACAACTCAGTCATCAGCCTAGGGACGGTCCAACTGCGAAGAGACGACACACTGCCCCCTTCTGACATCCTGGCGGGGTTCTCGTCGACCAAAGTCTCCACTATGTCTGAAGCACGTGACATATCCTGTGGATACAGTATGCACAAATCAAACCCTGACTGTCAACCGACACCGGGATCATGTGACGTAAGCTGTGAGTAGGTCGAGACCCATGCAACTGTGAAGAATACAAGTGAAAAGGGACGAGAGGACCTGAGCCAAGGAGAAGCGATAGCTGAACCTAGAACACCGGTGGCACAACTGACCCACCACCAGAAGGAGAGAAGAGGAATAGTAACACGACACAGCCACTGCCATACTGTACCCTGATGGTTGAACAACGTGCAGAATATATTTGAAGAAGGACGACACAGATCCTGGAATAAATCACATGTAAGATCCCTGCGTACGACATACCGCCAGGCGTAGAGGCGTGCGCCCAACAATACGGAGATCCTCTAACTAGCACTGAACAAGTGTGACGCCCCTTCCCTAAAAAACAACTCCATCAATCAAAAAGCATGTATTTGTCTTTTTTTTTTTTTTATTTAGTCCCTTTTTTTTTTTTTTTTTTTTTTTTACCCTCCTTTTTTTTTTTTTATTAACAACCCTAACTAAATCTCCCCAAGGTGGTCATAGCTCTGGTGGCCACTAGATGGAGCCAACACAGAGCACAGAGCCATTGACTGCACTGCCGGAAGTCACCACCAGAGGGAGCCTGCACCATCTAACGCTGCTCATGGACTGTATCGGCTCAAGAGGCCACCAGGGGGAGCCCACACAGTTACCAGCCGCCTGTAGCTCGTGCAGACCGCAGAGGAGACCACAAGCAGGAACGCACGGGTAAGTGTGCCGCAAGATGAAATGGGGCCAGTGCGGGCATAAAGGGGGGGGGGGGAAACCATGCTGCTGCCAAGGACCCTGCCTAACTAGTGGCACAGCGGCCTGTGCCAGACATTGAAGGGGGGAGAAATTTGAATCGGGATCACGCTGACCGCTGCACCCTACGATTCATGCCACGTGGGAGCTGAAGCTGCCTGGCAGACGCTCCGGTGCAGTGTGGCTCCCCCTTTACCTAGGGAGCCGGCACTGCCGGCCGGACTTGTGAGATCGAGACTGCAAAGCGTGGCAGTCACTTACCTGATCCAGTAGCTCGCGCACAAAACTAACTTCTGGGAAACGAACTTCTGGGGGCTTGACCAGAGGCAATCCTCACGCACCGAACGAGGCCAGAGTTTGACACGTCATTCATTGAAGGAGGGGCAGAGGTGCCATGATATAGGCAACTGTGCCCCTCCCACAAATACAGGCCAATTAATCGGCCTTAACACTTATTAGATAAAATGTATATAGTGGTCAACTATTGGTCCCATGTGGCCCATTGATGTAGATCTCATACATAAAGCCATTTTTAGGAGATTGCAGGCCCCAACAGCAATAATTTGTATACTCTACCACGTGCTTAACCAGCCAAACCCCACACCAGCAACAGCCCTTGTTTGGCTAACATATTATATGGCAGCTACTAGCTTTTAGGCTCCTATCCCTTAGAGCGCATTCACACAACCACGCAGTGTTTTGCGGATCCGCAAATTGCCAGAATGGGTGGCCCAATATAGAAATATCTATTCTTGTCCGATTGCGATAGGATCTGCACTATGTTTATTGAAGGGCCGCGGAACAGAACAATGGAACACCATGTGCTATCCGCATCTTTTGCGGCCCCATTGAAATGAATAGGTCCGCACCTGTTCCGCAAAGTTGCAGAACAGATGCAGACTCATTCATACGGTCATGTGAATGAGCCCTTATGGCAATAATCCTGTGGCCATGTTTGATAGATCTACCATGTTTGGCCCATCTGGTATTAACTGTAATACATGTTTAAAGCAAAATAACATCTGGTTAATGGTTTATATTTGTATAGTTTTTGATTTTACACTTGAAATATGGAAATTCTTTTTTTTTTAAAGGGATTCATGTCTACAGTGCTAAAAAATAATTTCCTTTCGCTCAGTGGTTTTCCATTTGACAGAACAGAGCCATTTACAATTTTTTAAAAGTTCTTCATTGTTTGTATTGTTTTCAGAGCATATAGTACGGGGCCCATTTTTTGTTTTGCAGTTTCAGTTTTTCCTCCCAAGGTTCCAATAGCCATAATTTTTTTAATTTTCTATTTATGCAGCCATATGAGGGCTTATTTGGGGTATATATTAAAGTGTACTATTTAAGAGCACCATCCAATTTACCATGTCTGTTATTGTAAAATAGGTAAAATAAATTCTTTGTGGGGTTAAATTGAAAAAAAAAAAACTACAATTGCACCAAGGTTTTTGGAGCTTTGACATCATGGTGTTCACTGTGCGTGAAAAATTTCATAACATCCTCATTCTGTGGCTCAATAATATATGGCGATACCAAACTTAAATTTTTTTTATCTACCATGTTAAAAAAAATTAGAAACTTTTGAAAAAATCTAATTTTTCTTTACATTAACATTTTATGACAGCCATAACTTTTTAATATTTCGGTCTACAGAGCTGTATGAGGGCTTGTTTTTTGCAGGACGAAATTTAGATTTTATTAGCACCATTTGTGTGGTATGTATGACTTTGACATGACTGTTATAAATTTTTTGGGGGGGAAGTGGGGAATTGAAAATGTGTTTTAAATTTTTTTTTCATTACGACGATCAGCGCAAATGAAATTTTTATTAGTATTTTAATAGTTCAGACATTTTCGAATGAGGTGATACCTTTTTATATGTAAAATTGGGAAAGGAGGTGATTTAAACTTTTTTAATTATTTTTAATTAATCTTTTTTTTTACTTTTACAGTGAAAACTTTTAGCCCCCTTTAGGCAGCGAACAACTGGATCGAATTTTTAAAAACTTCACTCATCACTACATGTAATATTCAGCATCAATGTGTTACACAAACTATGCATGAATGGCAGAAAAAAATGTTGTTACACTTAACCTCATGAGGACACAAACTGTAAAAAAAGAAAAATATATAAATAAAAAAAAAATACAAATCTACCGCCAAAATGACCAAACACAAAGGGGGCACAATTTACAAATATATTACAAAGAAAGAAAGCTCACATTCTGCCAATAATCTTAGGCTACTTTCACACTAGCGTTCGGGTTTCCGTTCGTGAGCTCCGTTTGAAGGAGCTCACGAGCGGACCCGAACGCAGCCGTCCAGCCCTGATGCAGTCTGAATGGAGGCGGATCCGCTCAGACTGCATCAGTCTGGCGGCGTTCAGCCTCCGCTCCGCTCGCCTCCGCACGGACAGGCGGACAGCTGAACGCTGCTTGCAGCGTTCGGGTGTCCGCCTGGCCGTTCGGAGGCGTGCGGATCCGTGCGGATCCGTCCAGACTTTCAATGTAAGTCAATGGGGACGGATCCGTTTGAAGATGCCACAATGTGGCTCAATCTTCAAGCGGATCCGTCCCCCATTGACTTTACATTGAAAGTCTGGACGGATCCGTCCCAGGCTATTTTCACACTTAGCTTTTTTTTGCTAATATAATGCAGACGGATCCGTTCTGAACGGAGCCTCCGTCTGCATTATTATGAGCGGATCCGTTCAGAACGGATCCGCCCGAACGCTAGTGTGAAAGTAGCCTTAGATTAACATCCTTGAACCTCTCACTCCCATCGTCAAGACTTTTCTCGAGCTGCACCAACTCTCTGGAATGCACCTCCCAGGACAATAGAGATTACTCCCAACTTCCTTAATGGCCCTTTACACAGGCTGAGAATCTTAAAGATAACCGCCTTACGAGAATTCATAGGAACACTCGTTAGCGAATATTGGGCGGTGTAAATGTACCGCCGATTACCCGATGGACGTGTAAAACACTTGTTCATTGGGTAATCTGATTGTTTGTGCGTACATAAAATTCGTCCTTTAACAGCAGCAGATTGTGCTGTGTAAACACGATTAGCTGTCGGCAAACAGCAAGTCAGTATGGGGAAGAGAGATGGCATTAGCGATCACTAATCCCCATACTCTAGAGGAGATCACTGCATGTACAGTAAATGCAGCAGTCTCCTCAACCAGTGAGCAGCAGATAATCTTCCCATAATCTGCCGCTCTGTTGTCCATTATAAAGGGACCTTTAGAATCAAACCTGCCTTATGCCTCATTCACAAGTCAGTGTTTGGTCAGTGATTTCCATCAGTGATTTTGAGCCAAAACCAGGTGCGGCTCTAAACACAGAACAGGTGCAGATCTTTCCCTTATACAGTACCTTACTAGCTGAAGGACCCGGCTTTGCTCGGGTATATTTAATCTATTTCATTTAATGTTTGCATGTGTCATTAAAAGATATCAACGCTATCTACAGCACCCTGCTCCCAAAACAGTGATCCCCCACAGTGCCCCGTCTCTTAAAATTGGACCTCCACAGCAGCCCACCCCCTTAACTTTGACCTTTACAGCAGCCTTCCCCTTTAACAGTGACTTTCACAGCATACCACCCCCTTGACAGTGAGCTCCACAGGGGCCCGCCCCCTTAACAGTGGACTTTACTGGATTGGGGGCGTGTCCTTTTAAACAGCTCCCTCTAAGACAGCAGCACTGTATTGTCTGAGTGTGAGCTGCAGGGAGAAAGTCCCCCTCCCTCCCACCCCTGCTACTCACATAAGTTGATTTTTACCTCCATTTTTTCAATCCCTGTCAGCTGAGGAGTGGAGTGGGCGTGTCCTAGCCAGATAAGGGGCATGGCTTAGCGGGACCTAGAAGTTGATTTTTAACTTAATTTTTTCAATCTCAGCCGGCTGAGTAAGAGGGCGCGTGGCCTAACTGGTTCAGGGGCATATCCTTTTGAACAGCTCACTCTAAGACAGCAGCACTGTACTGTCTGAGTGTGAGCTACAGGGAGAAAGTCACCCTCCCTTCCACCCCTGCAGCTGACAGAAGTTGATTTTTACCTTCATTTTTTCAATCCTGGTCAGCTCTGGAGTGGGAAGGGCGTGGTCTAACCAGATATGGGCTTGGCTTATTGGGACCTAGAAGTTGATTATTAACTTCATATTTTCAATCTCATTCGGCTGAGGAGTGGGAGGGAGTGTGGCCTAACCGGATCGGGGGCGAGTCCTTTTGAACAGCTCACTCTAAGAGCAGCACTTTGCTGTCTGAGTGTAAGCTGCAGGGAGAAAGTCACCCTCCCACCCCTGCAGCTGATAGAAGTTGATTTTCACCTTCATTTTTTCCATTCTCGTTGGCTCAGGAGTGAGAGGGGGCGTGGCCTTACCAGATCAGGAGTGTGGCTTAGTGGGACCTGGGGGCGGGGTTTTGAGGGTGGACACATTGTGGCAGGGGACGTGTCTGGACTCCTTCCTGCAAGAGTGACGCCCCTCTGGGCACCTTACTGGCTCATTTGCATACCAAATAAACTGGATTTTCAGAGGATAAAAACATCTATTGCTGGAACAAAGGCACATCTTGAAATAAGGTACTAAGTGCTATTTGACCATGGCTTTACTTCAATAGCGATTATCCTTGTGACAGATTTACTTAAAGCTCTCCTACAGCAGTGAAGATAAATGTCTGGGTTGTTATGGAAACATGGAGTAAAACTGTGTATGTGGAGACTGGAGGACTTGCGAGCTTCTATTGGCTGATAAGGGTCATGTGACCAAGCTTCTATTCGCTAATGCATTTTTTGGGAATATCTTAGGAATGGTACGTCCTAGAGAGATGAGACTTGGTCTAAAACCTTCCCGGACACCTGATGTACCTGTGTGCCAAATTTCGTGATTGTAAATGCAACAGTGCGGATTCCTTTAGCGGACATACACACACACATACTCAGCTTTATATTTTAGATGTCTGTGGAGGCTCCAATCCTGGTTTTGGCTCATAATCACTGATGGAAATCACTGATCAAAACACTGACGTGTGAATGAGGCTTTAAAAACACATACTTTCAGGCAGGCTTATTTGTTCAGTAAACTGACTCTTCCCCTAGCAACCTCCTCCCTTTAACCCTGACTGTAATACCCAATGTAAAACAACCAACTTTATCTTTTGTGTTATCCCTATTCCATCATAGATTACAAGCTCTTGCGAGCAGGGCCCTCGCTTCTATTGTTTTCGTTTTTTAATACCCTGTAAGGCTACATGCACACGGCCGTTCCGTTTTTTGCGGTCCGCAAACCGTGGATACGAAAAACACAGATGGCGTCCATGTGCGTTCCGCAATTTGCGGAACGGCACGGACAGCCTTTAATATAACTGCCTATTCTGCCTATTCTTGTCCGCAAAGCGCGGACAAGAATAGGACACGTTATATTTTTTTCGTGGGGCGACGGAACGGAGCAACGGATGCGGACAGCACATGGAGTGCTGTCCGCATCTTTTGTGGCCCCATTGAAGTGAATGGGTCCGCATCCAAGCCGCCAAAACTGCGGCTTGGATGCAGACAAAAACAACGGCCGCGTGCATGAGGCCTAATTTTGTGATGTCTTTTGATTTGTAGTACACAAAACCTCTGAATTGTAAAATACTGCAGAATATGGTGGCGCTATATAAATAAAGATTATAATATAAGGTGGCCAAATGTTGCTGAGGAGCCCTCCTAGTCTTACATGTTATGGGCAGAAATCTTTTATGTCTTCACAATGGAAATGCATTTGCAGATTTTTGCTGTAGACCTGGGTCAAATAAGTGTAGAAAAGACATATTAGAAGCATATTAAGGACCTACTGGCAACTGTGGTCAATAATTAACCATTTATTTTCAGCGAACCTTATTACACAGTTTACAATATGGCTGTATGAAGACTTCATAGGTTTTGGCTTGTGTTGAAAGTCATTGAGAAGTGGATGCATTGAAGTCAAGGGGTAAGTGAACCAGACATGTGTTCAATGGTAGATGGGAATGCAACCCAATTTCAAACCTCATTAATGAACTTTACTATATTATCAACAGCCAACTTTCCAGACTTAAACGAGAGTTTTCCATTGTCAAAAAAGCTAATTATTCCATGAAAGCCATCTTTAAGATGCAACCATGTGACTGGGACTCCATTGTCCTCCAGGCGTTTCTTATAAAGTATTCCATCATCACGTAAGACATCAAACTCGCATGTTAGTATGTATGCTTTAGGGAGAAGACGGAAGACAGAGTCTTCTGCTAGTAATGGAGAGAAATGAGTCTCAAATACTTGCTTGTGGGTTTCGTAGACGTCATCAGTATGTGAGGCCATCACGTGAGGTTTATAACCCCTGACTTTGAACTCATCAGGAATATTATCAGGACCCAACCACTTCCTAAACTTCATCTTCAAGTCAACAGGAACATGGTCTCCATCTAGAACCTCTTCCATCATTTGCAGGTTGCCTTCGAGATAGTTCATCATGTAGAACACAGCTCGTTCTCTGTACAGAATGGGTACGGCGCTGTTCTGTGTATATGACGGCAGGTGGAAATCAACAGCTTGGACGGCTGGGTATATCAGCACCTGGGCAACAGGCTGAGGAAGATCTGTCCTGTCCACAAGGGCCTGACAAACTGCAGCTGTGAGATTACCCCCAGCGCTGTCTCCACTGATTATCACGGAGGATGGGTCTGCACCGTATTCCTTAGCCACCTTCAGGAAATGGATTGTGGTATTCAGACAGTCATCGAATGCTGCAGGGTACCTGTGTTCCGGTGTCAGGCGGTACCTGGACAAATAAATATATGCACATAATATACATTTTACTTAAAAAACTAATGGAATAGTGGCACCTCTGAAACAATTTGGGCATTGACACCCAGCAGGCACCAGTTTTTAGCAATATGATTAATTATAGATACAATAATAAATAATATGGGTATTGCTTCAAGGGGTTGTACACAATAAGAAGAACATGTCCGCTTTCTTTAAGAAATAGTGCCACACCTGTCCATGGGTTGTGTCAGGTATTGCAGTTTACTGAATGAGTTGCAAAACGACAAACAATCTGAGGGCTTGTCTGGTGCTGTTGTTGAAAGAAAGCAGCCATGTTTTTCTGGTCCTATACAACTCCTAGTTGTTAAAAAAATACCTTTCCCATTCATATGTTACATTATACTTTTCATACCGTTAATTTATATACTTTAAAGGGACCTTCCACACACTAATTTAATTTTGCAATACAATCAGATGATTTAAGCATAAAATAAAATAGTTGTATGACTTTGAAAAGTCTTCTCACAGAAACATCAGCAGCCCCTCTTCTCCGTAGGCAGTGTGAGATACTGTAGCACAACACATTCTGTTAAATGGGGCCGAGCTGCAATCCTACACACGTCCAGTAGGCAGGAGTAGTGCTGTTTTAAATGGGAAGGGAGGAGACCCTTTTTCTAATCTAAGGGTCCTTTTAAATGGGCAAATGCATGCCTATATAACAAGTGCTCAGGGGCTTTTTATACTGCCCAATGAACTTTATGGGGACAGACAATTTAGTTCCGTCCCCATGTAGTCTGCAAATGGCCACTAGGACATCCCCTGTTTTACCAACAGAGATTGCTGCAGACAACAATGATAAGTCGGCCGTGTAAAAATGCAATAGGCCAACAAAAAAAGAGTTTGCTGGTTTGTCAAATAATTGCTGCCATTTTTATAAGGACCAATGACTGGCAATTATTAGCCAGTGTGAAAGTTCCCTTTCATAAACCCTTTAAGGCCTCGTTCACACTTCAGTGTTTGGTCAGTGATTTCCATCAGAGCCAAAACCAGAAGAGAATCCTCCACAGACATAACGTATAAGGGAAAGATCTGCTCCTGTTCTGCCTGTTCTGTGTTTAGAGCCGGACCTGGTTTTGGCTCACGAATCACTGATGGAAATCACTGACGTGTGAATGAGGCATAAGGGTCGAGTCACACGTCTGCAATTTCATTCCGCGTTTTGCAGAACGTAATTGCAGACCCAATAAATTTCTATGGGGCAGCATGATGTGCTGCCCGGACACGGAATTGCGGACCCTCACTTCCCTCACATCTGGGTGCAGTACAGGAAACAGGCCTACAGTACATACCAGAACTGCCAGCGGGCCTCTCTCCTGTACTGCGCCTGTGCTGGATACTGGCACAGCACGAGCCTTTAGGAGAAATCGGGGCCAGGCATGATCACGTTTACACTATCAATCAAAGTGCAGAAGGTACGGCAGTTGCAGAGAGAGCAGGGCCTCTAGGAGTAACGGCAACGCCCCCCGTTGCTCCTAGAGGGTCTTTTGAATATCTTAAAACATAACTTTTCTCAGCAATGCGGACACACATGAACATGAGACCAACACAGATGCCTTCAGCTGCCAAGCAAACATAAAACAGGTCCGGCAGTTTCACAGGTACAAATCTGCCAGCAGATGCCCTCCAAACACTTTCCATGACAAAGAATTTTATCTTTTGTTCTTTTTTCTACATTTACAACATGATAAAGCTAGGGAAAGATAACGGTACAATGGTCAATGTCAGTGAAATGATAACACATAGTCAAGGACTTACCCAACTGAGACAACAACTGATTCTGTTCCTTTTGAGATGAAGCGGCATAAGCCATCATAGGAATCTGTGTAATAAGTGAACATAGAAAGATGATCCGAATCATGGTGGATTAAGGAATACTAGGCACCAGACGCTTCATCTAAGCGCTAAGGCTACTTTCACACCTGCACTTTAACTTTCTGCTATTGAGATCCGTCATAGGATCTCAACAGCGGGGGAAAACGCTTCCCTTTTGTCCACATTCATTGTCAATGGGGACAAAACTGAACAAAACGGAACGGAGCGATCCAGAATGCATTCTGTTCTGTTTCATTGTGTTCCCATGACGCACACAAAAGCGCAGCAAGCAGCGTTTCTTAGTGCCTCCTGAGATGCGGAGCAAGACTGATCCGTCATGACTCACAATGTAAGTCAATGGAGACGGATCTGTTTTCCCTGACACAAAAGAAAACAGATCTGTGCCCATTGACTTACAATGGTTTTATAGACGGATCCATCATGGCTATTTTAGAGATAATACAACCGGATCCATTCAGAACGGATGCAGATGGTCGCATTATCATGACGGAAGAGTTGTTGCTGATCCATGACGGATCCAGCAAAAGAGCAGATATGAAAGTAGCCTAGGCTGGATGTACTGTATGTCATAGCATTTTATATCTGCAACATATCCAGAATGAATTTCCTTACCAATACTGCCAAACATCCACCCTCCACCATGAAAGAACATGACTCCTTTTCTTCCACCAGAAGATGGCGATCTAGGCTGGTAAACTCTCACCGACACTCCTTCAAACTTCAGGTTTTTAATAAAGAGTTTTGGGTCTTCTCCTAACTTTCTGGCCATAAGTTTATCTCTGACCAAACGTGTGAATTGAAGCTGACTGCATATGCACATGTTCTGCAGGATCTTCCCCTGTTTAAGAAGAAGACAAAAAGAAGATCGGGGGGAATTACAATTCGTAATTCCAAACTGAATGCCATAGGCCACTAGAAATATTGCTGTGCTGGGGTGTGCCCGACGCCTGTCTCTGCAGGATAGCGGAACTTGTTGTTCTGCCACGCATGATGCAATTGTTACAAATTTGTTCCCGTCTCCTTAAAGTATGCTTAAAAAGGTTGTCCAGGATTACAAAAACATGGCTACCTTCTTCCAAAAACAGCACCATCCCCGTCCATTAATTGTATCTGGTACTGCAGCTCAGCTCCTTTGGAGTCAATAGGGTAGAGTTGCAATATCGCACACAACCTGACAACTAGACAAGTCTGGTACTGTTTTTGGAAGAAAGCAGAAGTGTTTTCCAAAACTGGACCCCATTGTTATCATGAAAATGCAGTTTAATCTACAGGCAGCATGTAATGAAATGCCAAAAGTAATGCTTCTACAAAGAGCATGAATTTTATAGCCTCGTTTACATCCCCAAAATTATTATTTGAAAGCGCCATTAATTCCTTGGAGCTGTACATCAAGAGGGGGTTACACGTCATAATACAAAAATACAAATACAATAAGCAAGTACCTAATAACAAACTGGTAGAGAGGGAAAGAGGACTCTACCTGCAATAGCTTACAATCTACAAGTGAAGAGGGAAGAACACAGTAGGTGAGGGTAAGTGCTGCTCATCTGATTGTGTGGTGGCAGTATGCTTATTGAAGGGGGTAGGCTTTCCTGAAGACCTGGGTTTTCTGGTTGCTTTTAAAGTTTTTTTTGGGACGTTGGGGAGAGTCTGATGTGCTGGGGTAGCGAGTTCCAGAGTATGGGAGAGGAACGTGAGAAATCGTGTAGTCGATTGTGTGAAGAGGATGAGAGGAGAATGGAGAAGTAGATCCTGTAAGGATCGGAGACTAAATCTGGAGATATACCTGGAAAGCAGATCAGAGATGTCCGGAGGGACAGATGGTGGACGGTCTTATAAGTTGTTGTTAATATTTTAAACTGAATTTGCTGGGCAATGGGCAGCCAGTGAAGGGATTGGCAGAGCAGAGCATTGGGGAGCAGCAATGGAGAAACGAGGGGAGAGGTGGATTAACCGGGCAGCAGAGTTGAGGATAGATTGGAGGGGAGCGAGAGTGCTGGATGGATGGCCACAGAGGAGAATGTTGCAGTAGGCTAGAAGGGAGATTACGAAGGTGTGCACTAACATTTTAGTTGACTCAAGGGTGAGGAAGGAATGAATACGAGAGATGTTCTTGAATTGAAAGCGGCAGGTGGAGGTATGGGTTTGGATGTATGTCTTGAAGGACAGGGCAGAATCAAATATTAACCCCTTAGTAACCAAGCATGTTTGGGCCTTAATGACCAAGCCAGATTTTGGAAATCTGACATGTGTCACTTTAGCAGAGAATAACTTCGTAAAGGTTTTGCACATCAAAGTAAGGCCTCATGCACACTACAGTTTTTTTTTTAAGGTCCGCAAAAACGGGGTCCGTAGGTCCGTGATCCGTGACCGTTTTTTCGTCCGTGGGTCTTCCTTGATTTTTGGAGGATCCACGGACATGAAAAATGAAAAAAAAATCTAAGTCAAGTTTGCCATTGAAATGATAGGAAAAAACGGACACGGATCACGGACACGGATCACGGACGCGGATGACAATCTTGTGTGCATCCGTGTTTTTTCACGGACCCATTGACTTGAATGGGTCTGTGAACCGTTGGCCGTGAAAAAAATAGGACAGGTCCTATTTTTTTCACGGCCAGGAAAAACGGATCACGGATGCGGCTGCCAAACGGTGCATTTTCCGATTTTTCCACGGACCCATTGAAAGTCAATGGGTCCGCGAAAAAAAACGGAAAACGGCACAACGGCCACGGATGCACACAACGGTCGTGTGCATGAGGCCTAATTCTGACAGTTTTCTCGCCACATTTAGTACTTTACTTAGGTGGTAAAATTTTACTGATAAAATATCCGTATCTTTATTTAAAAATTTGTAAAAATTGGCATATTTTCCACTGCAATATTTCATATACATACATAAGTCCTATTCAATATTTTTATCAGAAATATATTTCCACATCTTTACTTTATTTTGGCTGCACTTACAAAAAACTTGTACTTTTTATTTTTTAATTTAGGAGACTTACCTGCAACAAGCCAAGTTTGCAGAGGCTTATAAATGTCAAAATAATAGAACCCCCCCCCCAAAAGTGACCCCATTTTTAAAACTAGACCCCTTAACGTATTCATCTATGGGTGTAGTGAGTTTTTTTGACCCCCCCCCCCCCAGTCTTTTAAATAAATTAATGCTAAGAAGGTGAAAAGAAATTACATTTTCATTTTTTACACATTTCTCCTGTCTTCAGAAATACCCCCATTGTGGCCCTAATCTTATGTCTTGACACACGGCAGGGCCCTAACATAAAGGAGCGCCCAGTGGCTTTCAGAACATAAAATTTGCTTGAAAATGTTTTAGGCCCCATTGCACACTTGTAATGGCGTTGAGCTGCCAAAACAATAGAAAACCCCCATAAATTACCACATTTTGAAAACTAAACCCCCTAAGGTATTCATCTAGGGGTTTAGTGATCTTTTAGACCACCTAGTTTTTTGCAGAAATTAATGCTAAGCAGGCCAAAAAAAAAATCAATTTTTTACACAAAAGTGTCAATTTAACCACTTCAGCCCCGCTAGGTGAAACCCCCTTCATGACCAGAGCACTTTTTACACTTCGGCACTACACTCCTTTCACCGTTTATCGCTCGGTCATGCAACTTACCATACAAATGAATTTTACCTCCTTTTCTTCTCACTAATAGAGCTTTCATTTGGTGATATTTCATTCCTGCTGGCATTTTTACTTTTTTTGTTATTAATCAAAATGTAACGATTTTTTAGCAAAAAAATGACATTTTTCACTTTCAGCTGTAAAATTTTGCAAAAAAAACGACATCCATATATAAATTTTTCGCCAAATTTATTGTTCTACATGTCTTTGATAAAAAAAAATGTTTGGGCAAAAAAAAAATGGTTTGGGTAAAAGTTATAGCATTTACAAACTATGGTACAAAAATGTGAATTTCCGCTTTTTGAAACAGCTCTGACTTTCTGAGCACCTGTCATGTTTCCTGAGGTTCTACAATGCCCAGACAGTAGAAAACCCCCACAAATGACCCCATTTCGGAAAGTAGACACCCTAAGGTATTCGCTGATGGGCATAGTGAGTTCATAGAACTTTTTATTTTTTGTCACAAGTTAGCGGAAAATGATGATGATTTTATTTTTTTTATTTTTTCTTACAAAGTCTCATATTCCACTAACTTGCGACAAAAAATAAAAAATTCTAGGAACTCACCATGCCCCTCACAGAATACCTTGGGGTGTCTTCTTTCCAAAATGGGGTCACTTGTGGGGTAGTTATACTGCCCTGGCAATTTAGGGGCCCAAATGTGTGAGAAGAAGTCTGGAATATAAATGTCTAAAAATGTTTACGCATTTGGATTCCGTGAGGGGTATGGTGCGTCCATGTGAGATTTTATTTTTTGACACAAGTTAGTAGAATATGAGACTTAGTAAGAAAAAACAAAAACAAACAAAAAATTTCCGCTAACTTGTGCCAAAAAAAATGTCTGAATGGAGCCTTACCAGGGGGGGGGGGGTGATCAATGACAGGGGGGTGATCAATGACAGGGGGGTGATCACCCATATAGACTCCCTGATCACCCCCCTGTCATTGATCACCCCCCTGTAAGGCTCCATTCAGACATCCGTATAATTTTTACGGATCCATGGATCGGATCCGCAAAACACATGCGGAAGTCTGAATGGAGCCTTACAGGGGGGTTATCAATGACAGGGGGTGATCAGGGTGATCACCCCCCTGTCACTGATCACCCCCCCTGTAAGGCTCCATTCAGACATCCGCATGATTTTTACGGATCCATGGATACATGGATCGGATCCACAAAACACATGCGGACGTCTGAATGGAGCCTTACAGGGGGGTTATCAATGACAGGGGGTGATCAGGGTGATCACCCCCCTGTCATTGATCACCCCCCCTGTAAGGTTCCATTCAGACATCCGCATGATTTTTTACGGATCCATGGATACATGGATCGGATCCACAAAACACATGCGGACGTCTGAATGGAGCCTTACAGGGGGGTTATCAATGACAGGGGGTGATCAGGGTGATCAGGGTGATCACCCCCCTGTCACTGATCACCCCCCCTGTAAGGCTCCATTCAGACATCCGCATGATTTTTTACGGATCCATGGATACATGGATCGGATCCACAAAACACATGCGGACGTCTGAATGGAGCCTTACAGGGGGGTTATCAATGACAGGGGGTGATCAGGGTGATCACCCCCCTGTCACTGATCACCCCCCCTGTAAGGCTCCATTCAGACATCCGCATGATTTTTTACGGATCCATGGATACATGGATCGGATCCACAAAACACATGCGGACGTCTGAATGGAGCCTTACAGGGGGGTTATCAATGACAGGGGGTGATCAGGGTGATCACCCCCCTGTCACTGATCACCCCCCCTGTAAGGCTCCATTCAGACATCCGCATGATTTTTTACGGATCCATGGATACATGGATCGGATCCACAAAACACATGCGGACGTCTGAATGGAGCCTTACAGGGGGGTTATCAATGACAGGGGGTGATCAGGGTGATCACCCCCCTGTCACTGATCACCCCCCCTGTAAGGCTCCATTCAGACATCCGCATGATTTTTTACGGATCCATGGATACATGGATCGGATCCACAAAACACATGCGGACGTCTGAATGGAGCCTTACAGGGGGGTTATCAATGACAGGGGGTGATCAGGGTGATCACCCCCCTGTCACTGATCACCCCCCCTGTAAGGCTCCATTCAGACATCCGCATGATTTTTTACGGATCCATGGATACATGGATCGGATCCACAAAACACATGCAGACGTCTGAATGGAGCCTTACAGGGGGGTTATCAATGACAGGGGGTGATCAGGGTGATCACCCCCCTGTCACTGATCACCCCCCCTGTAAGGCTCCATTCAGACATCCGCATGATTTTTACGGATCCATGGATAGGATCCACAAAACACATGCGGACGTCTGAATGGAGCCTTACAGGGGGGTGATCAATGACAGGGGGGTGATCAGGGAGTGTATATGGGTGATCACCCGCCTGTCATTGATCACCCCCTGTAAGGCTCCATTCAGACGTCCGCATGTGTTTTGCGGATCCGATCCATGTATCCATGGATCCGTAAAAATCATGCGGACGTCTGAATGGAGCCTTACAGGGGGGTGATCAATGACAGGGGGGTGATCAATGACAGGGGGTGATCAGGGAGTGTATATGGGTGATCACCCGCCTGTCATTGATCACCCCCCTGTAAGGCTCCATTCAGACGTCCGCATGATTTTTACGGATCCATGGATACATGGATCGGATCCACAAAACACATGCGGACGTCTGAATGGAGCCTTACAGGGGGGTTATCAATGACAGGGGGGTGATCAGGGAGTGTATATGGGTGATCACCCGCCTGTCATTGATCACCCCCTGTAAGGCTCCATTCAGACGTCCGCATGTGTTTTGCGGATCCGATCCATGTATCCATGGATCCGTAAAAATCATGCGGACATCTGAATGGAGCCTTACAGGGGGGTGATCAGTGACAGGGCGGTGATCAATGACAGGGGGTGATCAGGGAGTGTATATGGGTGATCACCCGCCTGTCATTGATCACCCCCCTGTAAGGCTCCATTCAGACGTCCGTATGCTTTTTGCGGATCCGATCCATGTATCCGTGGATCCGTAAAAATCATACGGACGTCTGAACGGAGCCTGACAGGGGGGTGATCAATGACAGGGCGGTGATCAATGACAGGGGGGTGATCAGGGAGTTTATATGGGGTGATCATGGGTGATCAGGGGTTTATAAAGGGTTAATAAGTGACGGGGGGGGGTGTAGTGTAGTGTGGTGTTTGGTGCGACTGTACTGACCTACCTGAGTCCTCTGGTGGTCGATCCTAACAAAAGGGACCACCAGAGGACCAGGTAGGAGGTATATTAGACGCTGTTATGAAAACAGCGTCTAATATACCTGTTAGGGGTTAAAAAATTCGGATCTCCAGCCTGCCAGCGAGCGATCGCCGCTGGCAGGCTGGAGATCCACTCGCTTACCTTCCGTTCCTGTGAGCGCGCGCGCCTGTGTGCGCGCGTTCACAGGAAATCTCGCGTCTCGCGAGATGACGCGTATATGCGTCCAGGAGGAGTAAAGCAACCACCTCCCGGACGCATATCTGCGTACAGCGGTCGGGAGGTGGTTAAAGACAGATTTTTTTCTACAGAGCGCATGAAAATGAAGAAGTACACCCCAAAATATATCACCCTCATTTCTCCTGTCTTCAGAAATACCCCCATTGTGGCCCTAATCTTATGTCTTGACCCACCCAGTGGCTTTCAGAACACAAAATTTGCTTGAAAATGTTTTAGGCCCCATTGCACACTTGTAAGGCTACTCTCACACTGGCGTTTTGGATTTCCGTTTGTGAGATCCGTTCAGGGCTCTTACAAGCGGTCCAAAACTGATCAGTTTTGTCCTAATGCATTCTGAATGGAAAAGGATCCACTCAGAATGCATCGGTTTGCCTCCGTTTCATCTCCGTTCTGCTTTGGAGGCGGACACCAAAATGCTGCAAGCACGAAACTGAGGCAAACGGATCCGTCCTGGCACACAATGTAAGTCAATGGGGACAGATGCGTTTTCTTTGACACAATCTGACACAATAGAAAACGGATCCGTCCTCCATTGATTTTCAATGGTGTTCAAGAGGGATCCGTCTTGACTATGTTAAAGATAATACAAATGGATGCAGACGGTTGTAATATCTGAACGGATCCGTCTGTACAGATCCATGACGGATCCGCACCAGACGCGAGTGTGAAAGTAGCCTAATGGCGTTGAGCTGCCAAAACAATAGAAAACCCCCCTAAATGACACCATTTTGAAAACTATGGGATAAGGTTTTATTGATACTATTCTGACTTACATATGATTTTTAATCGCTCTATATTATGTTTTTTGTTAGGCAATGTTACCAAAAATGGCCGTTCTAGCACAGTTTTTATTTGTTGTTTTTTACAATGTTCATCTGACAGGTTAGATCATGTGCTATTTTTTATAGAGCAGGTTGTTACAGATGCAATGATATCAAATTTGTCTACTTTCTTTCCTTCTGTTTCACTTTTACATAATAAAGCATTTTTGAAAAAAAAATCATATTTTTGTGTCTCCATTTTCTGAAAGCCATATTTTTTTTTTTCTTTGGGCGATTGTCTTAAGTAGGGTGTTATTTTTTGCGTGATGAGGTGATGGTTTGATTGGTACTATTTTGGGGTACATATGACATTTTGATCGCTTGGTATTACACTTTTTATGATGTAAGGTGACAAAAAATGTTTTTTTTGGCACAGTTTTTATAAAAAAAAATGATGGTGTTCATCTGAGGGGTTAGGTCATGTGATATTTTTATAGAGCTTGTTGTTACGGACGCGGCAATTTATTTCACTTTAACAAAATAAAAGCATTTCAGAAAAAAAAAAAAGTTTGTGTGTCTCCATTTTCTGAAAGCCATATTTTTTTATATTTTTTTGTGATTGTCTCATGTAGGGGCTAATTTTTTGCGGGATGAGGTGAAGGTTTGATTGGTACCATTTTGGGGTACTTTTTTGATTACTTTTAATATCTTTTTTTGGGAAGTGAGGTGGGCAAAATTTCCATCATATTTTTTTTTTTTTTTTTTATGGCGTTCACCATTCGGGGAAAGTAACATGACCCTTTCATAGATCAGGTCGTTACAGATGTGGTGATATCAAAAATGGGTAGTATATATATATTTTTTTAATTTTTAATCAATTATAAATGTGCGGCTATAAGAAGAAATTAGATTATTTAAAATATATATATTTTACCTTTTTTTCCTATTTTTTATTTACCCAGACCCACTTGGTTCTTGAAGATCCAGTGGATCTGATGCCTCTATAATACACTGCAGTGCACTATACAGTGTACTGCAGGGTATTGTGACTTTACACTTAGCCTGATCAGGCTCCTGCCTTTAGCAGGAGCCTGATTAGGCTTAGCTACACCATGGCAAGCCAAAAGCCTGTGAAGGCGTCTGGTTACCATGGTAACCAATGGGACGCTGCCACAGCAGCGCAGCGGCCCGATAGGATTGGGAGGGTGCTCCCTCCCTGTTAACCCTTTCCATACAGCGGTCCCTATGGACCGGGCATGGAAGGTGTTAAACGGCTGACATCGGTGCCAGCACCGATGTCGGCTGTTTCAAGCAGAGTGTCAGCTGTATGCTGACACTCTGCTAACCACTCGGCCTTCCTGAAACAGATCGGGGGGGTGGCGGAAGGGGGATCAGCAGCGCTGCCGCCGACCATCCTGAAATTAGGGGGGCACAATGAGCATAATTACTTATTATCTCTGAGAGACACACTGCAGGGCGGCGGCAGCGGCCGGCTTATAGTGTGCACATGTGCCGGGCCGCCACCTCCATCTTTCTTGATGACCCGATCCCTGCACCAGAGACTTTCTCCCTTATTTCTTACATGAGAGGAGGGAGAAAGTTTACTGAGCTGCCGGCATTTTCGGTGATTGCTGTGATACACCGCTTGTCACTGTCTCTGATCACTGCACCGAGGCCCTCAGTTACCTCCGGTAGCTGCGGGCACGGAGCTCCAGCCTTTGATTTAAGTACGAACTTGGACTGAAGTGCAGCCGTAAAAACCATGAAAATGCAGTGCAATTTGCAGTCAGCATGTTACAGAGCAGGAAGAGCTGAGCAGATTAATATATTTTTATAAGAAAACATTGCGTAAAATGTGTAATTTATTCATTGAATACCCAGCTCTTTCTGTGCTTAGGAGTCATGTGGGTAGACTTATTTAGCTTACCCTCAATGCATAGTCGTGCATTTAGCTGTCAGTCACTGAGCAGGGCTGCCCACAGGTATCTAGAGCCATGTCACCCATATCTGGAGCCATAGTGACTGCAGTGCATTTCACAGCTGCTGGAGGGTGTGTGGGGGAGGATCGATTGAACCCAGTGATCAAAATGGTCTCACAGATGCTCAATTTGGTTCAAGTCTGGGGAATTAGGTGGCCATGGTATTACTTGGAAGTCTTGGTCATGCTCTTCCAACCAATATTGGACATTTCTAGATGTGTGACATGTCGCATTTTCTTAATGGAAGATACCATCCGCCCCAGGGAAGACAATCAGCATGTATGGATATACATGATCTGCAAGGATGAGTAGGCCCACAGAATGCCAAGAAAACATCCCCCAGAGCATACCACTGCCACCACCAGCTTGTGTTCGTCCAGCAATGGTTGCAGGGGGTTTGTCCTCTGATGTTTCTTACCTGACACACAACGTCCATCCATTCGATGAAAGAAAATTTGACTCATTGGAGAAGCAAACACTTTGTCAATCAGTGGAGGTACAGTTCTGGATCTTCATTAGCAGAGGTGTAGTGACCATCCACCTGCTTTGGAGCCCCATACACAGTAGGGATCACTGAGCTATTGTTTTAGGCACACATCTAGTAGCCCTCTGGCACATTTTGGCTTCACCTCTCACATCAATGGCACAAGGTGCTCCACAGATTTCACGTCACTTATTCACAATAGTGCCATTTGCCCACTCATGATACACTTTCACTCAGGCTTAGTCCTTGTTTACCATATACACAGTGACATATATACATAGTCCATTGACTATTTACAGTCTATAGATTAGCAACTCCATCCTGATGCAGGAGTATGCCGAAGGCCTTTCCTAGGCTGCCTCCACCCGCCTGAGGATCTGTATGGCATAGCTTTCAGCCTAGCACCTCCATTGTGCCTTTCTCTGGCATCACATCATCTCAAGCATCTCTCTGTCTCTGCCTCACTCTCTATGCCCTTAGCTGTCTATAATTTACCTGTATGTGAAGACTCCTCTTTAGCTGTACTCTCTTAGTCAAGTGGTTGCCTCTGTGATAGCATCCTCCTGCTCCTCAGGGGCGGAACTACCGCAGTAGCAGCCTTAGATGCTGCTACAGGGCCTGCAGTGGCAGGAGGGTCCAGGTTGTAATTAATATAGTTCTGCCCCTGATGCACTTTCATGGTGCTGGTTCCTTTGAAAAGAACACTGTCAAACATTGGTCCCCAATGTATAACATAACGGGGGGGGGGGGGGGGATTTACATTTTTTTGGTATGACACTCGGGGAGCTGTTGGATAAAGCAGAGCGCTCTCTGATAGAAGCATCCTGCATAGGAAGCGTCCTGGATGCCAATGCAACCCTGGTGCACTTCAGCCCCAGCAAGCACTCCTGCTGTTTGGAAGAGAGCTTGGGGGACCCTGTCAGATCAAACAGATAACAAGATACATCTGCAGTCCATGTGTTGATAAGGTGGTGAGCACACAAATCACCATCCTTATGAGGCACTCTGAATCAGTTTTTCTATAGCTCACTCTATAATAAGGAGACTGAGAACTGTGTAAATAATTTCAAATACGAGTCAATATATTACGATTTGAGGCAAAGCTTAAAAGGGACACTTCACATATTGACAACCTACAGTATATCCACTCACTGCTCAGTCCTCACACACAGACAGTCCTCCTCTTTATGTGTCTCAGTGACTCTGGGTCTGTAGAAAGTGATCTCCACCACTTCTCATAGGAACAACAGAACCCCCTACTAGTGTTGGGCGCAAATATTCGAATCGCAAATATTAATCACAAATAGTCGGAGAATATTTAGAATATAGTGATATATATTCATATTTTTGAATATTCTAGATTTTTTTCATCTGAAGCCACGATCCCTCCCTGCTTCTTGCCTGTGGGCCAATGAGACGGCTGCAATGTCTTTGTCTGAGCTTAGCAACATCCCTAGCAACCAATAGGAAAGTTGCCTACCCCTTACTATATAAGAACATCCACAGCAGCCATTTTCTGCAGTTTTATGGAGTTCAGAGAGAGACAGCAGTGTCATTGCTGTGCTCTGTGCTTTACTGTTTAATTACATTAGATAGATAGTTAGATAGCTTATATATATATAATACAGATAGTTAGTGGGAGATAGTCAGTGTAGGTTAGATCGTGATATATGAAAAAAAAATAAGGAAAATGTAGCAAAAGTGACCCACGCCTGTATTGCGCGCGCATTACACAAATATTACATTGCTGATTTTCGCAATCAGGAAAATAATTGCAAATTCTCGAATTCACGAATATATGATTAATATTCTACAAAATGTTTGTGAAATATCGCAAATTAGAATTTTGCCCCTGCCGCTCATCACTACCTCCTTCCACTCCATGTGGTATTTAGCATTGGTTGATGCAATCAGCAGCAGCACAAAAAGTTAATATTGTTATCTTTTCTCATAGGAACATAAAACCTTACAGGTTTGCCTCTATGGCGATCTCTCTGCACAGCGTTTCTCAGACCACTACCATTCCTCTCTCTCTGCCTCAATTCACCTTTGCAGGAATTAGTCCAATTTAGTCTCCAGCAGTCTATGCTCCTAATAGGTGAAATAGGCTCCCCCACCCAGTCTTCACAGAGGCCAATGATAACGCTATTAGACACCACAAATTAGCTTCCCCCTTACAGATTAGGCTCCTCCTGAGTCTCCTTCCCACGTGTAACTCCTTCCTTATGGACCTTTCACATGGACCAATCATCTCTTTTGTATGGGGACAAGTGGTCACTGCAGCAATCGCTCATCCCTATACAAATTCACAGTTTCTGGGCAGCAGATACCTGTTGACACTGGATGAGCCCAGAAACGATGATTTTGGTGCCAATGAACGATTGTTTGCTTGTTCATCGGGTGATCTCTGGCACCTTTTCTCATGGCATTTATGAGAAATTAGTGTTTCTACAAATGTTAATTCTGGGAAATTGGCCCGATTATCAATCTGTGTAAAAGGACATTTATAACTAACAGCCATAACAACTGTCTAGTCAACCAGCACAATTTGTCTACAGCACGGCATCACAACCCATTGCCTGATAACCTTGTAATGCAGAACCACAAAAACGATGCAAGTACAGAACATACACAAATTTATAGATACAGTTGCAAGAAAAAGTATGTGAACCCTTTGGAATGATATGGATTTCTGCACAAATTGGTCATAAAATGACACACCAACATCAAAGCCTCTTCCCAACTGTGAAGTATGGTGGTGGGGGCATCATGGTTTGGGGCTGCTTTGCTGCGTCAGGGCCTAGACGGATTGCTATCATCGAAGGAAAAATGAATTCCCAAGTTTATCAAAACATTTTGCATGAGAACTTGAGGCCATCTGTCCACCAGCTGGAGCTCAACAGAAGATTATTGTTGCAACAGGACAACGACCCAAGGCATAGAAGTAAATCAACAACAGAATGGCTTAAACAGAAGAAAATACACCTTCTGGAGTGGCCCAGTCAGAGTCCTGACCTCAACCAGATTGAGATGCTGTGGCATGACCTCAAGAAAGCGATTCACACCAGAAATCCCAAGAATATTGCTGAACTGAAACAGTTCTGTGAAGAGGAATGGTCAAGAATTACTCCTGACCGTTGTGCACGTCTGATCTGCAACTACAGGAAACGTTTGGTTGAAGGTGGATTTAAACGGCCCGATATTTGGGAAGATTATCGTGAATGCTCGTTCCCGACAATCTGCCCATCTAAAGGTGCCACCGATCACCCCGATAAACATGCAAAATGCTCGTTCATTGGGTGATCCTGTCGTTCGTGCAGGCACATAAATTATCGTTTCTGGGCAGCAGATGTGGTGTCTAAACAGCGATCTGCTGCCCAGAAACAATGCAGATGTACAAGGACGAGAGATCGGATTAGCCATCCCTCGTCCTCATACTGTGCAGATGATCACTGATTGAAAATACAGCGATCTCCTTCAATGAACGAGCAGCCAACTGTCAGGAAGGAACACTTCCTTCCAGACAATAGGCTGCTCCTCGGCCAGTGTAAACCCACCTCTAATCAGCTCAAACAGATAACCAGCAATGCAATATACAGAAGGTGGTGAGTGCACAGGTCACCCTCCTTATGAATCACTCTGTAGTAGTGTAAAAGGTGTAATGGTGTAAATCAGGGATGCTCCACCTGCATCCCTCCAGCTGTTGCAAAACTACAACTCCCAGCATTCCCTAATATCTGTAGGCTGTCCAAGCATGCTGGGAGCTGTAGTTTTGCAACAGCTGGTGGGCCGCAGGTTGGGCATCCCTGGTGCAAATAATTGCAAATAGGAGTCAATATATTACAACTTGAGGCAAAGCTTAAAGGGACAATTCAATCAAAAATGTTTCACATATTAACCTATATGTGAATTATATATGTAATTTTTTAATGAAAAATACTTGGATGATTTTCTGGATAAAGTGGATGTCATTTTATGAAGTCACGCCGTATATTTACCTTCCTTTATGTTTGGACTTTTAGCACAGCAAACAGTCTCACTTGACTTTCTAACTGAGACCATTCACTGCGATCAGACAGAGTCCCCCTTAAAGCATCACACATTACCCTAATCAGTGTAGCGCTCTTATGTCGGCATCTTTATCTAGACCCATTAGGCCACCTGCACACGGTGCAGATTACGTGCGTTTTTTTTCCATGCAGATTTTGTGTGGATACGAAATACGGTACCAGCAAAGGGAATGAGATTAGGAAAATCTCCTTTTTTTCCTTAGGTACGCACAGGGGCGGATTGGCCATAGAACCTACAGGGAAATTTCCCAGTGGGCCGATGCCCAGAGGGCCTCAAGCCCCCTTGATGCCCTCCTGAACTCAACTGTATTACCGTCCTCATGATGGTGATACAGTTGAATACTGTGGTGAGGGCGGCAGTGTTTTGTGCTGCCCTGTGGTATTTGGTTCTGCTGGGGAGGTATCCTGTGCTGCACTTTGGTATTACAGGCCCCGACTACTTCTGCTTGTTTTGGCCCAACTTTTGTCAATTTGGATCCACCTACAACATGGGGCCACTTTTTGGTTCTTTTCCAGGGCCACTTTAAGTTCCCAATCAGCCCCTGGGTAGGCAAATTGACTTGCTGTGTGGATTTTGAAATCTGCAGCACGTAAATTGTTGTTGCGAGGTTTTGTTTAGTGCGGATTTCACCCCTTTCGATCTAAGGGTAAAATCTGGGGCAAAACCGCAGATTTCACACGCGGATTTCTTGCAGATTTTCTGTGCACAAATCTGCGCCGTGCGCAGCCACCACTGACAGTCGGTTACCAATCTATACAGGAGCTTTACTTCCCTGCGGTGACTGCTATATTTAATTTGCAATAACATAGTACTGCCTAAATAAAAAAAAAACAGCCCAAAATTCTGAAACAAAAATGTTTTCTATGAATATTAAATGTAAAAATAATACCCTAAACTCCTTAAGAATGGAAAGTTCTAAAAACATTATACACACTAGAAGAGATGCTGTGTGACAAAAGAGATTTCACAACAGCTCAAGTTTCACACATCGCACCCGATAGTAATCTACAACACAATTCTAGTCTTGACGTTCTTCAAGGCAAGCTGGGCCTTGTAGTTCCGCCGCAGCTTTACGTGCTCTATGCTTTATATACGGAGGGCACTTACCACGACGGCAATGCCAATTGTGATGCAGTGAAT
Organism: Bufo gargarizans; assembly: GCF_014858855.1. Lineage (NCBI taxonomy): Eukaryota > Metazoa > Chordata > Amphibia > Anura > Bufonidae > Bufo > Bufo gargarizans. Next base: position 644,950,319 of record NC_058081.1, read on the forward strand.
AATCCTAAGCTTCACAGGATCTGCAACTCCAGGTGGGAGGTTTGAATTGGAAATTTCAAAATAAATGATGCCCATCACCAGCAAGAAAGATAATGCGATCAAAATGGCAACGAAGACCACCAGCAACACCACAGCTATGCCCATGGCTCCTGCTGCCAGCTGCTCAGTCTAGCCAGAGCTGACTTTGAATTGACACTTGACTATTTCCTGTTCTTCTGGTTAATGTAAGTCTAAGGGAGTGGCCTGAAGGACGGCGTACTGAGTCCAGGACAACGCTGTGCTGCTGTGGAATTCCATGGACGCTGGGAATCCTACTACTGCATGCGGCATTTCACCCAGTGGAACTGGTTTGTGCAGTTTCATTGATTTTCATCAAAATCCTCAATGACAGATTGGTTAAAAGTGATAGTGTAATTGTTACGGCCTCACAGCCTGCACATGGGGTTGTGTCGCGAAACATATTCTACATCAGAGCTCAGAAACCTTCAGCACTTCAGCTGCTGTGCAACTACAACTCCCAGCATGCACACTTGCTCAGCTGTTCTTGTAACTCCCAAAGAAATGAAAGGAGGATTCTAGGAGTTACAGCACCTGAATCTGAATACTTTTGTAATTGCATGTAATTTAAAATTTTGTATAGCCACTGAATAATAATTCAATAAAATGTATCTGTATAGCGCCACCTGCTGTTTGTTCTTTTCCTTATTTATTTTTTTTGTCCGTCTCACTGAGCTGGTCGAATGTGCCCTGCTTAAATCTTCAGCTGGGACCAGCCATATCTTATGTTAGAAGCTGTGACAGTTACAGGGAGAGAGAGCTGCAGCAGAAAGGACCCACCCCCCTGAGCCGTCAGGCTGGAGACAGGGGCATACATAGAAAACACTGGGCCCCATGGCAAGAATATGAATTGGGCCCACTTGTGAGTGACCCACAGCACCCCTTACGGTACGCGCACATCTACTGCAGAGGCTCCAGCAGAAGCCTCAGTTGCAGATTCTGGCAAAAACAAAGGGCAAAACACTGCTGCATGTGAGATCTCGAATGACCCCATGATTGTAAATGGGATCCAGCAGGTGCCAGCAGTGTTTGGCATATGCTGGATCTGGCGATTCTGATATTCTGCTGGAATGCTGGAACGGAATACCAAAATCTGATCGCAAGTGATTACCTAGCCAGACACAATGAATTGTGCCCGCTGCTGCTACTTCTTATATGGTGTGTCATCCTTCCCCCATGGACTGTGCCTGCTCCTGCTTCACCTCCTCTCCAATGCTGACTTACTGTTTGTGCTGCTGGCAGAGTGCAGTCAGGGCCTGGGGCAGATCTTCACCGAGCTGGACTGGAGTCTGGACTGGTGACACTGCTGAATCAGGTCAGGTCCGGACTGGTCAGTCAGGTCACAGTGCGACACGTGCTGGCGGAGGAACAGGACAGGGACATTTTACAAAGTGCAAATACAAAAAACTAAAGGATTTAATCAAGTCATAACTGATGTTTCTCTGACTGCTGCAGAAGCTCCTAATACACACCTCAGCTGTTGCAGAGCCTCCTAATACACACCTCAGCTGCTGCAGAACCTCCCAATACACACCTCAGCTGCTGCAGAACCTCCCAATACACACCTCAGCTGCTGCAGAACCTCCTAATACACACCTCAGCTGTTGCAGAACCTCCTAATACACACCTCAGCTGCTGCAGAACCTCCCAATACACACCTCAGCTGCTGCAGAACCTCCCAATACACACCTCAGCTGCTGCAGAACCTCCTAATACACACCTCAGCTGCTGCAGAACCTCCCAATACACACCTCAGCTGCTGAAGAACCTCCTAATACACACCTCAGCTGCTGCAGAACCTCCCAATACACACCTCAGCTGCTGCAGAACCTCCTAATACACACCTCAGCTGTTGCAGAACCTCCTAATACACACCTCAGCTGCTGCAGAACCTCCCAATACACACCTCAGCTGCTGCAGAACCTCCTAATACACACCTTAGCTGCTGCAGAACCTCCTAATAAACACCTCAGCTGCTGCAGAACCTCCCAATACACACCTCAGCTGCTGCAGAACCTCCCAATACACACCTCAGCTGCTGAAGAACCTCCTAATACACACCTCAGCTGCTGCAGAACCTCCTAATACACACCTCAGCTGTTGCAGAACTTCCTAATACACACTTCATGCTGCTGCAGAACCTCCCAATACACACCTCAGCTGCTGCAGAACCTTATAATACACACCTCAGCTGTTGCAGAACTTCATAATACACACCTCAGCTGCTGCAGAACCTCCTAACACACACCTCAGCTGCTGCAGAACATCATAACCTGATGCTAGAGAACATATAAGGCTTTGATCACTTCTGTGTTTGGGCCACATTCACAGATCAGGTCATAAATGCTGGCCACAATTTTATATCCTGGCAGATGGAAACCCGTCAGATCTCATCATAGTTAGCGGGATCCGTCAGGTGTTGACATCCATGAAGTGCCAGATCCGGAATTGTGGCGATTTCCGTTGTTCTGATCCTATGACGGCAGAACAGTGAACGTCACCAGCACAGATGTGAACAAAGCCTAATACACACTTCAGCTGCTGCAGAACATTATAATAGTGACTAGTGATGAGCGGGAGGTGCCATATTCGATTTCGCGATATTTCGCGAATATTCGAATGAATATTCGTGTTATATTCGTCGAAATCGAATATTCGTAATTATTCCAATTATCGCGAATAGTATCCGAATTTTTTTTCCGCGTATTGCGATTATTTATCTTGATAGTATAAGGCAACATTCCTATGCTAATTGACTATGGCTAGGCTAATATGTGTATTTTACGAAATTTCGTGATTTGCTCTAACTTCGTCTCTTAGAATATTACGAATATTCTAAAAGACGAAGTTAGAGCAATATTACGAAATTTCGTAAAATACACATATAGATTGTAATTTAGCTAATATAGTGCTATAATCCCTTTTTTTTCCTCTAATTTTTTTTTGCCTCTTCTGAACTTAAGTTTTGTAAAATATGTACACTATTAAAAAATATTACTATAGCAGTATATTAGCTTAAATACAATCTATGTGTATTTTACGAAATTTCGTAATATTGCTCTAACTTCGTCTTTTAGAATATTCGTAATATTCTAAAAGACGAAGTTAGAGCAATATTAAGAACATTTGCAAAAGCCGAAATTGCGATGCGAGTAATATAATACGAAATAATCGCATGAAGATTTCAACTTAGCACTGCTATATTCCATATTCTAGCCTAATATGGAATATAGCTGTGCTAAGTTAGCACTGCTATATTCCATACTAGGCTAGAATATGGAATATAGCAGTGCTAAGTTGAAATCTTCATGCGATTATTTCGTATTATATTACTCGCATCGCAATTTCGACTTTTGCAAATGTTCTTAATATTGCTCTAACTTCGTCTCTTAGAATATTACGAATATTCTAAAAGACGAAGTTAGAGCAATATTACGAAATTTCGTAAAATACACATAGATTGTATTTAAGCTAATATACTGCTATAGTAATATTTTTTAATAGTGTACATATTTTACAAAACTTAAGTTCAGAAGAGGCAAAAAAAAATTAGAGGAAAAAAAAGGGATTATAGCACTATATTAGCTAAATTACAATCTATATGTGTATTTTACGAAATTTCGTAATATTGCTCTAACTTCGTCTTTTAGAATATTCGTAATATTCTAAGAGACGAAGTTAGAGCAATTATAAGAACATTTGCAAAAGTCGAAATTGCGATGCGAGTAATATAATACGAAATAATCGCATGAAGATTTCAACTTAGCACTGCTATATTCCATATTCTAGCCTAGTATGGAATATAGCAGTGCTAACTTAGCACAGCTATATTCCATATTAGGCTAGAATATGGAATATAGCAGTGCTAAGTTGAAATCTTCATGCGATTATTTCGTATTATATTACTCGCATCGCAATTTGCGAAATTTCGTAAAATACACATATAGATTAGATTGTAATTTAGCTAATATGGAATATAGCAGTAAGTTGAAAACGCCACTGACTGGAGCAGCCAGGAAGCCAGGAATCCAAAGGACAGGTAAGAACAACTTTAGAGAAGTGGGAAAGAAAAAAATATAATAATAATAAAAAAACAAATATTCGAATTCGCGAATATATAGAACGATATTCTAAATATTCGCGAAATCTCGAAATTGCGATATTCGAGAAAAAAATTCGCAATTCGAATATTCGCGCTCAACACTAATAGTGACAAGGGAACTATAAGTCTCATCATCACCAGATTGTTATTATTGGAAATTAGGGGACAACACAGGGTGAAGTAAAATGCAGAGAACTACAACTCTCAGCATGTCCCGGCTGTTATTATTGGATACAAGTGAATATTACACAGAGAGAGTATGAGGCCGGGTTAACATCACTGTTTAGTTTTCTGTACGTCTGATCCATCAGAAGAACAGAAAAATAAAGAAAAAAACAGACCCTGTATTTCAAGCATCAGTTTTGCATATTTGGCATCCGTTTCAGCCATTTCCACCTGAGATCCATTATTTTAGATGGAAAAAAGTCCTGCACGCAAAACGGAAAACTAAACGGTGATCTGAACCCAGCCGAGAACTACAACTCCCAGCATGTCCAGATTATTATAGGGCATCATCAGGTGGTACTAGGTGAGAGCTTTAAAAGGAAATAACTATAACCCCCAGTATGGCCAGACTTATTATGGGGCATCAGTATACATTACAGAGAGCGGGGTATAAGAGGAGAGAACTACAACTCCCAGCATTACAAGACTGTACTAGGGCATAAATTTAAATTACATGGAGAGGCGTATAATAGGACAGAACTACAACTCTCAACATTACCAGACTGTACTAGGGCATACATTGAAATTACATGGGGAGGGATATAATATGACAGAACTACAACTCCCAGCTTTTCTAGGATGTTATGTAGGTTATCCCAGGACACCACCAACCTCTACTCCAGGCACCACACAGAAGCTCCGCCCCCTCACGGCGACATCCCATAGTTCCCTTACGTCCTAACCAGTGGCACAGATGGGCCCCCCGTGGAGTGGTAGGACAGGTGGAAATTTTATTGACACTTAAATAATTAAATAATTGACTAGACCCTCCCACCTCCAATAAAGAGGGGTATCACCCCCAGTCCCCTTGTGTTTTTCTTCTGTCCTCCGGACAGGTTTGCACTGGTGGAGATCCCCCTCTGGGGGGATCCCTGTTCTTATAGAACTCGACACTTACCCTTTGGGGTTAACTTTGCATGTTTATTTTTTTTGCCATCTCTGGTGGCTGTTTCTTCTTCCTGCGGTTGGTCGCAGGGTAATCTGTTCCGCTCCCGTGCTAAATAAGCAACTCGGGGCGGAGAGGATTCTTGTGACCTATCGGCCCCCTCTGTGCTCAGGTTTCAAGCCCGTAGTGGGGAGAGAGGCTCCCGCTTGTACTCACGTGCTGGTCCTCTCTATCTAGACGCTCCTATGGAGCACTGGGAGCTAGGAGTCGGCGGCCCCATGTTTTTCCTTCGGGCACTGCCATTTTGGGAGTGACGTCCCCGGCGTGTGACATCACTTCCTTTTGTCTTTAGGAGGAAGTGTTCCCTGCCTTTATAATGTAGTTTTTTCGCCATTTGTGGCAAAGTGGGCTGCTGTGGGCTCCCTTTGGTTTTTTACCTCTATTTTCTCTCTTCTGAAGTAATTTTATTGATTATTATATTTAGCGCTAGCTCCGCCCCTTTTAGCCTATTTTTCGGCGCCAATGTTGCTATTTTAATCCTGCACCAGTGGTCATTCGGCCTCCTGGAGCACAGGTGTATGGTTTTCCTTACTCTGCTTATCTTGGATTTTGGCTGAAGCGAATTTTCCCTTCTTCCAAGCGGTTTTGCTTTGATCAGCTAGTGCTGTTCCTCTGCTAATTACCCTTGCATTTTTTGCTTGAAGCAGTTTCTTGGTTTTTCTGGGTAAAAACCTATTTGCTTGGATTTCCTTTCCTCCTTCCAGACTCAACAGTTAATTCTGTTTGTTTCTTGCAGCCATGTCGTCTACAGGGGACGGTGATCGGGACACTGGCAGGAAGAATCCTGGCAAGAGACGCCATATTAAATGCCACGACTGTTAAATTGTCGTGGAGGACAATTATTTATTTTCTCGATGTCCGCCGTGTAGAGCTAAGCTTCTTCCCCAGAAAGAACCTACGGTTCATGATGTAGCTGACTGGGTCAAAAACTACATGGAGTCCAACAATCAGGTGAACTCCTCTATAGAGGAGCTGAAGCAGGCTCTTATATCTAAGCGCCAAAGACCTTCCTCTCCTCATCGGGCCATGGAGGTACCGGGGTGTCGGGATTCGAACCCGTGACCAGCCACATCTCAGGCAGTAGCCCTGCTTACTAGGCTACCATCCTCTCTGGAAATTCCTCCCTGAAACCTATTATGTAACCTCAGTCTTGCCAAGCCTTGCTCATCACCCTTGATTCCCCACACCTGGTACTTCCCTATATAAGTCCAGCCCCTTGCACTCTAGCTTGCTGATTATTGAGCTCCTGAGCCTTGATCAAGCTTCTCCTCATCTGCTGCTCTTGCTACTACTGGAAGTCCACTGCTGACCAGGAATTGTCTACCGACTACTCTTCTGCTTTGTCCCTACCTACTGAACTGCTACCACCGTTGCCATCCGGATTGTCTGACCACGCTTACTGCCGCCTGCCCTGACCCACTGCCTGCCTACCGACTACGCCTCTGCCAGACTTCCTGCACCTACTACCTGCCTGCGGTCCTTGCCACTGGGCTCCACTCCTACCTCCAGCCAGCTGTCCTCTGACTCAGGTGAGCCTGTAGGACTGTTACAGAATAATCAGCCACACTATGGAGTCCGCAATGGCCACTCTGCGTAAGCAGGTCTCTGAACTTCAAGAATTTGGTACTACATATCAGGAGAAATTTGCCCAGCTCCAAGTCGTAGTCCAAAGCCAACAGAGCGAGATTATTGAACTACAGAGGCAACTCCTGGACGTCCGCGGCACGGCTGCAGACACCCGCATGCCACTCCCATCAAGATTCGGCGGTGACAGACGCCAGTATCGGGGGTTTCTAAACCAATGCCGCATCTATTTTCAGATGTACCCGGCCCCCTTCACCACCGAGAAAAAGAAGGTGCTATTCATGGTCAATCTCCTGACGGATGAAGCATTAGCATGGGCATCACCATACGTGGAGACTAACAGTCAGCTCCTGAACAACCTAAACAACTTCATCACCGCAATGAGCCAAGTCTTCGACGACCCCAACCGCTGTGCGACAGCCGAGGCGCGACTACATAGTCTGCGGCAAGGGAGACGCTCCGTCGCCGAATACACCGCTGAGTTTCGCCGTTGGGTCACGGACACCACCTGGAACCCAGCGGCACAGAGGAGCCAATTCCGGCGAGGCCTGTCCGAATTAATAAAGGACGAACTCGCCAGAGTTGAGGCCCCGGACGATCTGGATGACTTCATTCAGTTATGCATCCGGATAGATCAAAGACTCTCCGAGAGGAAGAAAGAAAGACTCTGGTCCTTGGACCACAGACCCACTTATTCCTTCTCTTCCACCGCCCAGCGCAACCCCCAGTCAGCAACTGAACCTATGCAGGTCGACGCTCTACGTAGGTCTCTATCCACAGCTGAGAAGGAGAGACGGCTGGCCGAAAACCTCTGCCTCTACTGTGGGGAGCCGGGTCATTTTGCCATCAAATGTCCTCATAAGATCCGAAAGACTATTGCCGTCACGGAACTAAAGGAGCAACCACAGACTCCAACCCCACCAGCAGCCCCTGAAAATAACAACACGGCGGCTCATGGATCCCACTTCATCGTCCCCATCCTCATCGAGATTGAGGGGCGACAACTCCCCTGTTCAGCGATGTTAGACTCCGGGGCGGGAGGCAACTTCATGGACCTAACCTTCGCCCGCGAAAAGAATATTCCACTGACAATCAAGGCAGCCCCCGTTGACCTGGAAACCGTCGACGGATCCCCACTCTCCTCGGGGCCGGCCACTCACGAGACCACCGAACTACAACTCCTCATAGAACCAGATCACCGTGAAAAGATCCACTTCTCTCTGATCGCCTCCCCGAAGTTCCCAGTGATCTTGGGCATCCCATGGTTGGCCACCCACAACCCCTCGGTGGACTGGGAAACCCGCTGCATACGATTCCCGTCCGAGTTCTGCTCGCTAAATTGCTCCCACAAACCCGTCCTTCCACCCGAAGACACCACCATCTCAAAACTATCCGTCAAGGATCTGCTACCCTCTCAATACCGCGAGTTCCAGGATGTCTGCGACAAGAAAAACGCAGACAAGCTGCCACCACACCGACCCTACGACTGCCCTATAGAACTGTTGCCCGGGGCCGAAATACCCTTTGGCAGTATCTACTCCCTCTCAGAGCCTGAACTCAAGGCTCTGAAAGAGTACCTGGACGAGGACCTGAGGAAGGGGTTCATCCGGCCCTCCACCTCCCCCGCGGGAGCCCCCTTTTTCTTCGTAGAGAAAAAAGACTCCTCCCTGCGTCCCTGCATAGACTACAGAAAGCTTAACGACATAACCGTAAAAAAACGGTACCCGCTCCCACTGATTTCAGAACTCCTTGAGAGACTCCGGGCAGCGAAGATCTTCACTAAACTCGACCTTCGAGGGGCCTACAACCTCGTCCGAATCCGCCCTGGGGACGAATGGAAGACCGCCTTCCGGACACGTTATGGTCATTTCGAGTACCTGGTCATGCCTTTCGGACTCTGCAATGCTCCCGCCACCTTCCAGCACTTCATTAACGACGTCCTCAGGGACATGCTGGATCTGTTTGTAGTCGTTTACCTGGACGACATCTTGATCTTCTCTGAAGACCTCGAGCAGCACCGCGAACACGTCCGCAGGGTACTGCAGAGACTCCGACAGAACTCTCTCTATATCAAGCTAGAGAAATGCGAGTTTGAGCGAACCACCACTCAGTTCCTCGGATACATCATCTCCCCAGAGGGCCTAAGTATGGACCCGGGGAAGGTCCAAGCTGTGATGAACTGGCCCGTTCCGAAAAACGAGAAGGAGATACAAAGATTCATTGGCTTCGCCAACTTCTATCGGAAGTTTATCCGGAACTTCTCCAAGGTCATAGCACCAATCACCCAACTCACCAAGAAGGCAGTCCCCTTCTCCTGGACACCCGAGGCCCAGGAGGCCTTCACCAAGTTGAAACTCCTCTTCACTTCTGCCCCAATCCTAATCCACCCGAACCCCGAGCTCCCATTTACAGTCGAAGTGGATGCATCAGACTCCGCGGTGGGGGCAGTTTTGTCACAACGGACAGGGGAGAAGATGCTATTACACCCGTGCGCATATTTCTCCCGCCAGATGTCCCCCTCCGAGAAGAACTATGACATCGGGAACAAAGAACTACTGGCGATCAAGGATGCCTTCTCTGAGTGGAGACACCTGCTGGAGGGAGCCACCAACCCCATAATCGTACTAACTGACCACAAGAACCTCGAGTTCATCCGCAGCGCTAAGAGACTCTCAGCCAGACAGGCCAGATGGAGCCTATTCTTTTCCCGCTTCAACTTTCTCATCACCTATCGCCCCGGATCAAAAAACGGCAAGGCTGACGCCCTCTCCAGAATGTTTTCCGAGCCCTCACAGAGTAACAAGGGCCAAAATAACATCTTACCTGAGAGAAGGGTCGTAGGGGCCACCTACTCTAAAGAACTCCTGGGCACAATCAAAGAAGGATATGAAAATGACCCCTTCCTCGCCCACCCCACAGGGAATATCAGCCTTACGTTTAAGAACGGTCATTGGTTTCATCAGGACCTACAACTATATGTACCAGAAATCGCACGGCTCAAGGTGCTCAAACTCAACCATGACTCCAAGCTGGCCGGCCATTTTGGCACAAGAAAGACCCAGGAGCTTCTCTCCCGCTCCTTCTGGTGGCCAACATACAAGGAGGACATCAAGAGGTACATCTCCTCGTGCGCGGTCTGTGCCCGCAATAAGACTCCTCGTTCCTCTCCCGTGGGTCTGTTACAACCCCTCCCTATTCCCTCCCGCCCCTGGGGCTCGATCTCCATGGACTTTGTGGTAGACCTTCCTCCTTCAAAAGGGATGAACACCATCCTGGTCGTGGTCGACCGTCTCACCAAGATGGCCCATTTCATCCCCTACAAAGGCCTACCCACGCCAAACAGACGGCCGATCTAATTCTCAGAGAGGTCTTCAGGCTGCATGGGATCCCGGACGACGTGGTCTCCGACCGAGGCGTACAATTTGCCTCAAAGTTCTGGAAGAACTTCTGCCTGGCGCTCGGGGTTAAAGTGAACCTGTCCTCTGCTTTCCACCCTCAGTCAAACGGGCAGACTGAGAGAACTAATCAGACCCTAGAGCAGTACCTACGCTGTTTCAGCTCCCACCTGCAGGATGACTGGCTTGACCATCTCCCCACGGCCGAGTTCGCCTACAACAATGCTGAGCACAGCTCAACCAAGCACAGCCCCTTCTTTGCTAACACAGGCTCGCACCCGGTGTTCATTCCCCACCTACCCGTCGCCTCCACCCTCCCAGCAGTGGCCGAACGCCTAACAACCCTACAGGAGGCACAAAAGAACATTATAGACAAGCTCCACCTCGCCCAGAGGCGTTTTAAACAGGGAGCAGACAGACGTCGCAAACCCACCCCGGGCTTCCATGTGGGAGACAAGGTGTGGCTGTCCACCAGGAACCTCAGATTGAAGGTCCCCTCCAAAAAGTTGGCCCAAAGATACATGGGTCCGTTCCCGATCACCGCACAAATCAATGAGCTCACGTTCCGGCTCGACCTTCCGGACTCCATTAGGGTGCACCCTGTCTTCCATTGCTCACTCCTTAAGCCATACGTGGAGAACACCTTCACAGGCCGCCACTCGCCCCCACCACCACCCGTGAGGGTACAGGGTGAAGAAGAATACGTTGTCGCAAAGATCCTCGACTCCAGGATCCACCGGGGAAGACTACAATACTTAATTGGGTGGGAGGGTTACCCTCCCGAGGATAACTCCTGGGAGCCAGAAGAGAATGTCCACGCCCCCAGACTGGTAAAAGAGTTCCACCAACGGCACCCCGGTAAGCCTGCCCCTGCGGTGCCCGGAGGTCACCTTGGAAGGGGGGAAGTACTGTCGGGATTCGAACCCGTGACCAGCCACATCTCAGGCAGTAGCCCTGCTTACTAGGCTACCATCCTCTCTGGAAATTCCTCCCTGAAACCTATTATGTAACCTCAGTCTTGCCAAGCCTTGCTCATCACCCTTGATTCCCCACACCTGGTACTTCCCTATATAAGTCCAGCCCCTTGCACTCTAGCTTGCTGATTATTGAGCTCCTGAGCCTTGATCAAGCTTCTCCTCATCTGCTGCTCTTGCTACTACTGGAAGTCCACTGCTGACCAGGAATTGTCTACCGGCTACTCTTCTGCTTTGCCCCTACCTACTGAACTGCTACCACCGTTGCCATCCGGATTGTCTGACCACGCTTACTGACGCCTGCCCTGACCCACCGCCTGCCTACCGACTACTCTTCTGCTTTGTCCCTACCTACTGAACTGCTACCACCGTTGCCATCCGGATTGTCTGACCACGCTTACTGCCGCCTGCCCTGACCCACTGCCTGCCTACCGACTACGCCTCTGCCAGACTTCCTGCACCTACTACCTGCCGGCGGTCCTTGCCACTGGGCTCCACTCCAACCTCCAGCCAGCTGTCCTCTGACTCAGGTGAGCCTGTAGGACTGTTACATGGGGGCTCAGGATGCTAGAGAGGGATCTATCTCCTCTTCTTCTGAAGATGAGGATGGGTTTTCCTACTTCTTCCCTCCCGAGAAAGCCCGGCGGCAGCTGAAATCCATCCGGTCGGGGGACCAGGATGTTGATCAGCGTGAACCCTCAACGTCCGCCTCTAAGGGGCCCAGGGCATTTAAAGCGGACGATTCCTTCCTGTCATTAATGAAGACAGAGTGGAAGAAACCAGAAAAAGGTCCCATGCTGACCAAAATATTTAAGTCTGTCTTCCCGTTAAGAGAAGATCAATTGTCCTCTTGGGGGCCAGTACCAAAAGGTGGATATGTCCATTTCCAAGCTTTCCAAGAGGACCATAGTACCATCAGACGACGGATCAAGTCTTCAGGATCCGATGGACCGCAAGGCTGATTGCGCCTTTAGGCGTATTTATTCCTGTGCATCGGCTTCTGCCTCGGTCGCAATAGCGTCCTCTGAAGTGGCAAACTTTCTCAAGACCAGGTTCGCCCAAGGTCAGTCTGACCTGGACCAGGTGGTCTCTAGGGATGACATCTTCGCCTCTTGTAAGACAGCCAGTCTGGCCATTGATTTTTAGTGTGACGCTGCTCCACAACAACTAAAATTGGCTTCCAAGATCATGGCGCTCTCAGCCGCAGACAGGCGTCCGCTCTGGCTAAAACCCTGGAAGGCTGATACAACTTCCAAGCATAATCTCTGCGCCATGGCATATGAACCCGGCAAACTTTTTGGGACAGAGCTTGACCATATAATGGCGGGACTGTCGGATAAGAAGGGCAAGTCCCTTCCTCAACAGCCCTTTCATGGTCGGGGCAAAAGGTATGGGTCCAGGTCTGAACCTCAGCCCAAAGCCTAGAGAGATTGGAGCTCCCGTAGAGGGGGGAAATCTTCCAGGGTCTCTAAGCCCCCCAAGAAATCCTCGAGGCTCTGATTGCGGGCCTCCTCAAGGCTCTTGGTACCATGCCGGTCTGACTGGATTCTCAGAACTCCCTGCTCCCCATGTTCCCGTAGGCGGTCGCCTACAACACTTTCTAGAATCTTGGCAGATCAACATCCAAGACCCTTTGGTGCTTCGTACTATATCTCAGGGATATCTGGTAGACTTGGACAGTCCCCCATCGGACAAATTTGTTCTATCAAAACTTCTTCCATCCAGCAAACAGAAGATTCTAGAAGACTATATCCTGGAGTATCTTCGGAAAGGGGCATTAGAGGAGGTGCCTCTTCAGGATCAGGCAGCAGGTATCTATTCCCCAGTTTTTCTGGTACCCAAGGCGACCAGAGACTGGAGGATGATCATAGATCTGAGATATTTCAATCAAGCATTTCCGGATGGAAACTATCCAGTCAGTGACCAATCTTTCATTGCCAGGTGATTTCCTGGCAACCTTGGATCTCAAGGATGCTTACCTCCATATTCCCATCCATCCTGGATCCAGAAGATTCTTGAGGATCGCTGTGCAAGTCACGGGAGTCCTAAAACACTTTCAGTTTGTGTCCCTCCCGTTTGGAATTTCTTCGGCCCCACAATGATTAACCAAAGTGGTGGTTTCCGTGGTGGCAGCTCTAAGTGAGCATCATTCCATATCTGGACGACTAGCTCTTTAGAGCTCCTTCCCAAGCGATCCTGCCCCAACACATTCAGCGGGCTGTAGCCTTCCTCCACCAGCTAGGATGGATAATCAACTGGGACAAGTCCCATCTCCTGCCAGCTACCTCAGTGAAGTTTCTGGGATTTGTGGTGGACTCAGTGGAAATGTCTATTCATCTTATTCCTGAAAGAAGGCTATCTGTTCAAGAGACAGCCCGCTCTCTCTTAGTACCTCGGGAAGTAACCATTCCTACTTTGATGAGAATGTTGGGACTAATGTCATCAACCGCAGAGGCGGTTCCTTGGGCATTATGGCATCTACGTCCGCTACAATCGGAATACTAGCCAAGTGGAATCACAGTCCGGTGGGACTAAATTCCGTGCACTCACTGTCTTACCGTGCCCGGTCCTCCTAAAGATGGTGGACCCATCTAGAGGATGGCAAGTCCCTGATCCAACCCTCTTGGATCATACTTACCACAGATGCATCCCTAGTAGGCTGGGGAGCACATCTTCTGAACAAGACAGTTCAGGGAACCTGGACATCTCAGGAGAAGTTATTGTCATCGAATCTCCTAGAAATCAGGGCGATCAAACTAGACCTTCTTCATTTCACTTCCTGCATTCAAGGCAAAGCAGTGAAAGTACAGTCAGACAGCATGACCGCTGTAATGTACATCAACAAACAGGGAGGCACAAAGTTACAAAGTCTCCTGAGAGAGATAGGTGTGATATTGGATTGGGCAGAATTGAACCTTACCCATTTATCAGCAGTCCACATTTGTGGATTCCACAATATGATTGAAGATCGCCTGAGCCAGAGAATGGTCTCTCCATCCAGACATCTTCAAGGAGATAACGCTCATGTGGGGCATGCCAGAGATCGATCTCATGGCAATGAGGTTCAACACCAAGGTGGAGAGGTACTGCTCCCTTTACAGGGAGGACATCCCGGTGGCAATAGATGTACTGTCAATCCCATGGAGGTTCGGGCTGGCCTATATCTTCCCTCCAATTTTCTTAATTCTGAGGGTATTGATGAAAATCAGGCAGGACCAAGCATCAGTCATCGCCATCATTCCATACTGGCTGAAAAGAGCTTGGTTTACCCAACTCACTCAAATGAGTCGTGGTCAATTTTGGAGGCTTCCCCCAGAGGGAGTACTGGTGGCGGGGGACACATAGATCTCCTCAAATCTTCAAATGTTTAACCTGACAGCCTAGAGGTTGATCAGTCCTTCAAAGAATAGAAGGGCTATCGGGGTCTGTCTTGAGAACCCTACAGCACTCTAGATCTGAGACTACTAACAGATCTTACTCAAGAATTTTGAATATTTTTTCAAATTTGTGTTCCAGTCGTCAACTGTCATCCACAGACGCTTCTATGCCTACCATCCTACAGTTTTTGCAGGACGGTCTGGACAAGGGCTTGTCACCGTCTACCCTCAGAGTGCCAACTTCTGCTATCTTGGCCTGTCTCAACAGGTCCATTTCTCAAGAACCCCTTATCAAGAGGTTCCTGGAGGGTGCTTCAAGGTTAAAGCCTACAGTAATCAGACCTATCCCGGGATGGGATTTAATGGTCATGCTCAGGGGGTTATCACCCCCCCCCCCCCCCCCTTTGAGCCTCTAAAGGAGGTGGAGTTTAAATTTCTTGCCTGGAAAATTACTTTTTATTGGCTATCACTTCTGCAAAGCGAGTTGGGGAACTCCACGCTTTTTCTGCTTTTGAGCTGTACACCAAGTTCCTGCAAGACCGGGTGCTGCTCAAGTTCTTTCCTACCTTTATTCCAAAGGTGCCTTCATTTAGCAACATCAAACAGGTCCAAGATATTTAGGAAAGATGAAAATCTCCTTATCCTTCTTTCCGGTATCCACAAGGGTAGAAAAGCCTCTAAGCCCTCCATGAGTCGATGGATTAAAGAGGCAATTTGGAAGTCTTATGTGTCTCAGGGTTCTGAGCCACCTGAGTTTGCAAAGGTCCACTCTACTCGAGCGGTGGCTACTTCCTTTGCAGAAAGAAGCTCGATTCCACTAGATGTCATCTGTAAATCAGCTTCCTGGAGTTCTCACTCTACTTTTATCTCACACTATAGAGTGGATTCTAGGATAGATAGCTCTTCCTCATTTGGCCGGACAGTGTTATCTTCCACCAGGCATAAGGGCCCTCCCTTAGGGGTTTCTACTTGCTAATGCCCATCTGTGCCACTGGTTAGGACGTAAGGGAATCATTAATTTCTAACAATAATTTGTTTTCCTTAGTCCTAACAGTGGCACACAAATATCCCCCCCCCCCCCCCTTACTTATTTGTTTTTATACATTATTGTTGCTTATTTCTACTTGTAACTATACAAGGGGACTGGGGGTGATCCCCCTCTTTATTGGAGGTGGGAGGGTCTAGTCAATTATTTAAGTGTCAATAAAATTTCCACCTGTCCACCAGTCCATGGGGGGGGGGGGGGGCAGAATGCCCCATCTGTGCCACTGTTAGGACTAAGGGAAAACAAATTATAGTTAGTTAGAAATTAACGATTCTTTCACCAGTCCTCTGCACGGGTCACATGATGATGACATCACCACAGGTCAATCAGACTTCTGCTCCTCTGCTATTCCATGGCTTCCTGCACTGGTCACATGGCTAATGACATCACCAAAGGTCCTTCTCCACTTCTTACATTCTCTTTTCACACAGGTGGCTATACAACTGTAATTAGTGGGTGGGGCCTATCCTCCACTGCGGCCCCCTTCCCTCAGGGGCCTCAAAGCAGCTGTGTGGTCTGCCTCTATTGGAGGTACGTCTCTATTGGAGGTCCAATTCCCACTTCCCAAAGCAAGGCGCTAGGTCATAATTACTACGTTTTGTCAAAGTCATATAAAGCTGGGAAAGCACTTTGTAGTGCAGGTCTGGTTTCAAGAAAAGATCAAAGTTGGTCATCTCCGGGCACGAGAGGTGTTGAAAGAGATCCCTAATAAATTATTTAAGCTGAGCATACTCTAACCAATGTCGCCCCTGTCTCCTATCCAAAGGAATTAAAGTATCCATGGGAGCAAACGTAGTCCCGTTAAGGACATCTCGGACCCTAGGATAAGATCGGCTAGACCAGTGTAAGAATCTGGAGGCATAATGTCCAGGGGCGAAAGATGGATTACCCATTAGAGGAGTCATGGGGCCAGGGTATTGAGACAGCCCAAATTTTTGGGTCCATCTGTCCCAAATAGAGAAAGCGTGACATGTTAAAAAAAAGGCCACTCCTCCAATGGCGGTCTATCCTCCTGCGGAACCTATGGGGCTACCAAACAGTCGATTGGAGCAAGATCCTGGTCCATCTGGACCCACAAATTAACGTTAGAGCCTTTGGAACAATTAAGGATCCGCATGAGAACAGCCACCGAATGGTATAGTTTAAAATCTGGCAAAACCCATGCCACCCCTATTCTTGGGTTTAGACAGTATACAAGCATTCAATCTGGGTTTACCCTTGCCCCATACAAATCTAGTTATTGCTCTATTAATGGTTATAAAAAACTTCCCTGGAACGGAAATGGGGACCGTTTGGAACAAGTACAATTGTGGCAGGATATCCATTTTAATCACGTTTATCCTACCGAACCACGAAAGGGATTTCAGAGAGTAATTTCCCAGCTCTGAGATTATTTTAGCTTGGAGAGGCAAATAGTTAAGCGGGTATAGGAGGTGGAGCCGGGATTTGCAATCCCAACTATGTAATTCTCGTTGTCTGCCATTTAAAAGTGAAATTGGACTGAATAAGTGTCATTTCAGCGGCCGGCAGTGAGATATTTAACATTTCACTTTTATTCATATTGACCTTAAAATTAGTCAGAGACCCGAATCGATGAAATTATTTTCTTGCAAAATAGATGGCAGGGTAATATGAGGGTTCGAAACATACAAGAGTAAGTCGTCCGCATAAAGAGCTAACTTGTGATGATGGGTCTAGCCCCGTAATGTCGGGATTGCTACGTAATGCAATGGCAAGGTGCTCCATTACAAGAACGTAGAGAAGGGGCAAAAGAGGGCACCCCTGGCGCGTGCCATTACGAATATTAAAGGTGGAGGTGAGAATGCTATTTACTTTCACTCTGGCGGATGGGCAGGAGTAAAGGGCACTAACTTTGTCAACCAGGTTCGGGCCAAGTCCTATCTGACGCAATGCAGCTATCATGAAGCTCCACCGAACCCGATCAAAAGCCTTCTCGGCATCTATTGAGAGAAGACAAAAGGGTTTCCCAAGGCGTTTTGCTGCCGTGATAAGGTTAATGGTTCTATTAGTATTATCCCTAGTTTCCCTGCCAGGTATAAACCCCACTTGGTCCCTATGAATGACCGTCGGGAGCACCGAATTAAGGCGGGAGGCCAATAATTTGGAATACATCTTAATATCACCATTGATAAGGGATATGGGACGATAATTACTACAGCAGGAAACATCTTTGTTAGGTTTCGGAATTAAGACTATATGCGCTTCCAGCGCCTGTTTTGGAAAAGGATTAGACTGGGAGATACTATTAAAAACTGGGGACGCAGTAGCACCCAGCTGCGTGGCCGACTCTGGGCCATGCGGTGGTGATGAATGCGCGGCTTGGCAGTTAGGTTTAGGGCCCATTGTTGCAGAAGCTGGGGGTCATAAAAGTGAGACAGGAGAGTCCCTTGGAACGTCCACAAAAGCTGAGGCTACAGAGCCTCCTTGTACTGGAGAAGAACTCGTAGGGTGGTGCGTGCCAGGAACAAAAAGCTGTGCGTCAATATTGAATTGTAAAGCGTCACTTTGTCGATCGCGCACCATAAAGTAGCTACATAGGCCCCTGTGTGAACCGGGCTTTCCTTTAGCAGGCGTATTACTTTTAGAACTTTTCCTAGTGCCCACCATGTGGGCTATTTAAATGTAGGCTGTGGGCTAGGAATCACCCCCTTGTGTGCACCCACCTCTGATGCTTCAGCCCCTCATAACAGACAGCAGAGGTCTGGCTACCAGGAGTCGGCTGTCCTCAGGGCAGGCCTGTAATGTAAGCAGGGCCGGCTGCTGGGACCTGTAGTGCGCCGACAGTTGTGGCCTCAGGCCAAGAAACCCTGAGGCCTTGAGGTAAGCAGGGAGGAGGCCCTCCGTAACTCACCCATCTCCTCAATGCAGAAGACTGCTGACTACTCCAAAGACCCGTGCAGAGCGGGAGCTGCTAATGCGCACCAGCGCCGTCAGAAGGATTCCGCCTGTGAAGTAGGCCGCACTGGCCGATGCCGACCTGGCGCACGTACTGAGACCCGGGCAGGTACTCCAAATGCTCCTCAGGACCCCCGGCAGCGGAGCAGAGCAGAATCGCCTATGTGGGCACGGCGGGTCGGGATGGAAAGTCCTTCAAAGGTCCGGCACAGACGAAGCAGAGCGGATCTGCGGCCTCACTCCTCGGCTTCCGGTCACGCCCCCGTCTTATCACAAATTAGGCGCATTCTCCAGCAGTCCGTGTACTTTGATTGAAATCTACTTCAGGTTGTAGCTGGAGTAGGTTTCTATTGTCATTTACACCAGAAAACTGTCATAAATGATAGTGACTGTGCCCACATCATTCCCGTTCCCCATTTTTATAAACTGGCAAGTGCAGTTACTTACACCTAAATTGTAGGTCTGCACCTTCTTTCACCATTTTCTGGTGTAGGGGGTCGTAGTAAATCCGCCCCACCCCCTTTATGTGTCGAGAACATAAGTCAGGAGAACATAAAGCATTGAGGATTATTGAGAAAATTATCACTGCAATACACTTGGATGGGACAGGGTTTAGAGTCACCATGGTATGGCGAGCATCTCCTCTCCTGGACAATACTTCTCCTCTCCTGGACAAAACCTCTTCTAAAATGTACGGGAGACATCCTGGAAGAACAGGCAAGCCTCATGGGCACCCACCTCCCCTTGCTACTACAGCCCCAGCATAATTGTTGTCTGTGGGCGGGGCAGACTGGGAACTTAAAGTGGCCCTGGAAAAAATACTAGAAGTGGCCCCGTTTTGTATTTGCGTCCAAATTGATGGAAAGCAGGGCCAGCAATACCTTATTGTGGCACATTATACCACCCTAACAGAGCCAAATACCACAGTCCATAACAAAATACTGCTGCCAGCAGCACAAAATACATACCCAAAAACTTCCACTGGCCGGCCGCAAGGAAGACACAGGCGACCCCTTGGGCATCAGCCCACTGGGAAATTTCCCTGTAAGGTCTATGGCCAATCCACCCCTGTCTGTGGGGATACTCAAGAGTGAAGAAGAACATATTGAGTGCGGAAAGCAAAGCCTTTAACTCACTTTAAGGCCTCATGCACACGACCGTTGTGTGCATCCGTGGCCGTTGTGCCGTTTTCCGTTTTATTTCACGGACCCATTGACTTTCAATGGGTCCGTGGAAAAATCGGAAAATGCACCGTTTGGCAGCCGCATCCGTGATCCGTGTTTCCTGGCCGTGAAAAAAATATGACCTGTCCTATTTTTTTCACGGCCAACGGTTCACGGACCCATTCAAGTCAATGGGTCCGTGAAAAATCACGGATGCACACAAGATTGTCATCCGTGTCCGTGATCCGTGTCCGTGATCCGTTTTTCCGTTTTTTCCTATCATTTCAATGGCAAACTTGACTTAGATTTTTTTTTCATTTTTCATGTCCGTGGATCCTCCAAAAGACAAGGAAGACCCACGGATGAAAAAACGGTCACGGATCACGGACCTACGGACCCCGTTTTTGCGGACCTTAAAAAAAAACGGTCGTGTGCATGAGGCCTAAAGAGGACCTTTTACCGCTCCTGACATGCCCGTTTTAATAGCTTCATGCATTCCCCATGTAATAACAATTCAGGAATATCTATTCTTATGACTCTATATTGTGCTATTCCTTTATTGTTTCTACTAGAAGTTATGACTGAATTGCTAGCAGAGAAAGGGTACAGAGGGGAGGTAACCTGTTTAGGGTGTACAGCACTATCCAATCAGTGCTACCATTGTCAGTCTGTGCAGGTACACCCCCCCCAACTGGTAACACCTCCTTGTACTCTTACTGCAGACTGCTGGCAATTCATTCATAACTTCTAGTAGAAATAATAAAGGAATGGTACAACATAGAGTCATAAGAATAGATGCTCCAGAATTGTTATTACATGGAAGTGCATGACGCTATTAAAATAGGCATGTCAGGACTCAGGAGTGGTGACAGGTTCTCTTTAAGTATATGGTCTGATGAACATTAACTCTATGAGGACATAGTCCTTTAGTCCATATTAATGGATAACCTGCAGTAATCAAATGCAAAAGTAAAAAAAAAGTATCAAATGAACTGGATTATCGTGTAGTCAAAGAAAGCATATAAATCTAATGTGTAAGGTTAAAAAAGAAAGCACAACATAAAAAGTCAACACAAAATCCACTGCAACACAAAATCCTAGAATTTTGGACTGTTCCAGGCCAAAAATGGGTAGGGCTTAAGTAAGCCTTGCCCATAAGTGGGTGGGACCTGTGGATTTGGTGGGCAGTCCCAGGTGGAGTTATATGGCGCAAATTTATCAGTTGGTAAGTGTGCTTTTGTCTAAGGGTTCATGCACACAAACGTATTTTCATTCCGTGTCCGTTCTGTTTTTTGTGGATCGTATGCGGAAACCATTCATTTCAATGGGTCTGAAAAAAAAAACTGAAGTTACTCTGTGTGCATTCTGTTTCCGTATGTCCCTATTTCCGTTCCGCAAAAAAAATAGAACATGTCCTATTATTGTCCGCATTATGGACAAGGATAGTACTGTTCTATTAGGGGCCAGCTGTTCTGTTTTCCGCAAAATATGGAATGCACACGGACATCATCTGTATTTTTTGCAGATACGTTTTTTGCGGACCACAAAATACAAATGGTCGTGTGCAAGAGCCCTAACAGAAAAACTGTCTTCCTCATAAAACCAAAGTGCAGCTTTCAGTCCTTATAATACTCCTGAAAAATAAAATCTGCACTGTGATGGGTCGCCACGAGGGCAACAAAGACATTTTTTTTCAGTTAATTTTCATGAATAACTCCTTTTATTTTTTAATCAAAGGAATTTCCTAACTGAGATAAACAGCAGATTATCAGATGCAAAGTTTGAGATTTTTGCAGCACTTTTTTCCCCTCAAGAAATCTGATTAATAATAGATGATGAGGCATAACTAGATGGAGTGCAGAAGTTGGAGATGCACACAGTCCCTGGAGCCTGAGGGGCCCAAAAGGATTATGAGAACAGCACTGAATATGTGACACCTGGGGCCCCTGGTTGACAGAATTTTGGTGCAAAATTTGGCATCTCAAGCCACACCCCTATTTACATAAAGCCATGCCCATATCCTGCAAAGTCATGGCTCCTTGCGTGAGGTGGTGGAGATTAAAGGGGTTATCCCATTATTAAAGTAAAAAATGAAAATCCTACTGTATACATTGTACATTGTATATTTTTTTGCCTTTGTGCTTTCAGCCATGGTAACGCGCACCTGCGCACTGGATGTGCTGACTGACCCACAATTTTTCTTTGCAGTTTGTATTGGAGTTGTGGCTGACTCTGTTGGTCGTGCACTCCTGATTAACTTGTCTGCCCTATAGGCTGATTTTATAGAAGTATAGCTATAAAGCTGTAGCCTACTCTCCCTGTATGTATTGGTAGCCATGTATTGGCACCAGGTAAGGTGGAATAGAGAGGGGGCTCAGCATGCTAGTGGAACCTCATTCCTTGAACAAAATGGAGGCCGGTACCAAAGAGGCATTATATAGTGTGGGTTTGGCATGCATGAGGAGCCTGCATCCCCTGAATATAATGGAGGACATTTCGGCACCATAAGAGGCATAATATAATGTGGGCTCGGCGTGCATGTGGAACCTGCATTCCCTGAATGTAATGGAGGCCAGTATGGCACCAGTTAATGTGGTATTTAGTGTTAGGTTCCCGTCTTACTGAGATCGCTTTGACGTTTGGCAGACGGGCTCAAATAATTTTGTATAAAATGATTTGCCAAGCATCTCAAATTTATTAGCATAGCATTAGCAACAGAATACTTTCTATTATTTTGCCATTATTGCACTTTATTTGGTTTGTAGAGTGCTGTTGCATTGTATATTTTTTTGCCTTTGTGCTTTCAGCCATGGCAACGTGCACCTGCGCACTAGATGTGCTGACTGACCCCCAATTTTTCTTTGCAGATCATATACTGTAGTACAGGGAAACCTCTTTCTCACAAAGCTAGAACCTGCCCTGTACCTCACATGAATCCAGAGATCTCCCCATTCATTGCTCTTCTAAATATGTTTCAAGCTGGTAGCTCAGGGGATGTGTCCGTTCCCAGGGGACATGTCCCATCTGCTGCAGTCAGTGGCAGTTGAAGGAAGGAACTGAACATGTGGGCCCACCTCACTGAGGTGGACAGAGAAACTAGAAAAAGAGCAAACATCAGGTAGCGATATACTGACCGGTTTCATTGAATAACTCAGTGTCTATACTAATGGAGTAATTTATTAGGACTGGTGTTTTAGATCTCGGTCTTAATACCCCTTGCGCTGGCGCATGATGCACCCAAGTTATGTAAAGGCGCCCGCTCCCTTGCTGGCAAACATTTAGATAATTTTCTACACCTAAAACAGGTGTAGAAAATGATACATGAGTCCCCCTTTTTTAGGCCTAGCGCGAGCGGGGAAAAATCCCCTTTGCGACCGAATCTGCGACAGATATATGCCCAAAAAATACATACAATTTCAAAAGTATTCAGGTCCAGATGCTGATTTAAAAACTATAGAATATTTTTCATGGGACAACGCCTTTAATCTTTTTGTAAATATGTATAAAACTAGATGGACCATATATGCAGCAAATTTTGGTGCAATAGTAATGAGGTCCACAGTGTTTAGCAGAGAGGGCAGCAGCACGGTCTAACTGCTAAATGGTACTGTTACATTGCTCTTGATAAACTACTCTTTGCTTCAGGAAACCCAGTGCCAGCCCCCCATGTCATGAAAGCATGTCAGAAACTCAGTACATGGGTAGAAGGAGCTTCATTATATATCTGCCTAAGTATAGTTGCCAACTGTCCCTAATTTTCAGAGATAGTCCCAGCAAATTCAGGCTGTCCTGTGCCTGGAATGTGTGGGGCTAATTTAAGCCCTACCCATAAGTGAGAATTCCTGAGTGGGTCTGGGGCGTTCCTGGAGGTGGGACTTACATGCCCAAAATTTACCAACTACAACGTTGATAAGTATGTCCAAGTATTGAGAAGTTGTGGCCAGCAATTCATTTCCCTGCAGTGGCTGCAATGTAGTAAATAGACTTATAACATAAAGCTGAAATTTGTCATTTAATACAGAAAACATAGGATCTTGTGTTAACTAAAAAAAATGTTCACATTTTTAAACCCACACAAGGTTTCAAAGGTTTTTAATATAGTTAATTACATTATCCACAGCCAGCTTTCCACACACCACCTCAGGCTGATGAAAGAAGCTGACCACTCCGTGGAAGCCATCTTTAACATGATGCCATGTAACCGTGACTCCATTGTCCTCCAGCCGTTTCTTGTAGAGTATCCCATCATCACGGAGAATATCAAACTCACATGTTAGTATGTAGGCTTTTGGTAATTGCCGGATAACAGTCATCATCGGAGAACAATGGAGAACATGTAAGGTCAACAGCTTTCTTAACCTTCTCATAAACGTCTTTATTAAAGGGTGCCATGATATATGGTTTGTACCCTTTGACCTTAAACTCCTCAGAACTCAACCATTTGCTTATTTTTTGCCTTATTTCAGGAGGAACATGGATGCCCTTTAAAATATATTTTGATAAAGAGAGATCACCACCTATATACATCATTAAATTGTATATAGAAAAATCTCGGAGCAACAAAGGCACCATTTTGTTTTGCTGGTAGGAGGGTAAATTGAAGTCAGCCCTTTGGACCACTGGGTATATCAACACCTGGGCAAGAGGCCTTGGGATATCTAATCTACCCACAAGTGCTTGACAAACCCCAGCTGCGAGATTGCCCCCAGCACTGTCACCACATATTATAACAGAGGATGGATCTACTCCATGTTCTTGTGCTGTCTTCAGAAAGTGAACTGTAGCTAGGAGACAGTCCTCCAATGCGGCTGGGCATCTGTGTTCTGGTGCCAGGCGGTACCTGAAGGTAATAGAAGAAATTTGTCTTTGAATTTTTGGCAACCAGTCAAATTCCAACTTCCATTTTCATCAGTAATCAGATGAATTGCTATGGACAACTTCTTTTATCCACACTAGCTGTCAAATTGTGAAAGTACTGAAAAGTTAACTCATGAAAATTTCACACAACATATGGTCACTATAATCAATTAAATAAGGAAATGTTAGCGGAATTATGCCACCTTACCCAACAGAGATGACCACTGCTCCAGAATTCTTTGTTAGATATGTGCAGAAAATGTCATAGCTGTCTAAAACCAAATATACAAGATATTAGTTCCTGGTATCAATGTCCACCAGTGTCAAAAAGTCTTCCTATGTTAAGACATGTAAAAAACAAAGAGAAAGATTTAAAAAGTGCTCTCTCATCAATTAGATGCTTCTGATATTAATTGGAACATATGACCAATTATAGCTAGAGATGACATTTTGAAAAATTAGATTCAGACAATTTTCCAAACTTCGTCAAGAATTTGTTACGAATTAATTTGTCACAAATCGTGATAAATCTGATATGCCCAGGCCACCCTCTGCCTAATCATATTCATCCCACTTGGTCCAATCTCAGTGTGAAGGCTTGGAACTTGAACTGAAAGGAGATTGCAGGGAGAGTATAGGGGAAGTGTATCGCTGTGTGCGTTACATTCTAGTGCACCCACATTCATACTTTATAATCCGTTCTGTAAGTATGCAACGTGCCAGTCCGCAGGGGTAGAACACGCGAGATTCACGGTGGGCCGAAGTGAGCAAACAGTTCATCGATTACTCACGGTTTAGCAGACGCCTCCCTGGGCCAGCAGTGGAGTTTAGGGGAGAACAGCACTGGATTCTCCTGGGGCACACTCTATTACAGGGGACACCGGCTAGGTAGTGATCAGTGTGTCCCTTGATGGTGAATTGATTTCTGAGTGCTTGTGCAGCTGGGCCCCTGACTTAGGTACTGTCGTGATGCCAGCACCTTGATGGTGCAAAGTGTTGAGAATGGTAGTGGTATGAAGTTAGAAGAACGAGGCAGGTTTAAATCCAATTGAGAACTTTACTATGACCAGGTTCTTGATAACAGTTTACATCCAGTAATAAAGCAGTCTCTGATACACATGCAAGTTGGATGTGATTAATCCCATTAACAGGCTGGGCTGGTAGTAATGTGTCAGGCTAGGGTAGTTAGTTATGTACTCACTGATATTCAGCTCTTTGCTTGGCTTCAGTCTCAGTTGAGGTAGTTCAAGTCCTATTCTTCTACACACAAACAATGCAACAGAAATCATATCTGTCCTTAGAATAAGGCCTCATGCACACGACCGTTGTTGTGTTCCGTTCCGCAAAATGGGGTTCCGTTGTTCCGTGATCCGTTTCCGTTTTTGTTTCCGTGTGTCTTCCTTTATTTTTGGAGGATCACCAGACATAAAGGAAAGTAAAAAAAAAAATCTGAGACAGGTTTGCCATGCAAATGATAGGAAAAAAACGGATGTGGACGTGCGGACGCGGATGACAATTATAGGTTATATTTTTTTTACGGACTGGAACCACAGATCACAGACGCGGATGACAAACGGTGCATTAGCCATGTTTTCAACTGACCCATTGAAAGTCAATGGGTGCGCAGAAAATCATGAAAAATGGAACAACGGACACAGAATAAAACAACGATCGTGTGCACGAGGCCTAACGTTGAGGCTGCCGGAAGCTAATAAGTCCTTCACCTACACTGCTGCCCATAATTATTCATACCCCTGGCAAATTTTGACTTAAAGTTACTTTTATTCAACCAGCAAGTAAAAATGATATAGGTGTCTCCCAAAAGATAATAAGACGATGTACAAGAGGCATTATTGTGGGAAAAAAAACCATTTCTCAGCTTTTATTTACATTTCAGCAAAAAGTGCCCAGTCCAAAATTATTCATACCCTTCTCAATAATCAATAGAAAAGCCTTTATTGGCTATTACAGCAATCAAACACTTCCTATAATTGCAGACCAGCTTTTTGCATGTTTCCACAGGTATTTTTGCTTATTCATCTTTAGCAATGAGTTCCCAATCTTTCAGGTTGGAGGGTCTTCTTGCCATCACCCTGATCTTTAGCTCCCTCCACAGATTCTCAATTGGATTCAAGTCTGGACTCTGGCTGGGCTACTCCAAAACGTTAATGTTGTTGTCTGCTAACCATTTCTTCACCACTTTTGCTGTGTGTTTTGGGTCATTGTCATGCTGAAATGTCTACTGGTGTCCAAGGCCAAGTTTCTCTGCAGACTGCCTGATGTTGTAGTTGAGAATCCTCATGTATTGCTCTTTTTTCATGGTGCCGTTTACTGTGATTAGGTTCCCTGGTCCATTGGCTGAAAAACACCCCCAAAGCATTAGGTTCCCACCACCATGTTTGACAGTGGGGATGGTGTTCTTTGGGTTGAAGGCTTCTCTTTTTTTAAACCAAATGAAGGAAACATCATTGTGACCAAACAATTCAATTTTTGTTTCATCTGACCATAACACAGAAGACCAGAAGTCGTCGTCTTTGTCCAGATGAGCTTTTGCAAAGGCCAAGCGAGCTTTTGTGTGCCTTATTACTTGCTGATTGAATAAAAGTAACTTTAAGTCAAAATTTGCCAGGGGTATGAATAATTATGGACAGCATTGTAGAGGCGCCTAGAGCCTAGAATAATGGCTTTGTCCTTCCTTTGTCTTTATCCAGTGATAAATTTGTCCAAGATTCATGCTACTCCTGAGGAGTGGATGGTAGAATAGAGACTTTTCTTCTGCCTGACTTCCTGGCTTGGTACTGAGATCCAACGATGGCTCCTCTGGGCCGTGAAGCCCAAGAGAGCTTGAGAGGAGAGGAGACCTCTCCTACCTCCTCCAAACTCCTGTACTCAACCACTAAATCTTCCCAACTCCCTAACTAGGCCTGAACTGTCCTATATATACTGTGGTGCTACCCCCATCTAGTGGTGGAATGTATGTAATGCACCTGACAGCCTGGTAAAAAGGGATTTTACATAATAATACAATACAGCATGATATTACAGATAACAACAACAAGCTTTTGCAGTGCCCACGCAAGCTTAGTGGGACATTGCAAGTACCACAAAATCCGCTATGTAGGTACTTTGCCATCAGTATTACAAGCAGTTGTAATTTATCACTGGCTACAGCACTGTGCAGGGCACCAAGATTCATAGCTAATCCCTTCTGTTAGCTGTCGAATTATTGTGCGCAAGTATTACAGGTCAATAAAAGCATCAGGTCTAATTTATCACCATGGACTTAACTGTGCAGTGCACCAAGATTCAGGTTGTCAGCAGCAGTGGCAGTAACAGTGTGCACCAAGATTAATAGCTAATCCCTTCAGTTTAACAAAAAGAAAAAGCATGCAGCACCCTTTAGTACAGTAAAAAAAACTATGCGCGCCCTTGTAGGAGCTGTGTCCAGATGGCTCCTTAGTGTAACAAATTAAAGAAATGGAGGCAGCGCCAATAAAGTAGAGGAGCATTTTTTTTTCATGTAATACAAGTTGTGGCAGTCCATAATTTATCGCAGTGGACCTTACTGTGCAGTGCCCTAAGATTCAAGTAGTGGCCCCATTATAGAATGGGAAGGGTGGCAACAGCAGCAGTGGCAGTGACAAAAGTGGCCCCATGGCAGAGTGGGGACGGTGGCAGCAGCATTAGTAACCCCATGACAGAGTAGGGATGGTGATGGCAGCAGTAGTGGCCCCATGGCAGAGTGGGGAAGGGGACAATGACAGTACTTCCCCCATGACAGTGGGGACAGTGACAGCAGCAGTAGTGGCCCCATGACAGAGTGGGGACAGTAGCAGCAGTAGCAGCCACATGACAATGTGGGTACGGTGCTGGCAGGAGCAGCAGCCGCAGTAGTGGCCCCATGACAGAGTGGGGAAGGTGGTAGTGACAGTGACAATAGTGGCCCTATAACAGAGTGGGGATGGTGGCATCAGCAGTAGTGGTTCCATGACAGAGTGGGAATAGTGGTGGTGGTGGCGGCAGCAGCGGCAGTAGTGGCACCATGACAGAGTGGGGGAGGTGGCAGTGACATTAGTGCCCCATGACAGAGTGGGGGCAGTGGCTGCAGCAGCAGTGGGCCATGACAGAGCGGGGACGGTGCTGGCAGCAGCAGCAGAGTGGGGACAGTGGCAGCAGCAGTAGTGGCTCCATGACAGAGTAGGAACGGTGCAGGCAACAGCAGCGGCAGTAGTGGCGCTATAATAGAGTGGGGTAGGTGTCAGCAGCAGTAGTGGCCCCATGACAGAGTGGGGATGGTGGTGGCAGCAGCAGCAGTAGTGGTCCCATGACAGAGTGGGGAAGGTGGCAGTGACAGTAGTGGTCCCATGACAGAGTTGGAAAGGTGGAAGCAGCAGTAGTGGCCCCATGACAGAGTAGGAACGGTGGTGGCAGCAGCAGCAGTAGTGGCACCATAATAGAGTGGGGAAGGTGTCAGCAGTAGTAGTGGCCCCATGATAGAGTGGGGATGGTGCTGGCAGCAGCGGCAGTAGTGGCCCCATGGCAGAGTGGGGAAGGTGACAGTGACAGTAATGGTCCTATGACAGAGTGGGAAAGGTGGAAGCATCAGTAATGGCCTCATGAGTGGAGGGGGTGGGGCAGCAGCAGTGGAAGTAATGTGTTAACATCACTGTTTATTTTTCCGCTCATCTGATCCATCTGGCATGCATATCCTTTTAAAAAAATGTAACATGTACATATCAGTAAACCAAGAAGCCCCTTTGTAGGAATGGCAGTAGAAGCAGCAGGCAGCCGGTGGGTGGCAGCAGGGCCGGCCTTTGGGGTGTGCGGGCTGTGCGGCCGCACAGGGCGCCATAGCAACAGGGGCGCTGGGCGGCCGACAGCTCGCAATGTAATATGCGGCAGGCGAGGCTGCACTTGTGTTCTCCCTCGGGGCGCCCCCTCCATCTCCCCCTCCCCTGTCTGACCTGATTCGTTCCTCCTCCCCTGTGTCTGACCTGCCTGCTGCCCCCGCAGCTGCCAATAAGAAGAGAGATGGGAGGAGGAGGGGAGGGGCTGAGGCCACTGCGCCACCAATGAAGATAACTGACCTGTAATACAAATACAGGAGGCGGGTGCCGGAATCAAATAGCCGGCACCCGACCTCTGTGACAGGGAGCTGCGATCAGCTGCAGTTGAGTTAACCCTTCAGGTGCGGTACCTGAGGGGTTAACTGCCGCTGATCGCAGCTCCCTGTCACAGAGGTCGGGTGCCGGCTATTTGATTCCGGCACCCGCCTCCTGTATTTGTATAAGAAACGTTGGTGGCACAGTGCGCCCCCCCCTCAACACCCCAGTATAAGAAACATTGGTGGCACAGTGCGGCCCCCTCCCCCCCAACACCCCAGTATAAGAAACGTTGGTGGCACAGTGGGAAGTGCCAATGAGGGTTAAAAAATAATAAAAAAAATTAACTCACCTCCTCCAGTTGATCGGGTACTAGCTGCCGGTCTCCTGTTTCTTCAGGACCTGTGGTGACGTCACTGAGCTCATCACATGGCCCATTACCATGGTGATGGATCATGTGATGGATCATGTGATGCATCATGTGATGAGCACAGTGATGTCACCACAGGTCCTTTGACAGGTTCTGAAGAAAGAACAGGAGACGATCAATTGGAGGAGGGGAGTTAATTATTTTTTTATTTTTTAACCCTCATTGGCACTGCCCACTGCGCCACCAATGTTTATTATATGGGGGGTGCACTGCGCCACCAATGTTTATTATATTGGGGTGTTGGGGGGCACACTGAACCACCAATGTTTATTATATTGGGGGGCGCACTGCGCTCATGTTTGTTATATTGGGGGGGCGCACTGCGCTCATGTTTGTTATATTGGGGGGCGCACTGCGCTCATGTTTGCTATATTGGGGGGGCGCACTGCGCCAATGTTTATTATATTGGGGGGGCGCACTGCGCCACCAATGTTTATTATACTGGGGTGTTGGGGGGGCACACTGAACCACCAATGTTTATTATATTGGGGGGCGCACTGCGCTCATGTTTGTTATATTGGGGGGGCGCACTGCGCTCATGTTTGTTATATTGGGAGGCGCACTGCGCTCATGTTTGCTATATTGGGGGGGCGCACTGCGCCAATGTTCATTATATTGGGGGGGCGCACTGCGCCACCAATGTTTATTATACTGGGGTGTTGGGGGGGCGCACTGCGCCACCAATGTTTATTATACTGGGGTGTTGGGGTGGCGCACTGCGCCACCAATGTTTATCATACTGGGGTGTTGGGAGGGGCGCACTGCGCCACCAATGTTTATTATATTGGGGGGGGGCGCACTGTGCACAACGACGGGTTAGGGAAATTTCACAGCAGAGTGCGCATGCGCTGGGAGCCTCGCCGGCGGTTAGGGTAGGGAAAAATTATGGGCCAGTGCACAGGTGCGGTGATCGGATGGATGTTCTCAGCTGGACACCGGCCGACACTGCGCATGCGCTGGGAGCCTCACCAGCGGTTAGGAAAATTTCGATTTTAACTTAGCACTGCTATATTCCATATTCGTTAATTCTAGCCTAATATGGAATATAGCAGTGCTAAGTTAAAATCGAAATTAGATTATTATAACTTGAATTAATCGAATAGCGATTTCAACTTGGACCTGGTTTACTATGGTTGGCTTGGTAGAATTAGCGAATATGACGAATATATTCGTTATATTCCACAAAACGAAGATAACAAAGTATTCTGCATCTTCGTTTTAGCTACCTATTCGTCAACTTCGCTAATTCTAACAATCATATAGGAAAGTTTACTATAGAGACAGCTAAGTTTAATTCGCTATGCGATTATATGACTGGTTTTAAAAAAAAAAATTGAATAATTATAATACCTGATAATTATTATAATTATTATATTTATTTAAAAAAAGCAAAGTAATATAATCGCATAGCGAATTAAACTTAGCTGTCTCTATAGTAAACTTTCCTATATGATTGCTAGAATTAGCGAAGTTGATGAGTAGGTAGCTAAAACGAAGATGCAGAATACTTCGTTATCTTCGTTTTGTGGAATATAGCGAATATATTCGTCATATTCGCTAATTCTACCAAGCCAACCATAGTAAACCAGGTCCAAGTTGAAATCGCAATTCGATTAATTCAAGTTATAATAATCGAATTTCGATTTTAACTTAGCACTGCTATATTCCATATTAGGCTAGAATTAACGAATATGGAATATAGCAGTGCTAAGTTAAAATCGAAATTCGATTATTATAACTTGAATGAATCGCATTGCTATTTCAATAGGAGAGTAGCCTTTAAGTTAAAATCGAAATTCGATTATTATAACTTGAAATAATCGAATTGCGATTTCAACGTAATTCTCAAATCCGACAGTACATTCTAGTATATGGAGACGTTCCCATGGTGATGGGGACGCTCCATGAGCACGGAAGTCGGCAGAAGCGGCAACGGGCACTGACTGGAGCAGCCAGGAATCCAAAGGACAGGTAAGAACAACTTTAAGGAAGTAGGAAAGAAAAAAATATAACAATAAAAAAAAATATATATATATATATATATATATATATATATATATATATATATATATATATATATATATATTAGAAATATCGAATTTATATCACTATATTCGAAATATTTGCGAATTAGCGAAGTGCCGATATTCACGAAAAAAATTTGATATTAGAATATTTGCGCTCAACACTAATCATTATGAAGGTTAGTCTCTGAGTTTGGGTGTGGCAACCAGAATGATGTAGTCTGATGCTTTAGACACTGGCGTGTGGGAATCCTGGCTGATCCACGCCTGATTCATCTTCACAAAAGGTCAATCTCTCCACATATTGGGTGGAAAGGCGAGTTCTCCTTAGGGTAACTATGCCCCCCACAGCACTGAAAGCCACTACTGCCACACTACTGGCCGGGCAGGAAAGCATGCCCATGGTAAACTCATCCAGTTGCATACACAATTCAAGTTTGCATGCCCAGTAGTCCAGAGGATCTTGGATCATGGGTGACAGGGTGCAGTTCATGTATGCCACCACCTGCTGGTTGAGGTTCTGCTGCATGTGCTGCTGGGTGGTTTCTTTAGTAGGTGGCTGAAGAAAACTGCTCATCATAGATACTCCAGACTGAAGTTGCTGCATTTGGAGCTGGTGCTTGCTCCTGCCAGGCGACCCCACTTCTCCAACCAGTCATGGCAGTGGAGCGCGAGTGAAGATGGCCCCCCTGGTCAGACGTTCGCGAGGACTTGTGATGGTGCTTGTAGGCAGTGATCAACCATCTACACAGAAAGTCTCTGTAGTAGTTCATTTTTGCATCTCTCTCAGAAGGTCTAAAAAATGCCCCTGTTTTTGACCAGTATCGAGGGTCTACCAATGTGGATAGCCTGTAGTCATTCCTCTGCCGAATCCTGACAGTAAGCGTACAAGAAAGAATGCATTTGGCCATTTGCACAAGGGACTTGGAGGGCCTCCCTGCCTCGATCTGCAATGCATACTGCCACAGTCTGCTGGGGTCATGTGCGTAGTCTTCGCCCTCCAGCTCCTCTCTTGTTACTTGAGCAGATAAGGGCGTTTATGTCCTCCTCCATGCCCTCATCCTCCTCAGGGCTCAGGTGGCCATGAGATGTAGGTGCCACATCTTTTGTCCCCTCGCCAATCAAATTTGTCAGCTTCCCCTCCAGGACAAAAAGTGGAATGACATCATTCATCCTCTGCCTACCTGGCAAATAAAGTGGCCTCCTCAAAGGGCCTGAGTTAACCTGCGTGTGACGCATGACCTGCTACTGGCTAACGTGGAAGTTACATTGGGGAGTAGACCTGTCCGTCTGCTGCATTAGGAAATCATTGACTGCCTTTCTCTGGTTGTACAGGCGGTCTAACATATGTAACGTGGAACGGGTCAAAACACCGCATATCAGGCGATGTTGGGGAAGAGCATTGGCTGAACAGTTGCTGAACAACAGTTGAAGTGCATGCACAGTTTCCTAGACATTTTTAGTAGCTCTTGCAGTTCAATGGAAGACTTGAGGAACCAGGCGACAACAAGATTGAAGATGTGTGCCATGCAGGGCACATGGGTCTGTCCTCCCTGATGTAGTGCAGACAAAAATGTTCTTCCCGTTATGAGTAACCATGGTTCCCATCTCCAGTTGGCGAGGAGACAACTGCATTGGCTGAGTCAGTGTTTGATTTCTTTATTGATGATGCTTAGCAGTTCCTCCCTGTGGCTCCAGTCGCCCAGGCAAACTAGGTACAGAACCATGTGACAACTCCTAGCTTTGCATAGGTGTATGCTGGAGAATGACTGTGAACTGTTTCTACTGTACATTGGAGGGTGAGGACAAAGGTTTGAGGATGAGGAGGCAGAAGAGGACATTGGTATAGAAAATCCCGGCATGACAACGCGGAGGTGGCATTGCCATCACATGGCCAAGTTGCTGGTGTGCCTGGTCCGGAACCATATTTACCCAGTGGGCTGTGAATGACATATGTTGTCCTTGACCATACTGTAGTTGTAACTCCATACGTTATTGCTGGCATGAGCTCTACTAGACACAGAGAGGCCCAAGTACTGGCCAACCTTCTGCTCAACGTACGTGTGCAGCACTGGTACAAATTTTTTGGAAAAGTAATGTCAGCTTGGGACTTGGAGAGTGCGCACAAGCCATCATAGTAACATAGTACAAAAGGGCGAAAAAAGACATTTGTCCATCCAGTTCGGCCTATTATCCTGCAAGTTGATACAGAGGAAGGCAAAAAAAAAAAAACTGTGAGGTAGAAGCCAATTTTCCCCACTTTAGGGGAATAAAAAATTCCTTCCCGACTCCAATCAGGCAATCAGAATAACTCCCTGGATCAACGACCCCTCTCTAGTAGCTATAGCCTTTAATATTATTACGCTCCAGAAATACATCCAGGCCCCTTTTGAATTCCTTTATTGTACTCACCATCACCACCTCCTCAGTTCTCTGAAATGTGCAGAGTCAACTACAGGGAAAGGAAGGGACTGTAGTACCAGCAACTTAGCTAGGTGCAAGTTCAGCTTCTGCGCTGTTGGATGAGTACACGCATACTGTTGTCTTTTAGCAATCGCCTTGGTGATCAACTGCTGTTGAAACAAGTGACGAGGAGTAGGAGGAGGAGCATCAGAATCTATAGACAACGTTAAAGTCCATAAGAAGGAACAACAGTTTCCTTTTGTCTTGGCGACCCCTGACTGCTGGAGAGGGGGTGTGTGCCGGTGGGAGATGCAGCGGTTGAGTTTCACGCTTTTCCATCGCCACTTTATGGTGATGTTCCATGTGTTGATGCAGGGCTGTTGTGCCAACATAAGCACCCTGGCTGCGCTTCACCTTCTGCCCACATATCTTGCATTACACCATGCTAACGTGCCGCTAGCGACATGCTAAATAATTCCCACACTGCTGAGTATGGCATTTTTCCTCCACCACGCGTGATGCCTGCCTGCTGCTGCTTATATGAACCTACTACTGGTTTCCTCACAGGTAGTCTCCTGAGTAGCAGATGGTGTACTACTCCTGAATTTGGCTGCATATTTTCCACTGCTTACACCTCACGGGCATGCTTCTACCCTGCTGTCTCACGGCACGCTACTCTTCACCCTGTTCCCATGTGTGATCAAATACATCATCTACATCGGTTTGTTCCTCACCTGTCTTGCGCACGTCCCTAACCTCTCACAACATGTGCTCCCATCCGACTGTCATCAACGGAAGTTGCACACCTAGAAGAGTCCGTAGCAAACCTCTCCTCCAAGTCTGTGCTGGCCTGTAATTGTTGACTGTCCTCAAAAAGCTCATCCTCGCTGAAAAGTGGAGCAGAGCAGGTGGCATACCTCACTTGGCTAAAAGAAGTAGCAGAAAAAGCAAGATGCGGGCACTGAGGCATTCCTGAACAATGCCAACTAAGAGTGGTGTCAGAGGAACCCACCAATTCCTGGTTGTGCGTCACCTGAGATGATGTTGAAAAGAGAATCAACCATTTCAGTGCAGTTGGATTGTTGGTCAAAACACGACGAGAGGATGTCAGTGGCAGCTTTGCCTTTTGCTGCAGCTGCTGCTACCATCAACCCTTCTTCTACTGCTACTTGTGCCGGCTACAGCTAAATTTTGGAGGGCACAGGCAACTGTTGGCCATAGTGTACAGTAACTGAATCAGTAATGTAATAGATTATTATATAGTATGAATGGCGCAGCAAGTAAACAAGAAATGCAGCAATATATTAGATTGCCTGGTGAGTCTGATGCACAGTGAGTCTATGTATAACAGAACAGATTAAGTATGAATAGTGCAGCAGATGAACAAGATAAATGTGGTAATATATTAGACCGCCTGTTAAGACTAAGTCCGACACACATAAAATATATAAATATATTACCAGATTAAAACGATTATCCAACCTCTATAATGACCCCACTAATGACCGGGCCCCTCAAATAGATTATACTTACCCCGCTCCATGGGACCCGCGTCGCTCCTGATCCCCATACGGCCACCGCTGCATCTCCCCGTCTCGCGGATCAAAACATCCGGGGGGGTAGGTTGGACAGCCAATAGCAGGCTAGCGTCACCTGCGATGCTATGAAGTTTCACTGCCGTCGCGACTTGCTATTGACTGCCCGTTCCAGTCGCCAGATGTTCCGCGCGGCAGGGAGATGCAGCAGCCATGCAGGGATCTGGAATGACGTGGATGCCGCGGAGGGGGTTAAGTATAACCTATATGAGGTGCCCGGGCATTGGGGGTGGGGGTCATTATAGGGGTTGGATAACTTTTTCCCTGATGACACAGGCATATTCCAAGATGACAATGCCAGGATTCATCGGGCTCAAATTGTGAAAGAGGAGCATGAGACATCATTTTCACACATGGATTGCCCACCACAGAGTCCAGACCTTAACCCCATTGAGAATCTTTATTTTTTGTTTGGTGGCGACTTTTTTTTTTGGACAGGCAGTGTATAATATATAATATATATATATATATATATATATATATATATTTGTGGGAGGAGCTAAGCGAGGAACAGAATAGGCATGCCTACGGACTGTCCTAGATCAACTGGCTGGAGTGTGCCCGGCGCCAGTGACGAGGTACGGCCTGAATAGTGGGCCACCTAGGAGGAGAGTATGAGAAAGGGGATGGGAGGGAGGGGCAACAACGGGCGCCCTCCTGCTTGTAGGAGGGGGTTTATAAAGGGGGAGCACGCTCCTCCCACAATTACAGGCTGCAAGCAGCCTTCAACATTTGTGGGAGGAGCTAAGCGAGGAACAGAATAGGCATGCCTACGGACTGTCCTAGATCAACTGGCTGGAGTGTGCCCGGCGCCAGTGACGAGGTACGGCCTGAATAGTGGCCAAAGAGAACTGGTACGTAGCAGGGAGTGGAGCATTAATTGAAGCATAGTGTGAACCAATGCCAAAGATCAAAAAGGCTCTGGAGATCTCCGCCCGTGGATTCGGAATGTACTTTGTGAAGCCGGACGACCGCCAACGACCCATCTTGCGGATGACATGCGCCGGCACCCGATGACTTGATGCTGCGGATGCGGCCCCTAGCCGAAGGAGTGCCTGGATGTCGTGCTAGGCATGAACCCAGCCCTGCGGCCAGGGTACGGATGTTGACATAAACAGGGTTTAAGGCAGGTGCCTACCGTTGATCGGGAGCCCCGGGTCGTCTAGAGCGGAATCGGAGGGAGGCCAGGAGCTCCTGGAGCACCTTGGCGGAACACCAACAGTCGGCCGTAGGGAAGAACTCTACCTCGGTGGGAGGACCAGCCAGATTGGACTCGGTGGCCGGGATGGACCGTATGAAGTGGACCAAATTCCAGGCGAGATGTTGCCTGAGCAGGGTCGCTCGGTTGACCGTGCCGCAGGTGAACTCCCCCGGTCCAAGAGCCCGTGGAACCCTAGGTACATGGCTGCTTGGTGATGATGCTTGCTGAGTGTCCAGGGGAGACCGTTTAGGCCTACGGCCAATCTGCAGAAAGCTAGCCCGACACTGGTTGCCTACGCACCTTGTCCGCCGCGCTAACCCTGGGGGTGGCTTTGAAGGCCTGATACGAAACGGATTTGGCGGAGGGGTCCCCGAGCACCCAACGGTATTGAATGCCGGCCAATACAGCTTGATGGTGTTGAAAGACAGGTGGCGGTGCGTGTGGTAATGGGCTATGGAAGCCACTGGTTACCGCTGAAACCCTGAGCGTTCCAGGCGAATAACGGATCCTGAGCGATTCAGGCAACTGCGTACAACCTGTGGGACCAAAAGACCTGAGCGATTCAGGCAAAAGCGAACCACCTGTGGGACACAGACCTGAGCGATCCGGGAATATGTAACCTGAGAAATCAAGGAAAACACACAACCTGAAAAACCGCCAACCTGGAGACAGGAAACAAAACCTGAGTGATTCCGGAAAATACGTGACCTGGGTGAATCAGGAAAACATACCACCTGGCGATACTGGCAACCTGCAAGACAGAAAGATACAAAACCTGAGCGATTCAGGGAAATGTAACCTGAGTGACTTGGGAACATACATAACCCGAGCGACACAGACAACATGAACCCGGGCGATTCTGGAACATAAACCCGAGGAACTCAGGAATACACATGAACCCGAGCGACCCAGGGAAATGCATGGACCTGAGTGATCCAGGAAACACGTGAACCGCGCGACTCCGGGAATTAGACCTGGGT
Source organism: Bufo gargarizans (assembly GCF_014858855.1). NCBI lineage: Eukaryota > Metazoa > Chordata > Amphibia > Anura > Bufonidae > Bufo > Bufo gargarizans. The sequence goes on from NC_058081.1 coordinate 644,988,695, forward strand.
GAATGGGCAAAAAACGTGCATTTGAGCTAATCCGGAAAAACATGAACCTGAGAATCAGCAGGAAACAGAGAAGAACATGGTATAGAAAGGATTGCAACCTAACCGAATCAACGGACACTGCTGCCGAGTCTCCGGCGATAACCGCAGACCTGGAAAGGTGGCTCGTGATGAATGAAGGAAGGCTCTGAGCTTTGGAGAGGCATCACGCCGCCACTCGGCTGGAACCTACCTGAAACCCGGCCCGTGGCGTGACGGGGCATGGAGGAGCCCTGCGATATAACTGAGGATGGATCGACATTCCGGTGGGCTGAGGCCCTGCTTACAAGAAAAATAAGCTTGCGTCGGTGCGAGACCCGGAGAGAGGTGCGATCTGGTGGCACTGGAAAGAGGTGATGGAGAACCGGGATGCAGCCTGGGCGTCATGGCCAACTGCTGGGTGACCCTGGACAGCCAGCATCAGAGCCTGAAGTCGCGCAGCATGCAACAAACCTGCGGAAACAAAATCCAGACACACAGGACACGAATCGGGTACCCAGGAACCAGCCGGACGTTGCTGAACCAATCCCTGAGCATTACAGGCTGACGCATGGAACCTGCGAAAATCGGGCGATGCACTGCCTCCTGAGCGGTTCAGGCGACATGGAATACCAAGCAACGCAGGCAATTATATGCATCTACATGAAGATGACGGACATCTGGGAGGGCCGGGCAGAACCTTGAATCTGGCTGGACCTGGCCACTACATACTCCCTGGGAGAGCCGGGAAAACAGAAGCCTGAGCGAATCAGGCCAACCTGACCTGTGTGCATCAGAGGAATACATAACTAGACTGTTCAGGAAAATATGCAACCTGGGAACAACCGACCTGGAAGAGGAAGGAAAACAAAACCTGCATCAGGGAGAACGCCACACCTGAGCGATTCAGGGAACACACCACACCTGAGCGATTCAGGGAACACACCACACCTGAGTGATTCAGGGAACACACCACACCTGAGCGATTCAGGGAACACCCACACCTGAGCGATTCAGGGAACACCCACACCTGAGCGATTCAGGGAACACCACACCTGAGCGATTCAGGGAACACCACACCTGAGCGATTCAGGGAACCTTACCCCTAAGTGACTAAGGGAGGCATAACACCAGAGCGATTCAGGGACCTGGCCCCTGAGTCACTTAGGGAAGAATGACATGAGCGATAGAAAACATGACACCTGAATTGGAGAAACATAACCCTGAGGATTCAGGGAAGACATGACACATGTGGTTCCTGGGTAAAATGACACCTGTAATTTGGAGAAAGCCAGGGAAAACAAACCTGAATGATTCAGGGTAGACATGACCCCTGGGACCTGAGGAAAAACATGAGACCTGAGCGATTCAGGGATCTGGGAAGATGATACCTGGGTGACACAGGGAAACCATGATACTTACGTGTTTTAGTGAAGACATTACCCCTGGGCGACACAGGGACGACATTGACCCCAAGATTCAGGGACGACATTGCCCCTGAACGATCCAGGGACGACCTCACACCCGAGCGATTCGGGGAAGACATTCGCACTTGGGCGATGCAGGGGGGAATGGGTCTGACCACGTAGAGGTGTTCGCTACTTACCTGAAAAGAACGGACCGTGCTACTGATCTCTGGGTGAGATGGAGACCTGTGGACGGGAGCTTGTGACAATGAATACGCTGCGTAGTGGCAAGGTGCACAGCAGGCCCGTGGCTGGGTTTTACCTGGACCAGGAGAAGATTTGGCGGAACGAACGCAGCTAGCTCGCAATCCTGGAGGCCGAGACCCTGTTATACGTGAAAACAAGCTGGGTTTTGGACCGATACCCGGCGAGGGATGCGAATAGCTAGACCCCTGGGCAGGGAAGGGTGCGTGACCCTGACCCAAGGGAAACTTGGGCCGGAATCGGGTCCGGATGACCCAGGGAACACATGACACCCGGGTTTGTACTGCCCGTGGCACCTGACACAACACGGGGAACACATGACCCCTGAACAACAGGGAACACATGAGCCCCGAACGCTTAGGAACACCAGGAGCTCGGCCAACCACGGAGATTCATGAACCCGAGCGAACAGGGAACATATGACCCTGGACGAACCAGGAACACCCGGCCCCCGATTGACCCAGTGAACACGTGACACCAACATGAAGCTGGGCGGACATCATTCCTGAGTGATTTGGGAAAATATTACCTGAGTGATTCAGGGAGACCTCGCATTTGAGTGATTCAGGGAGACATTGCACCTGAGTGATTCAGGGAGACATTGCACCCGAGCGACTCAGGGGGACATTGCATCTGAGCGATTCAGGGGGACATTGCATCTGAGCGATTCAGGGGGACATTGCATCTGAGCGATTCAGGGGGACATTGCACCTGAGCGATTCAGGGAGACATTACACCTGAGCGATTCAGGGAGACATTACACCTGAGCGATTCAGGGAGACATTACACCTGAGCGATTCAGGGAGACATTACACCTGAGCGATTCAGGGAGACATTACACCTGAGCGATTCAGGGAGACATTACACCTGAGCGATTCAGGGAGACATTACACCTGAGCGATTCAGGGAGACATTACACCTGAGCGATTCAGGGAGACATTACACCTGAGCGATTCAGGGAGACATTACACCTGAGCGATTCAGGGAGACATTACACCTGAGCGATTCAGGGAGACATCACACCTGAGCGATTCAGGAAGACATTACATTGAGCGATTCAGGAAGACACCACAGCTGGGTGATTCAGGAAGACATTGCCTCCTGAGCGAATCAGGGAGGCATTACCCCTGAGACCAGGTAGCCCAGCACCGGGGATGTGGAACTGGGAACGGCCCCCCCCCTTATTTTTTTTTTTTTTTTTTTCCATTTAATTTAACCCAGCAGTGCAAGAGTTAACCATCAGCTGAAATAAATTTTTTTTTTTTTTTTTTTTTTTTTTTTTTTAACCCAGCAGTGCGAGGGTTAAATGTGAGAACAAGCTGCAGCACTTAACTTGATTATTTATTTCCCATATTCAACCCAGCAGTGCGAGGGTTAAATGTGAGCCCGAGCTGCCGAACTTCATTCTTCATTTATTAAAGGTGACTGCCGCAGGCCGGCACTTGGACGCCGGGAGCCGCCAATGCCGGCGCTCCCGACCCCGCAATGGCTTAGTCACCTGGGGAGGGAACAACAAACAAAATTTTCGCCGGCTGAGGGGCGAATCCCCAACACAGCACCCCAGCCATGCTGAAATAACGGCCCGGGTTGCCGTAACATGTCCCTGCCAGCTGACCAGCTTCCCCGCCCTCCCCCCGCCCCTCAGGCGGAGCGGCATCCCGTGACGCCGAGCGCCAGAGGAATAGCACGAGGTGCGGGGGGCGGGGAGGCCCGCGATGAACACAGATCGGGCTGCAACGGCAGCCAGAGCGGGGCCGACGGGCAAGCGCTGCCGAGCCCAAGGAACGAGGTGCCGGTGGCGGCGCGCCTGGCCAGCCGCAGAGCGGCTATACTCACCACAGGGAATGCTGCTGGAACCGGAGACACACTGACGCGGCGACCGGAAGTGATGTCAGGCGCTGGGCTGCTGCTCATTCACGAAAAGTAGGCAACAACGGGCGCCCTCCTGCTTGTAGGAGGGGGTTTATAAAGGGGGAGCACGCTCCTCCCACAATTACAGGCTGCAAGCAGCCTTCAACATATATATATATATATATATATATTGGAAAAAACGGGCAGCACTCCAAAAAGTAAAAATGAAAAAAGAATTTATTCACCCAATATGGGTAAATAAATTCTTTTTTCATTTTTACTTTTTGGAGTGCTGCCCGTTTTTTCCATTTTATGTACTGGGTTTGCTCATTCCCAATTGGGCCAGTTGCACCCACTTTTCTCTTTATCAGACGGTGCTGCCACACTTTTCTCTTTATATATATATATATATATATATATATATATATATATATATATATATATATATATACACACACACACACACACATACAGATTAAGTATGAATGGATGGCACAGGGCGATTACACTCAGCCTGCACTGTCCCTGGAGTCTACCTATGCTCTCACTATAGTCTCCAAAAACCTCTCCCTGCACTCTCATTCTCCAATATTCTTTGTTTTAACTTTTTTCTGCAACACTGTCCCTAGTACTTAAGTCACATCTCTCCCTAAGCTCAGTTCACAGTGAAATGGCAGAAACCGCGCGGGATGAGGCTTTTATGGGGCTGTGATATCAAAGGGGATGGCTATCTGCGGATTGGCTGGCTACATAGCATTTGTTGGGTGATCTTGCATTACCGGGCTTCTTACTTTCACTTTGTGTAGCTGCCATTTTAGGAAAAAAACAAATTTGTTACCACCAGGGGCGTTGCTAGGTTAAAACATTCAGGGCCCGGGTCCCTGATGTTTTGTCCCAGGCCCCAAATGTACTTCCTGCCAGATAGATCCAACTGTATTGCCATCCTCAGGACGGCAATACAATTGAATCTAATGCCTTGCAAGAGCTGAAAGACCTGTGATGACATCACAGTCCATGTGATAAGTTCTAAATGCAGTAGCTGAAAAGGACCTGCTATGAGGTCATCGTCATGTGACCAGTGCAGGAGAGGAAGGCTCAGCAGTGAAGAGAAGTCCTGGGAAGAAACTGTGGTGAGGTTCTAAGGAGAGGTAAGTGAAGGGGTAGATTACTCTATGTTGGGAGTTGTAGTTATTTAACTTGAACTGTATGTTAGGGCTGAAGTTATTTATGTGGGACAGTGGGGTGAAGTGATGTTATTTACATGGGACTGTATATTGGAGGGGGCTGGAGAGATGGTGTGATGGTATTTACATGGGACTCTATGGCGGAGGAGGGAAATAATGTTATTTACATGGGACTGTATGGTGGAGGGACTGAGAAATTATAATTTTTGAGGACAGTAAACGGAGGAATATAACTACAGGGGGTACTGCAAGGGGCATTATAAATACTGGGGGCACTTCAAGGCGAGCATTATAACACTAGAGGGCAATATAAATACTGGGGGCACTGTGGGGGCATTATAACAGTAGGGGGCGATATAAATACTGGGGCACTTCAGGGTGAGCATTATAACAGTAGGGGGTATTTTAAATACTGGGGGCACTGTGGGGACATTTTAAATCCAGGGGACATTAAGCGTTTATATTACTACTTGGGGCTCTATAGGAGGGACTTCAATAGGGGGGCCTTATATCTACTAGGGTCTCTGTAAGGACATTATTAATATCGGAGGGCTCTTCTACTAATGGAAGAACTCTTGGGGAGCACTATCACTGTTGGGGGCACTGTAGGGGGCCGAATTACTAATGAGGGCATTCTAGAAGAGAATTACTACTGGTGGGACTATGAGGAGCACTATTATTATGGGGGGCACTCATTTTTCTTCAGGATAGTATTTGGGGGTAGAGAAAAGTGAGGAAGCTAAGATGTCTGTGTTTCACACTCTGCAGAATCGAGGTGTGGCTGAGAGAAGTTATCAGGACCGAATGGAGAAGATGATGACAGAAGATCTACATGAGAAGAGACGTCACCTGGGAGGCACTGGATGTGAAAGGTACGTGCTGCTGTATAGCTGTTTAGCAAGTACAGTAAAATGTCTTCAGTGCTAGTGTTTGCAGGGGGAGGGGTTGGGGGGGGGGGCGATTGGTTGACTGAGAGAATTGGGCAATATTCATTGGGGCTTGAGCCCTGGATCTTTTGAGACCCTAGCAACGCCCCTGGTTACCACAAAGAGCAAGGAAATTCGGATTAGTTGCGAATTCTAAGAAGTTAGATTAGATCTGATAAAATATGTCTATGGGAACAATGGATAGGACATGTCAGGTGGAAATCTAACCTGTATGACCTATGTAAAGATTTTATATATTCATACTTACCAATATGTAAATAGGAAAATTTGGGACACCAAAGGAAGAGAATACCCTGAACTTATCTATGGGGACTCATTCACCATGCATATGCTAAAAGAATGCATACACAGGGCCAGTATGCATGTGCATACCCTTTTTCACTATATAGCAAATTGTAGTTTGCTGTGGTTCATTATAAAGAAATATACAGTAAAAACATATGATAGGTTCTAATGGGCATCCTATGCCACTGCATCATCTGATCCTATGAATTTCAGTGGGCAACAATCTAATGTGTATTATAGCCTCATAACTGTCTCCTGATATCCTGGTATTTGTTAGGAAAAATAAGCTTTCTATTGGATCCATCATTAAACCACAAGGTTTGGCTTACCAATACTTCCATACGTGAAACCTCCCCCATGAAAGAACATGACTCCTTTTCTGCCACCAACTGAAGGATCTCGGGGCTGGTAGATTCTCACCGGTACTCCGTGAAATTGTAAGTCTTTCTTGAAGACCTTTGGATCATCCTTCAGTTTAGGCTTGGAGACGTTTTGCAGAAAACGAAAAAGCTGCACAATGTTCGATACTCCAAGTTTATCAAGGATACCCCCCTATAGTTTGAGGGAAGGAACAAAAAATTTAGAAAAAATACCTTAATGAGACTGTCTATATTGCAAATCTCCTAACACAGCAAATTAATGACAGGGAGCCACCACAGTTAGAGGTTGTCTAGAATCAGGAGAAAAACGAATGACAGAGGAAAGAATTGATCATTACTTACTTACTTGGCATCACGTGAACAACACATGATTGCTGCAGCCAATCACTGGCTACTTTGGTGCACTGCTAGGGCCAGTGATTGGCTGAAGCAGTCATGTGTTGTCGACATAACACCGCTGCAGTCAGGTAAACAGATTCCAGTTGGGAAAACCAGAGAAGTGACGAGGGATGTGCCAGGTAAGTAATGATCACATCTTTATTGTAGGCAGATTTCCTTGATTGTCTGGTGTCCTCCTGAAATCAGACAACCCCTCTAAATGTTCAGTTCCCCTGCAGCAATGACACGGGGAGCTTGAGTAAATACATTGCACCCATTAACAGCAGTGGACATTCATCATGTCATCAACACTCCGCCACAGCAGACTGTACTAATGTAAGGTGCGGAGGAAACACCCTAAAATACTGCTGGCACTGTGATTTAGTATTATGTCTGGGGGAAGTTGTTTATAATACATAATGATACCGTGTTTAACAGTTGGGAGGGATGGGGGGTGTCTGGGGTCGTGACGGGGCCATGACCCAGCCCCAGCAAATATACTAACATTTACGCCTGGAAACTGTAAAGGTTGGCATTTTCCCAGACCTATCACTTAGTGACATCACCGCCACACTGTACTATTCTAGAACCTCAGCTTCTTACTGGGACATGGGACTTAAAATTACACAAAGAGCATATGTTTCACCGTTACAGAATTTCCTCATGGGGAAAATCCCAGCCTCTTCCTGTTCCAAATGCGCACAACTGAATGCAGATCTGTACCATTGCTTTTGACGATATCCCTTAATAAAACAATTCTGGAAGAGGGTTGAATTTTTTGCTCTCACTCATTTAGTCAACTTTGTCCCCTCACACCTTCCTGGGTGATATTTGGTCACCTGGCCTCCGAATTTACCTGTGAACTCCAAAGGCAAACAAAACTATTATTTATTCTCTCCAGTGTGGCTCGTAAGATCACCTTTCAGGAATGGCTTTCACCCCAGGCCCCACCCTTTTGGCTATTCTTACAAAAACTTGCCCACCTATTCCGGATGGATGGGAATCCTTTATTGAGATTCTACCCTCCCGAACCAGGACACAGTTGTATACCTGTTTCCAGTACACAAACTAGCACCTGACCCCAACAATAGCGGTGACGCCACTAATTCGCCTTTAGTTTCTCAACAACAGGACTGGACATTTCTAATTAGTGGTCTTTATAGGACCGTCTGTGCGCTCTTTGCTTACTTGTTTCCCCTCCTGTTCCCCCCCCCCTTTCCCTTCTTTCTCCCCCCCACTTACCCCCTTCTTATGTTATTTCTATTAATATGTTTTCCAAGCTGACTGTCATCGTCTGATTTGCTGCCTATTCAGCATCCTGACTTGGAATAATACAATATCTTATATTATTATGGAATTGTACTATTTGGCTACTTTCACATCAGCAGCAGCCTTCTCCGGCATGCCTCAGCCCCTGACAAAGCCTAAGGCAAAACTCGGGTCGGGCGCGTTTTTATGAAATGCTTTTTACTCCTTGAATTTTGTAAGTACAATAAATTGTATACTTACTTTACCACTTGGGTATTGCGCCATGTGCTTCTTTTCTTTGTGAAGGTATTGGTGCTATGTATTGAAAGTTTCAGTTGGTGGCAAGACGCTGCAGGAGAGGTCCATAGAAGTGGAATGTGAACAACCATCTGTTGGATCGAGTGTCGAGTCTGCACTGTGTCTTAAACTGCTGATATCAGCGCGGTCCCTTAAATTGCTTGTGGATTTGACTGTTTTAAGGAGACTGAACCTACTCCTGGATAAGGGTTCCGCTGCTTATTTGTGACTGTACACCAAGCTTTTTCTCTTTGCTATTCACCGGCAGGCTGTTCAGCTGGGTGAATAGCCTGCCGGATCCGTGTTGCCACTAGTGCACGTGTGCCGCCGGAAGTCGACTCCGACCCCATTCACTATAATGGGAGCGGACCAGAGGTCCGGCCACAGCACGGCAAACATGCCGAGAGGCGGCCGGAATAAAACTACAACGTGTCGTAGTTTTATTCCGGCCGCCTCTCTGCATGTTTGGCCTGCACCCATTATAGTGAATGGGGCCGGAGCAGACTTCTAACTGCACGCGTGCACTAGCGGCAGCACGGATCCGGCAAGCTATTCACCCACAGGAACAGCCTGCCGGAAAAGGTGCTAATCAATATCTACTTGCAGTGATGGATGAACATCGGCCGGGACGTTTCGCGAACGTGATCAAATGTTCGCGAACCGCAAGTTCGCGGCGGGCCCCATTTACTTTAATGTCAGGCGAACCTAAAAAACCTTCAGGTCATTATTGCAGCCACCAAATACAAGAAGTGGATAAATAGTCCCACAACATGGACAGTGACATACCAGAGGGTGATCAATGGCAAGAATTCCCCCCAAAAATGTGTATTTTAATCAGGGGCCATTTTTATGCATCTTAAAGGGAAACTGTCAAAAATGTGGCCTGCTGGAGCCTAGAAAAATGTTATTTTACGCCACGGGAGTACAGGCCCCAAACATTAGGCATTCACCGGACAGAAATCATCAAATGATTATGTGGCTAGAGGTAGATTACACGGTCAATGGATATCGATTTTACTGCAGGCCAGTACAAATACATATGTTTAAAAGAACTAAAAATATAAAATTGTATTAAAAACATGGCTAATGAAATCCCCCCTCTTGAAAAAAAACCTAAATGATAATAGTTGGTCGTCACAGGTGTTGAATTCCTCAGAGAGCCAAAACATTAGGCATTCAACGGACAGAAAAGGCCTTTTATGCCGCTGTATTTACCTAAGACAGGGACCAATATTTGTTCTGGGTGGTGGCGGATATTTGTGGGCTGTCATCAGAAAATTCAATGAAACGTGGTCGTCACAAGTGGTGAATTCCTCCGAGATCCATACCTCATTCTTTTTTAGAAATGTGAGGTAGTCCACACTGTCGTGAGGTAGGCAAATACACTTATCGGTCACGATCCCCCCTGCTGCTCTGAACATCCTTTCGGACAGGACCCTGGACGAGGGGCAAGTCAAGAGTTTCATGGCAAATTGTGTCAGCTCTGGCCACTGGTCAAGCCTGCACACCCAGTAGTCCAGGGGTTCCTCGCTTCTTAGAGCATCCACATCGGCAGTTAACCTGATGTAGTCGGACACCTGTCGGTCTAAGCGTTCCGTGAAGCTGGATTCGGAGGGCGGGTGTCAATGGGTTGGGTGCAAGAATGATCTCATATCCGAAGTGACCAACACATCTTCAAACCACCCTCTTCTTGCATGCTCTGCTGGATTGGTACCTGCAACTGTTTCTCTGTGAGTGGAAATTTCTCTGCCAGCGCCTGCAAAAGTAGAATGCAGCATTTCTCGAAGCAAGGCCTGGAAGTGCTGCATTCTGACAGCCCTCTGTGATGCTGGTAACATGTCCGCCATTTTGTACGTTGCCACCCAGTACTGGTCCTTGCCCTTTATGCTTTTTATACGGGGGTCCCTCTTCAAACACTGGAGCATGAAGGCCCCCATTTGCACTAAACTGGAAGCTGTGGAGTGGCCTGGCTCCTGCTCACCGGCCAGGAGAATGTCGTCCTCTGTCTCCTCCCCTCATCCACGGACAATTCATTCAGCATTGCAACTTCCTCATCTTCCAGCTACTGCTCCTCGACGGCTTGATCAATGACATGACGCAATGCACACTCCAGAAAGAAGGCATAAGGTACGATGTCACTGATGGTTGCAACTGACCAGTTTGGTGATTTCATCAAATGGCCGCAGAAGTCTGCATGCATCGCGCATGAGCAGCCACTGGCGCAGTGGAAAAAAAAAACAGCTCCCAGAACCTGTCCTGCCGCAGAGTTCGTACAGGTAGTCGTTAACTGCATGTTTCTGTTGGAGCAGTCTATCAAGCATATACAAGGTGGAGTTCCATCTCTTCGGGCACAAATCAGACGTCTGATGGGCAGGTGGTGTCATCGTTGAACGTAAGCAAGGCAAGTCATGGCCATGTAAGATCTTCTAAAATGGCCAGAGATTTTCCTGGCCTGCCGCAAGACGTCCTGGACCCCAGGGTATTTGGCAACAAATCGCTGTACGACTAAGTTCAGGACGTGTGCCATGCACGGCACATGTGTCATTTTGCCCTGTTTCAGCGCGCTCAGCAGATTGGCACTGTTGTCGCACACCACTTTACCAACTGTCAAATTGAGCAGGGTTAGCCACTGATCGGCCTGTGACCGCAAAGCTGAAAGGAGTGCAGGACTGGTGTGGCTCTTGGCTTTCCAAGCACAACAGCCACAGCACAGCATGTAAACTTCTCACCTGGAACATCGAATAGGTTCTCGGGAGCTTGGGGGGGCAGCGGAAAAGGCGGTAGCAGTGGAAAAGGAGGAGCCAGCCAAGGAAGAGACGGAGGATAGAGTAGGAGGAGGAGAAGAAGAGGCAGGCCTGCATGCAATCCGTGGCAGTAACACCAAGTCCACACGGGTGCCACGGGATGCAAGATTGATGGCAGTAAGAAGGTTCACCCAGTGGGCAGTAAAAGTTATGTGGTCAAATGTATCTTGGCACTGACACTGTGTGCCAGAGATACATTCACTTGCCGCTGAACGTGGCCATATAGCTCCAGGATCCCCTTCTGGGAGAAATATTTCCTTCCGGGGACCTTCCATTGTGGTGTGCCAATGACCACAAATTTTCTAAAGGCCTCCGAGTCCACCAGTTTATATGGCAGTAGTTGGTGGGCTAGCAGATCCGACCAGCCAGCAGTCAGCCGTCGGGCAAGAGGATTATCCGGCCTCATCATATTTTTTCGTTCTAACATTTGGGCCATGGAAGCCTGCCTTTTGCCAGATGAATGCGACAACAACAAAGGTGAGTGTTGGGCTTACCACAACTTATGTGTTGACAGCACAGGCTGCAGATGGCAACACTATTGTCAGCAGCGGACACGGTAAAAAAAGCCCACACTGCAGAGCAATGTGCCGGCGTCCTGGGAGTGCCAGATGTGACCGTGCATGGTGGATTGCTCGTTCTAGATACATTAGCAGTCTGCTTTTTGCCTCCTGTGCACTGTAAGTTCTGCCTGCTTCTCCTCCTTATCTGCTGCTCCGTCTCTCCCTATGAACTCCCCTCCTCTTCCTATCTTGTGGGCACACACGTGACGTCAGTCGACACGTCATCATCGTCACCTTCACCACCACTGACATTAGAGATCTAGGAGTAGGCAGCAACAGCAGGGATCATCCTCCTTGGGCTGATCTGGGTACTGTCGTCAGACTGCTGGGTGGCGACCGTTGATACCTCCTCTTCCTGATCCAATGCCAAGAATGGCTGTGCATCGGTAAGGTCTTGGAATGGATGGAAAAATAATTCCTCTGACTCTAGTATGGGCATATGGTGGTGGTGGTGTCTTTGGGGGTGCACACAGAGTGAAGAGGGTGCAGATAGAGAGGATGAGGAGGGTGCAGAAGTGGAAGGCTGAGTGAGCTACTCAACCAAGTCTGGTGCATCTGTAAGGTATGTACAGATAGACCACAAATCAGCCTGTTGAGGTTGTGCCATCAACATCTATTTAACTGTATAATAGAAAGGCGAATCCATTTTCTATGTGAAAAACAAAAATAAACTTCCCCTTGAACCCCTATCCCACAACGTAGCCTGTGAACAGTAACGTTTAGCATTGCGGGTAAATCCTCTGCAAAGATCAATCCCCTAGTTTACCTAGCCTATTAGCCATCCTTTCCTTCATGAACCAGGTAGTTTTGGTGAATGGCTTAACCACCTCTCGAATTTCATACTGTGTAAGAGACTTTTCAATAAAATCTTTCCATTTGTGGAAAAATCTTTTCGTGGAATTTTCTTTATTCCTTTCCGTGTCCAATCTGTCTATATACATAAGCACCTTCATTGTACCTATAACCTCCTCTAGGGAAGGTAATTGTGGCTGCAGCCACTTTCTCAGCACACACTTCTTAGCTGCCAGAAGCATGACATGTGGCCCTTTAATGCCTACTACAGTATATTGGAGGACCCCGCCTCTTGATCTTTGGGGACAAAGTGAAACACACACTGTAATGGCGCATCCTGAACCTCCACCTCCCAAGTGTTTTTAATAAAGTCACATATGTCAGTCCAGTAGCGTCTCAAAAGACTACACCCCCAAAGTCCATGCAATAGATCAGCTTTCTGAAGGCCACACTTAGGGCAGCTTCTCAGATAGTGTGCTGGTGCATTAGTGTATGAGAGATCAAATGCATAAGTTGCTTTATGTATTATTTTAGATTGGATTTCTCTCCAAGATTCACTAGCTATAGCACTCCTGACTTTATCCATGCCTTCTCTGATTTGAAGTGTGGCGCCATCATCCCCCAATGTTGTCTCCCAGCTTTTAAAAACAGTTTTTGCCTCTCCATCCAAAGAAACATCCCTGAGCTTTCCATATGCCCCTGAGAGTGTATTATTTCTGTCTGCTGAGCTCATCAAACTATTGAAGCGGACTATATCCTTCTTGTCTCCCAAGACTCTGGACTGGGATTCGCAGAAAGCCCTCACTTGTAGGTATTGAAGATAGTGCTTGGAAGACATGTGGAATTTATCCTGCAACTGTCCCCAAGATAACAGCTTCAACCCCGTATCATCCAATATATCCCCAAGAATATGAATACCTTTCTGCTTCCACTCCCTAAAGAGCGCATTGCACTTGCCCTGTTGGAATGCCGGGAGGGTCCACAGAGGTATATGTGGGAAGTTTGTAGATTTTTCTAACATGTTTCCACTCCATTATGGTGTCCTTAAACAAAGCTGTACCTTTTGCGGTCTCGGGTAACATGGCCGGCGCCATTTTATGCGGATCATTAATGAGGTGATAGATGGACTGGTTGAAGCTGAAAGTAAGGAGACGGTGACTCCATTTCTGCAAGCCACAAATAGATTCATCAGCGAGTTAGAGAAGAGGAGGGACAATGCAGAAGTCCCAAGCTTCAATGAGAAAGACCCCCAACCAGGACAGCAACTGGCCGACCTAAAGCAACAGTATCACACTATGAAGGAGAAGTTCCAGGAAACGGCCAGAATAATTGAGGAACAGATTAAAGAGCTGAGTACCAAAAGGAAAAACTCAAGTGACAGTCAGCCAAAACTAGAGCCAGTTCCGCTTACTCGGAGACTACACCATGGTAGCTTGCCAGAGGTGACAATCAGAAAAGATTTCAAGATCACAAGCCAGATTGGAGAAAAAGAGCAGAAGGATAAGCTGTCCTACACCAAGCTAATGCACCAAATCAACCTGGGACAACAGAAAGGGTATCCCGAGACTGAGATCGTTGAAGCAGTGGTCAAAGCTATTAGCCCTGGTCTAAGCCTCAGAAGTATGCTGGAAATGAAAAATGGACTGACTCTAGTGCAACTGAGACGAATCTTGAAAAGTCACTAGAAGGAGGAGAATGCCTCCGAACTGTACCAGCAACTCCTCAATATTTCTCAGAAAAGTGATGAGACTCAGCAAAATTTCCTGTTCAGAGCGATTGAATTGAAAGATCGGTTGCTATTTGTCTCCCAAGGGGAAGGCTCTGATGAACATTTCTGGACTGAGCTGATACAGAAGAAATTTCTAAGATCAGTGGGTACTGGACTGAGAAATGACCACATGAAATTCCAATTAAAGCAGTATTTAGATGATCTTTCCATTCCAGATGAGGTGCTCATAGATAAAACGAATGAATCCTCTAATATGGAGCTGGAAAGAGAACAGAAACTAAATAAATCTCAGCACAGCAGTTCAACAAAAGGGAAAGAATGTCAGTCTAATGCCTTACAGTGTCCTCAAGAACCAAGTGTCCTGACAACGACTGCCAACACAAAATCTTGGTCCCCACCACAGGCAGATAGCCCAACGATTCAACCGCTGTCTAAGAGCAACTCTGAACTGGAAAAACTGATACTACAGATGCAAAAAGAGATGCTAGAGATGAAGACACTTCTCCAAGGTTCGAGAACCCAAAGAGACCGTGAATTCCAAGGGCCTTAGGTAACAGTGGGTACGAACAATGGATGTTGTCAATCCTGTAAAAGGACCGGTCAGAGAAGTGCCTGCGATCATTGCTTCAAATGTGGATGATACTACCAAACACCCAGACCAAACCAGTTAAACCGGAGAGGGTTACTGTCAAGGGACTGACAGTAACCTGTTCTAGAACCAACCCTATGTCCCAAAGTGCAACTCTTGTCGGTAGCAAACCAGCAAGCTCCAAAAACACCAACAGTGCCATGGATAGTAGGGGAAATCTGCTATAACCAGAGATCCCTCCAGATGGCTGATCAAGTACCGACTCACGTGGACGATGTTACCATGAGACAAAACAGCAAGTTACTGAGTCTCGTTGGAAAAAGATGCCTTGTGAACTGAGAAATAGACAATACTCCTGTCCAAGCCCTATGGGACACCAGCTCTCAGGTGAGCATCATCAATGAGAACTGGAGACAGTGTGTTCTGCCACATACAGTGCTCCGATCTTTGGAAGAATTGCTGGGGCCAGGAGTCCTCTTTGGGAAAGCCACCAATGAGACTGACATTTCTTACTCCGGGTGGATTGAAGTAGTGTTTCAACTAACAGCGGGAAGCAATAACACAAAACAGCTAGTAGTGCCACTTGTGGTATCAGCAGATGAGAAAGTCGCAGAGACACCAATCATTAGGTACAGTGTCATAGAAGAACTCTTCAAAGAGACAGCTGAAAAAGGAAGGAGAACCATTGCAGGGTTCGTGGACCTACTAGGAGCAACCTTGGAATTGCAGAAATCCTTGTGAGTCAACTACAGGCCAGCCTGAAAGAAACTGGTGGTACTGCACTTAAGACTAGTAGCAAGAGCTGAAGAATTCCAGCAAACACTTTGACATATCCAGATGTGGGGTCACGCCAAACCAGCTTTGCAAGATCAGATGGTCTTGTTTATACCTATTGAGACTCATACTGTGCCAGAAGGACTGTATATCGGGGAGACATTAGTGTCACTCCAAAAGGGACAGTTTTCCAAACTATCCATCACGGTTTGGAACACCACCCAGCGAGACGTTATCTTACCAAGTCAGACTAGGATTGGGTGCCTCAAGCCCATTAAGACAACATACCCAGCTTAGGTGAAACCAATAGAATCAGTGTGACCACTCCTCCAGTGACTCATAGTCTGCAGTCATCCAGATCAGGGCAGGAAGGTTGAGTGGACAATTTAAACATGAGTCGGTCACCAGTAAGCTCTACTTATCGAGAACACTGGGATCCACCTGTACCTATAGAACACCTGCTGGAGGAAAATCAATGGATAGCCAAAGCAATGCTAAGGGAGGAATGCCACGCTTTCGCTAAAGATGATTCTGATGTCGGATGCATCCCTTCTCTACAATTGAAACTGCACCTCAATGACAATACACCGGTTAGAAGAACTTACATGTCCGTGCCAAGGCCACTACACCAGGAGGTGAAAGAATATCTACAGGATCTGTTGAACCGCGGATGGATTGTAGAGTCAAAACTGGGAGTAGATGTCACAGGTAGGACAGTTCCTCAAGTAATTTACAGTTTTACAAATTAACCTTGGCTTCCTATGGTTATTGGAAGATGAGTAAGAGAATAGGTTCTCATACTAAAGTCTGCTTATGTCAGGGACAACATCAAATTTTGTGGGGAAGAGTGTAAGGTATGTCAAAAACTAGGCACCCCATAAAAAAAAATATATATATATATATATAGATAACCTTTCCAGCTTCAACAATCACAGGAGACTGGCTGGAATAATTAGAAAAGACAAATTCGTGACATTTCTTTAACCGCCTCCGGACCGCCTAACGCAGATGTGCGGTCCGGAGGCGGCAGCGCTGCGCACAGTTACTCATATACGCGTCATCTCGCGAGACGCGAGATGACGCGCTTTGCCGGCCCGCGCATGCGCAGTTCGGGCCGACATTTCGTCGAGGGGAGTCGCGTCATCCTTAAAAAAAAACAATCAGAGTGCCAGATAACAGATCATATTAGTAAATATGATCTGTTATATGGCTGGCCTGCTCCTCTGCTGGTTCTTTTCGTCGGTTGGATCCAGCAGAGGAGCAGGCTACACAGTGAGTACACCAACACTACATACTAGCCCCAGATCACCCCCCTGAACCCCAATTAACCCTTTGATCGCCCCTGTCAATCACTAGTGAAAGGAAAAAAGTGATCAGTGTAAACTGTCACTTTTTTTTTTTCACTGGTATTGACCGTTAGGTTTTAGGTATAGTTTAGGCCCCTTGGTTAGGTAGTTTAGGGATCGGTTAGCGGCCAGCCCACCGCACTGCAGTCCGTTATTCGCTGATTAGCGTATCGCTAATCAGCATTTGTACTTTTATAGTATCTGGAAGTGATCAAAACTGATCACGGTCAGATCTATAATTGTATTAGTGTCACTTTAGTTCGCCCTCCACCCAAAACGCAGTGTTTGCCCGATCAGGCCTGATCGGTCGCCCACACGTGCGTTCACCCACGCCCGCCCCACCGCAGTGACAAAAAAATGTTTTTTTTTGATCACTGCACATTTACTTTACACGCGCTGCGGCGATAAAAAAAATCAGTTTTGATATTTTTTATCAACCGCAGCGGCCTCCGGTACTTCGCTAGCCTCCCCTTTGTAAGACAGGCTTGCTTTTTTTTCTTGGGTAGTCTCAGGGAATACCCCTAAATTTAGTTGCCCAAATGTCAAACAGGGGGTATTCTTCTGAAGAGGCCTACAGGCTTCTGACCCAGTCGGATGAGGAATGGGAACCCTCATCTGATGAATCTAGCGGGTCAGAATACGAACCTGTAGAAAGCAGTGGCTCTCTGACCCAAAGTTCGGACGAGGAGGCTGAGGTCCCTGATAGCACCAGGCGTACCCGGCCCCGTGTCGCTAGACCACAGGTTGCGCAGGATCCGCTTCAAGAGCAGCAGAGTGGGGCTGCTGCTGTCGGATTACGTGGTGAGGCATACACCAGCAGCGCAGCCCTCCCTGGACCTAGTACCAGCACTGCCGTAGAACATGATGAAGTAGCGAGCACCAGAAGGGCAGTTGAAGCTGGTACGGTGGCACGTGCAGTAGTGACCCCGTCGCAGCCACCGCAAAGACGTGCCCGTAGAGCCCCTAGAATCCCTGAGGTGCTGGCAAACCCTGATTGGCAGTCCCCAACTTCAGCCGCACCTGTAGTTTTCCCTTTCACTGCCCAGTCTGGAGTTCGGGTTGAGACAGCTCAGATCGGTTCGGCCCTGGGATTTTTTGAGCTGTTCTTGACTGCGGAGCTCTTAGACTTAGTTGTGGCCGAAACAAACAGGTATGCCACACAATTTATAACCGCTAACCCGGGAAGCTTTTATGCCCAGCCTTTCCGGTGGAAACCAGTCCAAGTTTCCGAAATTAAAACTTTTCTGGGCCTTCTCCTCAACATGGGTCTAACTAAAAAGCATGAATTGCGGTCATATTGGTCCACGAACCCAATTCATCACATGCCCATGTTCTCTGCTGCTATGTCCAGGGCACGTTTTGAGGCCATCCTGCGTTTCCTGCACTTTAGCGACAACACCGCCTCCCGTCCCAGAAGCCACCCTGCTTTTGACCGGCTCCACAAAATTCGGCCCCTCATAGACCATTTCAACCTGAAATTTGCAGATTTGTATACCCCAGAGCAAAACATCTGCGTAGACGAGTCCCTGATACATTTTACCGGGCGCCTTGGCTTCAAACAATACATCCCAAGCAAGCGCGCCCGGTATGGGGTCAAATTGTATAAGCTCTGTGAAAGGGCCACAGGCTATACCCACAAATTTCGGATCTATGAGGGAAAAGATCAGACCCTGGAGCCGGTCGGTTGCCCTGACTACCTGGGGAGCAGTGGGAAGACAGTTTGGGACTTGGTGTCACCCTTATTCGGCAAGGGGTACCATCTTTATGTGGACAATTTTTACACAAGTGTGGCCCTCTTTAGGCATTTGTTTCTAGAACGGATTGGCGCCTGTGGCACCGCGCGAACTAGTCACGCGGGCTTCCCCCAACGGCTCGTTACCACCCGTCTTGCAAGGGGGCAGAGGGCCGCACTGTGTAACGAAGAACTGCTCGCGGTGAAATGGAGAGACAAGCGTGACGTTTACATGCTCTCCTCCATTCACGCAGACACGACAATACAAATTGAGCGAGCAACCCGTGTCATTGAAAAGCCCCTCTCAGTCCACGACTATAACCTTCACATGGGAGGGGTGGACTTCAATGACCAGATGTTGTCTCCGTATTTAGTTTCCCGCAGAACCAGACGCTGGTATAAGAAGGTGTCTGTATATTTGATTCAATTGGCTGCATATAATAGTTTTGTTCTCTACAGTAAGGCTGGGAGAACTGGATCCTTCTTCAAATTTCAGGAAGAGATCATCGAGAACCTCCTGTACCCAGGAGGTTCCGTGGCCCCATCCACCAGTGTAGTTAGCCGTCTACACGAGCGACATTTCCCCAATGTCGTTCCTGGTACCTCAACCCAACCGTCACCCCGAAAAAGATGTCGTGTCTGTAGCAGGAGTGGAATAAGGCGTGACACCCGCTATTTCTGTCCTGACTGTCCTGACCACCCTGCCCTATGCTTTGGAGAGTGTTTCCGGAAGTACCACTCACAGGTACACTATTAGCATAGGGATCACATCTCACCAGGACAGGCACACAGGGCTATTAGAGCCCATTCACTCACACAGCTGCTGCAAACCTCTCCTTTCACCTGGGACAAAGTGCATAACACACTTCGCCACATCTTTGGGCGATTTGCGCTTTGCACATTGACCCATGGGGAAGGAGAGGTTTGTTCTATAAAGGTAAAAAAAAAAAAAAAAAAAACACACCAGTAAGCAAAAAGGTTAATGTTTAGTTCAAAAAGTTAAAGTTTATATATTCTGTTCCAAAGTTAATAAAATTATTGCGTTGCGGTCTGGTTTTTTCTTTTTTTTTTTTACCTTCCAGGTGGACCAACCGATCGACTAGCTGCAGCACTGATGTGCATTCTGACAGAAGCATTGCGCTGCTGTCAGATTACACGCAAGTCGGTGTATGCGGCGCTGCAAGATGAGATTTCTCCTCTGCAGTAACAGATACGTTTGCCGAGGCATACGAGCTGAGGAGGAGGCGGCATTACTATGCTTTGGCAAACACTTTGTATATATAAAAAAATCCCGGCAAAATATTTATTCATCCACATCGATTGATGTGAATGGAGAAATCTGGTTTGCCAGGGCATACGAGCTAAGTGGGTATGGATGTTGGGCGGAGCTCCTATGTCCTGGCAGACGCCTTTCCCCTCCTTTTTTTTTTTTTTGGCAGAGATTTTTTCATCGACATTGATCGATGCGAATGAAGAAATCTGTGCCGTTCATTTTTTTCTTTCAGCCCAGAGGCTGAACGGAAAAAAAAATCTCATTACCTGTATGCTCAATATAAGGAGAATAGCAGAAACTCCTACTGCTGGCCATACATGTAATGATTGCGGAGACCCTCAAATGCCAGGGCAGTACAAACACCCCACAACTGACCCCATTTTGGAAAGAAGACACCCCAAGGTATTCACTGAGGAGCATATTGAGTCCATGAAAGATTTAAATTTTTGTCCTAAGTTAGCGGAAAGTGAGACTTTGTGAGAAAAAAAAATAAAATAAAAATAATTCCGCTAACTTATGCCAAAAAAAAAAAATTCTATGAACTTGCCAGGCCCCTCATTGAATACCTTGGAGTGTCTTCTTTCCAAAGTGGGGTCACATGTGGGGTATTTATACTGCCCTGGCTTTTTAGGGGCCCTAAAGCGTGAGAAGAAGTCTGGGATCCAAATGTCTAAAAATGCCCTCCTAAAAGGAATTTGGGCACCTTTGCGCATCTAGGCTGCAAAAAAGTGTGACACATCTGGTGTCACCGTACTCAGGAGAAGTTGGGGAATGTGTTTTGGGGTGTCATTTTACATATACCCATACTGGGGGAGATAAATATCTTGGTCAAATGCCAACTTTGTATAAAAAAAAATGGGAAAAGTTGTCTTTTGCCAAGATATTTCTCTCACCCAGCATGGGTATATGTAAAATGACACCCCAAAACACATTCCCCAACTTCTCCTGAGTACGGCGATACCAGATGTGTGACACTTTTTTGCAGCCTAGGTGGGCAAAGGGACCCACATTCCAAAGTGCACCTTTCGTATTTCACCGGTCATTTTTTACAGATTTTGATTGCAAAGTACTTCTCACACATATGGGCCCCTAAATTGCCAGGGCAGTATAACTACGCCACAAGTGACCCCATTTTGGAAAGAAGACACCCCAAGGTATTCTGTGAGGGGCATGGCGAGTTCCTAGAATTTTTTTATTTTTTGTCGCAAGTTAGTGGAATATGAGACTTTGTAAGAAAAAAAATAAAATAAAAAATAATCATTATTTTCTGCTAACTTGTGACAAAAAATAAAAAGTTCTATGAACTCACTATGCCCATCAGCGAATACCTTAGGGTGTCTACTTTCCGAAATGGGGTCATTTGTTGGGTTTTTCTACTGTTTGGGCATTGTAGAACCTCAGGAAACATGACAGGTGCTCAGAAAGTCAGAGCTGCTTCAAAAAGCGTAAATTCACATTTTTGTACCATAGTTTGTAAACGCTATAACTTTTACCCAAACCATTTTTTTTTTTGCCCAAACATTTTTTTTTTATCAAAGACATGTAGAACTATAAATTTAGAGAAAAATTTATATATGGATGTCGTTTTTTTTTTTGCAAAATTTTACAGCTGAAAGTGAAAAATGTCATTTTTTTGCAAAAAAATCGTTACATTTTGATTAATAACAAAAAAAGTAAAAATGTCAGCAGCAATGAAATACCACCAAATGAAAGCTCTATTAGTGAGAAGAAAAGGAGGTAAAATTCATTTGGGTGGTAAGTTGCATGACCGAGCGATAAACGGTGAAAGTAGTGTAGTGCAGAAGTGTAAAAAGTGGCCTGGTCATGAAGGGGGTTTTAGCTAGCGGGGCTGAAGTGGTTAAAATACAGATCTCTAGTTCCTAGGGGACAGGATAGACTGTTACCATCCTGCATATACAAACTAAAAAGACAGGGTGGCATTAGCAGGAGGTGCTCAAACCCACATGCAGTCGCGCATATATACAGGGGAGCAAATCCTGCACTTGTGGCCCGTTGCTAATGGCGATCCCCAGCAAAATGCATACGGTGGAGGTGTATAAACTCCAATTTAAATGTGCCTGTTTTCCATCTACAGGCCACATTTAGGTGCACCTGTGAGGCCTGGGCCATATCAGCCAGTCTTGAGTGGGACTCGCAGACTCCTCCCTCCTCCCATTGCAAGCATGGTTACATGCTGGAGGTAACTGGTGAGCTGTTTGTGAGTCGGCCTCATGCTCCTGTAATTTGCCCACTGGCTCCTGGTATTGCCCATACGGCTCAGGTAGGAGAGTGTTAGGTCCCGGGCTACTTGAGAAACCTTGGCGTGGTGCCCGGGCTTAGACATGTTCTACACCGTAGGACATGTTGACTAATCTCTCAATTTTAAAATCAGTTTGAGGGTTTAGTGAGACTGCAAAGTGCACCTGTCTTTGCTATTGTTTTGTCATATTGTTACCATCCTGCCTCTTATACTCAAGGTCATGTAATTTTGTCTTGCAGAAAATGTTCAATAAAAACACTGCTCTCAGCAGGATGCCAGGCAGGGATACCACGGACCGCTCAATCAGGTTTTAGAAATTATTTGTTCCAATAGCGTTTGTCCCTATCGATAGCTGAGGTAACGCAGCAAAACCGCAAACAAATGCTGCACTACCCAAATGCACTATATAGAAAGTATATTAATGGTATATAACACTCCTGTTTCAATAATTTTTCTGGGGGGGACAACTAGTATATCACACCAATTAAAATTATTTGTTCCAATAGCGTTTGTCACTCTGTCATGTGTCAAAGTTCTTCACAATGTAAAAGAATATGGCACCGGCGGACATCGCCATATGTTCACCCATTCGGTGAACCGCGAACGATCAAAGTTATCTGCGAAATGACCGCCAGGTGAACCGCAAAGCCATCTCTATTACTTGGTCGCGTCTGTGCTTTTTTTACTGGACAATTTATTTTCACTGTTGTGAATGTATTTTCATTCCGTGTCCGTTCCGTTTTTTCAATTTTTTTCAATGGGTCCGCAAAAAAGGTACTCCGTGTGCATTCTGTTTCTGTATTTCCGTTCCACAAAAAAATAGAACATGTCTTATTATTGTCTGCATTATGGACAAGGATAGGACTGTTCTATTAGGGGCCAACTGTTCCGAAAAATTTGGAATTCATACGGACGTCATTAGTATTTTTTGCGGACCACAAAATACATATGGTCGTGTTCATGAGGCCTTAGAAACCCAATAAAAAACTATAAAAAAAAATGCCAGGGCAGCCAAAAAACTGTCTTAAAACAACAGTACAGAAAAGCAGTGTTTGTAAGATGTTTTATAATTTTCCAGTGGACAGAATGTAACATCAACACAAAAAAAAGCGTTTTTGTAAAAGCAAAAACAGTGTGAAACCACCCTAAAATTTATAGAAAAGGATTTTGCAAGCTGTGTTCACATTTCTTACATTTTTCTGTTCTATCACAGGAACAGAACAAAGAAAATGATGGAGTACCTGCTCCATCATTTGACGGACACAAATGGCACTCGGCAGACTCCATTGACTATAACTGAGTTCATCATGGTGTCAGGGTGGCCTCCATACATAGATGCAAACACAGCGTATAAAATACATTTGTCTACCTGCCAGGGATGCCCAACCCACGGCCCTCCAGCTTTTGCAAAACTACAATTCCTAGCATTCCCAGACAGCCTAGCTGGGCATGGTGGGAGTTGTAGTTTTACAACTGCTGGCGAGCCGCAGGTTGAGCATCCCTGGTCTACCAGATTGAGGTACTGCACAACTGTGGCTTTTATGTGCAAATTTCAATGGTGCAACTTTGAATTTCTCTACTGAAGGTTATTGGGCAAATTGTGACAAAATCACATCAAACATTTTCCCTGGAAATTTCTGGGATTTAAACAACATTGTGCAAAAGGAATTTGATTAAAACAATTGCCTAGCAGCAGGACGGATCCGACAGGCTGTTCACCCTGTCGGATCCATCCTGCCGCTATTTCGCCGGACTGCCGCTCCGTCCCCATTGACTATAATGGGGACGGGGGGCGGAGCTCCGGCGCAGCACGGAAGTGCATGGCCCAAAGGCCGCTGTACTAAAAGTACTGAATGTCCGACTTTCTAGTCCGACGGCCTCTCACCGCGAACTGCCGTGCATGCGCCGGAGCTCCGCCCCACGTCCCCATTATAGTCAATGGGGACGGAGCGGCGGCACGGCGAAATAGCGGCAGGACGGATCCGACAGGGTGAACAGCCTGTCGGATCCGTCCTGCCGCTAGTGTGAAAGAAATCATCTCAGATTCAGGACATAGACTCACCAGGATGAACACACCAGTGGAAAGTATATGAAAGTTTCTAAGTAATGAAGGATTTGCAATCCCTGGTGGGATCTCTGCTTTTGAGGATTCATACCAAGTTACCACTGAAAATATCAGCAGACAAAACACAAGAAAAAGGGTGATCACACCCAGCAGAGCAACTACTCCAAGCATCCTTGCAGCTTGTGTTGACTGTGTGTTCACTGTGAAGCTTTGTACTTCCTGGATCCTGTGACATCATGAGAACTGCAAGGAGTTGTTAGCAGGAGATCCTCCCTCTGGAGTCAATCAAGCCTGTTCAGTCTAGAGTAGACAGGAATGGAGGAATCACTATTGTACCCTGAGCATGACAATAAATCCATGTTATTCTTGGGGAACGGCCACATACTCATGCAGTTTTAGAAGCCAAAATCAGGAGTGAATCATAAAAAGAGGAAAATGATAAAGGACAGATACAACTTCTTTTTTTTAATTCACTCCTGGTTTTGGCATCCAAAACTGCATGCAGAAGCCTGGCCGTGTCATCACACCCTTAATGAGGACTAGCGATTAAGAAAACTTCAATTCGGCTGCTTCATTGAATTTAACAAAGAAATTTGCTTTCTGACGAATAACTGCGTCATAAAGCGCAGTTCTTTGTGAATAGCGGACGTAATGACGGCAATTGCGCCAACCCCGTCACTGAACCCCTCATATGCCACATTCATCACTGATTGCAGCATCTGAGATAAAAAATGAGGGCTTTCAGGGGTTAATCAGTGAACAATATAAAAAAAAATACCCCACGGCCATCTTCATTAAAGAACACGATGGCCGGCGTGGTGACGTCATACGTCACTGTGCACAAGATTTTGTGCGGGATCTTCAATCAAGATGGCCGAGGTGGCCTCTTCGCGCTCAAATGGATGAGGTGACTATGATTTTTTTTTTTCAGGGTAAATTGATTCGTTACCACGAAGCACGAGGAAATTCGGCTTGCCAGGAATCTAATTTTCCCTGAAATTCGGATCGAAGTCCACTTCGGATACTTCAGTTCGTTCATCACTAATGAGGACGTGTAACCTCTCCTGACATGTCCGCTTCAGTAACTACCGTACTTTTCGCCCCCATAAGGCGCACTGGCCCATAAGACGCACCTAGGTTTTAGAGGAGGAGAATAAGAAAAAAATATTTTTTCATTACACCTCAGGTAAGACCACCAATCAGACCGCCAATATTAACCACTTCAGCCCCGCTAGCTAAAACCCCCTTCATGACCAGAGCACTTTTTACACTTCGGCACTACACTCCTTTCACCGTTTATCGCTCGGTCATGCAACTTACCACCCAAATGAATTTTACCTCCTTTTCTTCTCACTAATAGAGCTTTCATTTGGTGGTATTTCATTGCTGCTGACATTTTAACTTTTTTTGTTATTAATCGAAATGTAACGATTTTTTTGCAAAAAAATGACATTTTTCACTTTCAGATGTAAAATTTTGCAAAAAAAACGACATCCATATATAAATTTTTCGCTAAATTTATTGGTCTACATGTCTTTGATAAAAAAAAATGTTTGGGCAAAAAAAAAAAATGGTTTGGGTAAAAGTTATAGCGTTTACAAACTATGGTACAAAAATGTGAATTTCCGCTTTTTGAAGCAGCTCTGACTTTCTGAGCACCTGTCATGTTTCCTGAGGTTCTACAATGCCCAGACAGTACAAACACCCCACAAATGACCCCATTTCGGAAAGTAGACACCCTAAGGTATTCGCTGATGGGCATAGTGAGTTCATAGAACTTTTTATTTTTTGTCACAAGTTAGCGGAAAATGATGATTTTTATTTTAATTTTTTTTTTTCTTACAAAGTCTCATATTCCACTAACTTGCGACAAAAAAAAAAAATTCTAGGAACTCGCCAGGCCCCTCACGGAATACCTTGGGGTGTCTTCTTTCCAAAATGGGGTCACTTGTGGGGTAGTTATACTGCCCTGGCAATTTAGGGGCCCAAATGTGTGAGAAGTACTTTGCAATCAAAATGTGTAAAAAATGGCCTGCGAAATCCGAAAGGTGCACTTTGGAATATGTGCCCCTTTGCCCACCTAGGCTGCAAAAAAGTGTCACACATCTGGTATCGCCGTACTCAAGAGAAGTTGGGGAATGTGTTTTGGGGTGTCATTTTACATATACCCATGCTGGGTGAGAGAAATATCTTGGCAAAAGACAACTTTTCCAATTGTTTTATACAAAGTTGGCATTTCACCAAGATATTTTTCTCACCCAGCATGGGTATATGTAAAATGACACCCCAAAACACATTCCCCAACTTCTCCTGAGTACGGCGATACCACATGTGTGACAATTTTTTGCAGCCAAGGTGGGCAAAGGGGCACATATTCCAAAGTGCACCTTTCGGATTTCGACGGCCATTTTTTACACATTTTGATTGCAAAGTTCTTCTCATACATTTGGGCCCCTAAATTGCCAGGGCAAAATAACTACGCCACAAGTGACCCCATTTTGGAAAGAAGACACCCCAAGGTATTCCGTGAGGGGCATGGCGAGTTCCTAGAATTTTTAATTTTTTGTCGCAAGTTAGTGGAATATGAGACTTTGTAAGGAAAAAAGAAAAAAAAAGAAAAATCATCATTTTCCGCTAACTTGTGACAAAAAATAAAAAATTCGAGGAACTCGCTGTGCCCCTCACGGAATACCTTGGGGTGTCTTCTTTCCAAAATGGGGTCACTTGTGGCGTAGTTATACTGCCCTGGCAATTTAGGGGCCCAAATGTGTGAGAAGTACTTTGCAATCAAAATCTGTAAAAAATGGCCTGTGAAATCCGAAAGGTGCTCTTTGGAATATGTGCCCCTTTGCCCACCTTGGCTGCAAAAAAGTGTCACACATCTGGTATCGCCGTACTCAGGAGAAGTTGGGGAATGTGTTTTGAGGTGTCATTTTACATATACCCATGCTGGGTGAGAGAAATATCTTGGCAAAAGATAACTTTTCCCATTTTTTTATACAAAGTTGGCATTTGACCAAGATATTTTTCTCACCCAGCATGGGTATATGTAAAATGACACCCCAAAACACATTGCCCAACTTCTCCTGAGTACGGCGATACCAGATGTGTGACACTTTTTTGCAGCCTAGATGCGCAAAGCGGCCCAAATTCCTTTTAGGAGGGCATTTTTAGACATTTGGATCCCAGACTTCTTCTCACACTTTCGGGCCCCTAAAAAGCCAGGGCAGTATAAATACCCCACATGTGACCCCACTTTGGAAAGAAGACACCCCAAGGTATTCAATGAGGGGCATGGCGAGTTCATAGAAATTTTTTTTTTCTTTGCATAAGTTAGCGGAAATTGATTTTTTTTGGTTTTTTTCTCACAGTCTCACTTTCCGCTAACTTAGGACAAAAATTTCAATCTTTCATGGACTCAATATGCCCCTCACGGAATACCTTGGGGTGTCTTCTTTCCGAAATGGGGTCACATGTGGGGTATTTATACTGCCCTGGCTTTTTAGGGGCCCTAAAGCGTGAGAAGAAGTCTGGAATATAAATGTCTAAAAAATTTTATTTATTTGGATTCCGTGAGGGGTATGGTGAGTTCATGTGAGATTTTATTTTTTGACACAAGTTAGTGGAATATGAGACTTTGTAAGAAAAAACAAACAAAAAAATATATATATTTCCGCTAACTTGGGCCAAAAAAATGTCTGAATGGAGCCTTACAGGGGGGGGGGGGGTGATCAATGACAGGGGGGTGATCAATGACAGGGGGGTGATCAGGGAGTGTATATGGGGTGATCACCCCCCTGTCATTGATCACCCCCCCCGATGTAAGGCTCCATTCAGACGTCCGTATGATTTTTACGGATCCACTGATACATGGATCGGATCCGCAAAACACATGCGGACGTCTGAATTGAGCCTTACAGGGGGGTGATCAATGACAGGGGGTGATCAGGGTGATCACCCCCCTGTCATTGATCACCCTTCCTGTAAGGCTCCATTCAGACGTCCGTATGATTTTTACGGATCCATGGATACATGGATCGGATCTGCAAAACACATGCGGATGTCTGAATGGAGCCTTACAGGGGGGTGATCAATGACAGGGGGTGATCAGGGTGATCACCCCCCTGTCATTGATCACCCCCCTGGTAAGGCTCCATTCAGACGTCCGTATGATTTTACGGATCCACTGATACATGGATCGGATCCGCAAAACACATGCGGACGTCTGAATGGAGCCTTACAGGGGGGTGATCAATGACAGGGGGTGATCAGGGTGATCACCCCCCTGTCATTGATCACCCCCCCTGTAAGGCTCCATTCAGACGTCCGTATAATTTTTACGGATCCATGGATACATGGATCGGATCCGCAAAACACATGCGGACGTCTGAATGGAGCCTTACAGGGGGGTGATCAATGACAGGGGGGTGATCAATGACAGGGGGTGATCAGGGAGTGTATATGGGTGATCACCCCCCTGTCATTGATCACCCCCCTGTAAGGCTCCATTCAGACGTCCGTATGATTTTTACGGATCCATGGGTACATGGATCGGATCCGCAAAACACATGCGGACGTCTGAATGGAGCCTTACAGGGGGGTGATCAATGACAGGGGGTGATCAATGACAGGGGGTGATCAGGGAGTGTATATGGGTGATCACCTGCCTGTCATTGATCACCCCCCTGTAAGGCTCCATTCAGACGTCCGCATGTGTTTTGCGGATCCGATCCATGTATCCATGGATCCGTAAAAATCATACGGACGTCTGAATGGAGCCTTACAGGGGGGTGATCAATGACAGGGGGTGATCAGGGAGTGTATATGGGTGATCACCCGCCTGTCATTGATCACCCCCCTGTAAGGCTCCATTCAGACGTCCGCATGTGTTTTGCGGATCCGATCCATGTATCCGTGGATCCGTAAAAATCATACGGACGTCTGAACGGAGCCTGACAAGGGGGTGATCAATGACAGGGGGGTGATCAATGACAGAGCGGTGATCAGGGAGTTTATATGGGGTGATCATGGGTGATCAGGGGTTCATAAGGGGTTAATAAGTGACCCGGGGGGGGGGGTGTAGTTTAGTGTGGTGTTTGGTGCGACTTTACTGACCTACCTGTGTCCTCTGGTGGTCGATCCTAACAAAAGGGACCACCAGAGGACCAGGTAGCAGGTATATTAGACGCTGTTATCAAAACAGCGTCTAATATACCTGTTAGGGGTTAAAAAAATCTGATCTCCAGCCTGCCAGCGAGCGATCGCCGCTGGCAGGCTGGAGATCCACTCGCTTACCTTCCATTCCTGTGAGCGCGCGCGCCTGTGTGCGCGCGTTCACAGGAAATCCCGGCCCTCGCGAGATGACGCGTATATGCGTCGTCGTGCGCAGGGCTGCCGCCTCCGGACCGCACATCTGCGTTAGGCGGTCCGGAGGCGGTTAATCAGACCTCAGCCCCAATCAGATCCCCAATGTTAATAAGACCTTAGATAAGAGCCCAATATAAAGAAGACCCCCAATTAGACCTCAGATGAGACCCCCATGCTTCATATCCGTCCTCCATGCCTCATATCAGCCCCCCAGCCATATGTGATCAGCCCCCAGTCATATGTTAATCAGTCCCAGTCATATATAATCAGCCCCCAGCCATAATGCAGTCCCCAGCCATAATGCAGCCCCCAACCATAATGCAGCAGACCCCAGCTTCAGATCACAAAATAAATAAAGTACTTACCGCTCCTGGACGCCGCCGCTCCTCACCGCCCACGATATTCTTCCTTCTCCTCTGTCGGCTGTGCTGTGAACTGGCGCGCACAGCGTGAGGTCACAGAGCGCCCTCACTCTGTGCGCAGCCTTCACAGTCGAGGACCAGGAAGCTGTGAGTACAGAGCCTTCACCACTTTCTAGGCCTCCGGTACTATGAACGCTTCCATAATGGAAGCGCTCAATAGTATTCGTCCCATAAGACGCACGTGCGTCTTATGAGGTGAAAAATACGGTACTTGTATTGCTGGGAATGTGTGGCTGATCCACACAAGGTTTAGCCCTATTGACATTCAGTCAGGTTAATCGTCTCTGTTTAGCCTCATGCTCATGACCAAATGTATTTTGCGGCCCACAAAATGCAGGTGACATCCATATTGCATCTTTTTTTTTCAGCAGACCCATTGGCTTCAAAGGGTCCGTGGTCCACATTTTGCCGCCAAGAATAGGAAATGTTCTATCTTTTTGCAGAAATGACATAAGGGTGTGGAAAGCTCATGGATGATCTGTCTGCTTTCCACATCCGTTTGTCCATTCCGCAAAAGACAGAACATGTACTATTCCAGACTATGGACCCCTGTTACATCCAGTGACCTCTCCTCTGATGTAGACTTTCCTCAGCATCTTCATTCGGAGATAGGACCGTCATGATAACTTCTTTCAGACGCGTCTCGTCTCTGTAGAGTTTCACAGAAATGTTTCTCACTTTACTATCATCCTCAGATAACAGACCTCCCCTCCCCTGTAGCGCCCATAACTATAATGCCCTCTGTATAATTCTAATATATACTGGCCCCTCTAGATTATTATTATTTCCTTCTCTATATTATTATTATTAATATTATAATGGCCCCCTCTGTAGTATTATAGTAATAATTATGCTCCCCCTTCAGCCCCTCCAGCATACAGTCCCATGTAAGATACAACCTTCCCCTGCCTTCGGCCCCTCCAACATACAGTCCCATATAAGACACATCACTCTCCTGCCTTCAGCCCCTCCATCATACAGTTGTAACATCCCAGAGTTATGTTACAAAACTCTTTTACCCCGCTACAACCTGTTAAGGGCATTCACATTGTCATCTTGTGTAACTTCATGTAATTTAATGTCACGGAATGTGTACAGGTAACAAGGCAAAACAACATGCATAAATGTCTCACTGGATCCAAAAGCTAAGGAACGAAAGGGAAACCCCTGTAGAAGACCTGGCACTTTCCCTGGCTGCTCAGCCTATGCATAGATCCAAATGGTGGAGGTATGCATATCCACGAACCTTGACTATAAAGCCCTGAGCACCCTACATTAGTGAGGGGACACGACCACCGGCTCCCTACACCAGACACGGAGGGAGTCAGGGTCACCTGGGATCCAGCAAACAGAAAATAACAGATAACAGTGTAACACTTAACTTTGTGGAGGAGAGGAGAACCAGATGGGCAAGCACACATACTCCAGGAAGAAATATAAGCCGCCCAGAAAAGCATTCTGGGAAAGAATTTAAAGGGAAACAATTAGTCCAACACATAACAGCTGAGAGATGCTAATGAGCGGAGGAGCTGAATACCACAACACAGAACTCAAGGGGGAGGTTCTGAAAGGCCTCTGTCAGAGCTTCTCAGCTGTCTGGTTGTGACAGTACCCCTCCCTCTACGAGTGGACTCCGGACACTCAGAACCCACCTTCTCAGGATGGGACCTATGGAAAGCCTTGATGAGACGAGAGGCTTTAATGTCCGTCACTGAGACCCACATCCTCTCCTCAGGACCATACCCCTCCCAGTGAACAAGGTACTGAAGAGAACCGCGGACAAGACGAGAATCCACAATCCTAGAGACCTGAAATTCAAGATTCCCATCAACCATAATCGGAGGAGGAGGCAAAGGGGAGGGTACAATGGGTTGAACATAAGGTTTCAATAAGGACTTATGAAAAACATTATGGATCTTCCAAGTCTGAGGAAGATCAAGACGGTATGCAACAGGATTGATGACAGACAGGATTTTGTAAGGCCCAATAAACCTAGGACCCAACTTCCAGGAGGGAACCTTCAATTTGATATTCTTGGTAGACAACCACACCAGATCACCAACATTCAGGTCCGGACCAAGCACACGTCTCTTATCAGCCACACGCTTATATCTCTCAGTCATGCTCTTTAGATTATCTTGAATCTTTTGCCAAATAGATGACAAAGACGAGGAGAATCTGTCCTCATCAGGTAAACCAGAAGACCCCTCTCCCGAGAAAGTCCCAAACTGTGGATGAAACCCATATGCACCAAAAAATGGTGACTTATCAGAGGACTCCTGACGACGGTTATTTAAAGCAAACTCAGCAAGGGACAAAAAAGAACACCAATCCTCTTGATTCTCCGCCACAAAACAGCGCAGATATGTCTCCAGATTCTGATTGACGCGCTCTGTCTGGCCATTCGACTGCGGGTGGAAAGCAGAAGAGAATGACAACCGAACCCCCAAGCGAGAACAGAAAGCCTTCCAGAATCTGGAAACAAACTGCGTGCCCCTATCAGAGACTATGTCTGAAGGAATACCGTGCAATTTGACAATGTGATCAACAAATGCCTGCGCCAGCGTCTTAGCATTGGGCAAACCAGGAAGAGGGATGAAATGCACCATTTTGCTAAAACGGTCCACCACCACCAGAATCACAGTCTTCCCCGAGGAACGAGGCAGGTCCGTGATAAAGTCCATGGACAGATGTGTCCAAGGACGGGAAGGAATGGGTAAGGGAAGGAGAGGACCTGATGGCCGTGAATGAGGGACTTTGGCACGAGCGCAAGTCTCGCAGGCTGCCACAAAACCCTCAACCGACTTACGAAGCGCAGGCCACCAGAATCTCCGAGCGATGAGATCCAGTGTGGCTCTTACCCCCGGGTGCCCAGCAAGGACCGTATCGTGGTGTTCTTTAAAAATCTTGTGTCTTAAAGCGAGAGGCACAAACAACCTCCCAGGAGGACAAAGATCAGGAGCCTCTGACTGGGCTGCCTGCACCTCTGCCTCCAATTCAGGAAAAAGAGCAGAGACCACCACACCTTCAGCCAAAATGGGACCCGGGTCTTCAAAATTCCCGCCTCCCGGAAAACAACGTGACAGGGCATCTGCCTTCACATTCTTAACTCCAGGGCGGAACGTGACAACAAAATTAAACCTAGAAAAGAACAACGACCATCTGGCCTGTCTCGGGTTCAGACGCTTGGCTGACTCCAAGTAGGCCAGATTTTTATGGTCAGTAAATACGGTAATAGGGTGTCTGGCTCCCTCTAGCCAATGGCGCCATTCCTCAAAAGCCAACTTGATGGCCAACAATTCCCTATCTCCCACATCGTAATTTCTCTCTGCGGAGGAGAGTTTTCTTGAGAAAAAGGCACACGGTCGCCAATTGGCAGGAGAGGAACCCTGAGACAAGACCGCCCCCACACCCACCTCAGAAGCATCAACCTCAACTATGAAGGGTAACGAAACATCAGGTTGCACCAAGATGGGAGCGGAAGCAAAACTCTCCTTGATATCAGAAAAAGCCTTACGCGCCTCTACTGACCAAGAAGAAAAATCTACCCCCTTTCTGGTCATATCAGTGAGTGGTTTAACAATAGAAGAATAATTTAAGATGAACTTCCTGTAATAATTGGCAAAGCCCAAAAAACGCATCAGCGCCTTTTGATTCTCAGGAAGCTCCCACTCAAGCACAGCGCGGACCTTCTCTGGGTCCATGCGAAAACCAGAAGCGGAGAGAAGAAACCCCAGAAATTGAATTTCTGGAACCGCAAACACACATTTTTCCAGTTTCGCATATAATTTATTCTCCCGCAGGATGAGCAAGACCTGACGTAAATGTTCCTTATGAGTTTTGAAATCGGGAGAAAAAATCAAAATGTCATCCAAATACACCAATACAAATTTTCCCATCAAATGATAAAAAATGCTGTTCACGAAATGCTGGAAAACGGCTGGGGCATTCATCAAACCAAAAGGCATAACCAAGTTTTCAAAATGGCCCTCAGGGGTATTGAAGGCCGTCTTCCATTCGTCCCCTTCTCTGACCCTGACCAGGTTGTATGCCCCTCTTAAATCTAATTTGGAAAAGAGTTTAGCCCCAACAACCTGGTTAAATAGGTCCGGGATCAGAGGAAGCGGATAAGGGTCACGAATTGTGATATTGTTCAGCTCCCTGAAATCCAGACAAGGTCTTAAAGAACCATCTTTTTTCTTAACAAAGAAAAAACCAGCGGCAACAGGTGACTTCGAGGGTCGTATGTGTCCCTTTCTCAGACTCTCAGAGATATAAGCACGCATAGCGATCCTCTCAGGTTGGGAAAGATTGTATAAACGAGATTTAGGCAGCTTGGCGTCTGGGATGAGATTAATAGGGCAATCGTACTCCCTGTGCGGGGGCAAATCCTGAACTCCACTCTCAGAGAAGACATCCGAAAATTCAGAGAGAAAAGATGGTATAGTCTTAGTAGCAACCTCAGAAACAGATGTCATGAGGCAATTCTCTCTGCAAAAGTCACTCCAACCATTTATTTGCTTCGCTTGCCAATCAATGGTGGGGTTATGCTTAGTGAGCCAGGGCAGCCCCAACACCAGCGGGGTGGGCAAACCGCTAAGGACGAAACATGACACATCCTCAACATGAGCATCACTCACAATTAAACGGATATTGTGAACTATGCCCTTTAGTGATTTCTGAGAAAGTGGAGCGGAATCGATAGCAAATACAGGAATATCCTTTCTCAAAGCGCACACCTGGAAACCATGAGTTATCGCAAAGTGATTATCAATGAGATTGACCGCTGCTCCACTATCCACAAAAATCTCACAAAAAATGTTCTTGCTCTCTAGCGCCACCCTAGCCGGCAGGACAAAACGGGAACTACAAGCAAACGGAAAATCTTCAATCTCCGCCTCAATCCTGCCAATAGTAACAGACGGAACATTTTTCAAAGATTTTTTCCTCTTTGTTTCTTTATTATACCCAGAGAACTGCCTGAATCTCCTAGAGGGACAAATATTTGCCAAATGATTAATACCTCCACAACAAAAACAAACCCTCCCATGCGGGCTGAATCTTCTATTGTCAGAAGCAATCAACCCCAACTGCATGGGCTCCTGCTCATGAGGGGCTGACAGCGACTGAGACCCCTGCGCAGAGAATGGGACCGCTGCACAGTCCTGGGACCGAGTATGACAGGAAGGAGAGATCTCTCCTCTCTCTCTAAGACGCCTGTCAATACGAACGGCCTGAGACATAGCAGAGTCCAAAGAAATAGGCCTTTCATGAAAGGCAAATGCATCTTTCAATCCCTCTGAAAGACCATGGCAAAATTGACTTCGGAGTGCAGCATCATTCCAACCAGTATCAGCTGCCCAACTCCGAAATTCTGAGCAGTATATTTCTGCGGATTGTTTACCCTGGCATAGGAGACGTAGTCTAGACTCCGCCAGAGCAATACGATCCGGATCATCATATATCTGACCCAGGGCTAAAAAGAATTCATCCACTGAACGGAGGGGCCGTGCCCCCTCCGGCAGCGAAAAGGCCCAGGACTGAGCGTTACCCCTGAGCAGCGATATAATGATCCCCACCCTCCGTTCCTCATCACCAGAAGAATGGGGAAGAAGGCGAAAATGGAGTTTGCAAGCCTCTCTAAAACGCACAAAATTCTCACTACCCCCGGAGAACGTATCCGGGAGCGAGATCTTAGGCTCAGAACAAGCTCCATGAACGCAAGCTGAACCGGTCACTTGAAGCTGAGAAAAAGTCTTACGGAGGTCAGCTACCTCCAATGAAAGACCCTGGAAGCGTTCAGCCAAAAGTGAAACCGGATCCATGCTTAAGACGGTTTTGGCGGCTTATAATGTCACGGAATGTGTACAGGTAACAAGGCAAAACAACATGCATAAATGTCTCGCTGGATCCAAAAGCTAAGGAACGAAAGGGAAACCCCTGTAGAAGACCTGGCACTTTCCCTGGCTGCTCAGCCTATGCATAGATCCAAATGGTGGAGGTATGCATATCCACGAACCTTGACTATAAAGCCCTGAGCACCCTACATTAGTGAGGGGACACGACCACCGGCTCCCTACACCAGACACGGAGGGAGTCAGGGTCACCTGGGATCCAGCAAACAGAAAATAACAGATAACAGTGTAACACTTAACTTTGTGGAGGAGAGGAGAACCAGATGGGCAAGCACACATACTCCAGGAAGAAATATAAGCCGCCCAGAAAAGCATTCTGGGAAAGAATTTAAAGGGAAACAATTAGTCCAACACATAACAGCTGAGAGATGCTAATGAGAGGAGGAGCTGAATACCACAACACAGAACTCAAGGGGGAGGTTCTGAAAGGCCTCTGTCAGAGCTTCTCAGCTGTCTGGTTGTGACATTTCCTCACAATTGTGCATTGAAAGCCTTGTACATATATATTGCTGTAATTTCCATGTTCACCAGCAGGTGGCAGCAATGTGTTAACAGGGACTTAAGCTACAGTTTAGTGTTTCTGAGCTGGAATAGTACATTCCAGTTCAGCCGCCCTTCTGTGAGCAGAAATGGGCTGCGTCCACATCCTGCCTCATGGGTGGGGAAGTACGTTAGTGTTAGTGTGCCAGCCACCCCAGCTAGGGGAAGGTTGTGCATGTAGAAGCTCCCAGATTTAGGGATCCAAAGCCAGGATCTTGTCTCGGCTGAGACAATTGATCATCCCCAGCCTGAGCCTTCAGCCTCAGCTTGTAGAAGCAAGCAGCCACCTCCAGTATTCCAGGAAGAAGCATACCCTGTGAGCACAACTGTGAGTACCGTCCAGAGACCAGGAGAAGCCAGATTCCTCCTCAGCTAGTCAGTCCCCAAGACAGCAGAAGATAGTCAGTGCAGAAGATAAATTCCTGCCACATTACAGAGCCACAAGCAGACGACTTATCCTGCAAAGAGCTCTAGGCACATGATAGAGCAGAAGATAGATTCCTGCCACACATTGCCAATACCTGCTGGGACTTCAGACTAATGCTGTATCTCACTTGGATTAATGCTGCAACAAGTAAAGACCAGTTTAAACTTTACCAAAGGTCTGGATCTCATTTACTGCTACTAAATTCCTCAATTACTCCTATTAGCAACACACTCATTTTATTGCAAGTGAGCCAGGATCCAGGAGTCCAGCCGTACCCAGGTAGGAGACACCGTTGACACTATTGCCATTACCACACAGAGACATTATACCACTCTGGCATTCCTAACCTGGTACGTGAGTTATTACATCTTAAAGGGCCCTGCAACAGTACCCTGCGCACGCTGCAATTGGTGTCACAAACAAAACTATAAACGATCACCTACACCTGACCCAGCCATTGCATATTATTGGCGTCAGAGTGCATTTTCCCAATCCGGCTTACTGCACAGTCTCATGTAAAATACATCACTCCCCGCCTTCAGCCCCTCCAACATTCAGTCCTATGTAAATAATATCACACTTCCTCTCTTTGCCGTCTGCCTTCAGCCCCTCCAGCATACAGTCACATGTAAGATACATCACACCCCTGCCTTCCAGCCCTTCTTGCACAATCCCATGTAAAATTCATCACTCCCCCTGCCTTCAGCTCCTCCAGCATACAGTCCCATGTAAGATACAACCCCCCCTGCCTTCAGCCCCTTCAGCATACAGTCCCATGTAAGACACATTACTTCCCTGCCTTAGCCCCTCCAGCATACAGTCCCATGTAAAATAATATCACCCCCCTGCCTTCAGCCTCTCCAGCATACAATCCCATGTAAATAATATCACCCCCACTACCCTCTCTTCAGACCCCTCTAACATACAGTCTCCAGTACAAAGATGATTCCTTCTCCCTTCAGCCACCTACTTACCTGCAGACTCTGCACCTGCTCTGTAGAATCTCCCGCACATCTTTAGGCCCCGCCCCCTGGATGACGAGACTCTGCCTCTTCCCTTGACATAATACCTCCGAGGATCAACTACATTCTAGACACTACGCTCGCTCTACTGCCTCATAGGCTTCAGGCCACTAGCCTGAAACCTATGAGGAAGAACGAAGGGGACGGGAGCCTTAGGCTCCCATGACCCTCATTGAAGTGTTTGCTGCCTGGTGCCCCCTGCAATTTTACGCCCTGGGCAACGGACCCCCGCCCCCCCCCCCCCCCACGCTACGCCCCTGCCGCTCACACAATCTCGGGTCAGGTCCGGCCGGCTGCTGTAGCCTTAAGAGACCGACTGCGAGCTGTGTCGGCCGTCGGGCGCCCCTGTTGCCATGGCGCCCTGTGCGGCCGCACAGCTCGCAAACCCCAAAGGCCGGCCCTGCCTGAGACGCTCATAATACCTCTGTGGTGCTATGCAGTGTTGCCGAATATAGATAATTGCTTGACCCCTTTAGTACTGAGCCACTTTTCACCTTCACCAATCTAAGGTCGATTTTTGTGAATCTGATGTGTCACTTTATGTGGCAATAACTTTCGAATGCTTTTTGTAAGGCCTCTTGCACACGAACGTGTGCGCCCCGTGGCCGTGCTGCAGCCCACAAATTGTGGGCCGCAATGCACCAACTCCCACCGCGGGGCAGCTGCAGCGGATCGTTGACCAATTCACTTTAATGGGTCCGCGATACGGCCGTTCTGCAAAAAGATAGGACATATTCTATCTTTTTGCAGAACGGAATTCCGGAACGAAACCCCACAGAAGCACTCTGTAGTGCTTCCGTAGGGTTCCGTTCCGTGCCTCAGTTCCGCACCATTCCGCATCTCCGGATTTCCAGACCCATGCATACGGAACAGTGCCTGTGTATTGCGGATCCGCAAATGCAGTCCGCAATACAGCCACGGAGCGCACACGTGTGTGTGCAATAACCCTTATCCAAGCCATTCTGAGATTGTTTTCGCATGACACTTTGTACTTCATGACAGTGGTAAATTTGTCAACATGTTTTACCTTTATTTATAAAAAAATCCAATAATTACACAAAATTTTGAAGAATTCACTTTCTAAATTCACTGCTTTTATGGCAGATAGTGATACCTCAAAAAATAGTTATTACTTAAAATTTTCCATATGTCTACTTTATGTTTGTATCATT
This sequence comes from Bufo gargarizans, assembly GCF_014858855.1. Taxonomy (NCBI): domain Eukaryota; kingdom Metazoa; phylum Chordata; class Amphibia; order Anura; family Bufonidae; genus Bufo; species Bufo gargarizans. Next base: position 645,027,739 of record NC_058081.1, read on the forward strand.
TTGTAAATGTCATTAAAAAAAATTAGGACGTTAGGCTTAGAATTTTAGAAGCAATTCTTAAATTTTTTTTGAAAATTTCCACCCATAAATGACTTCATTCTAGATAATACACCCCTCAAGTTATTCAAAACTGATTTTGCAAACTTTGTTAACCCTTTAGGTGTTCGATAAGAATTAAAGAAAAATAGAACTGAAATTTCTAAATTTTAATTTGTTTTTCCAGATTTTCCATTCTAATCAATTTTTACTGTAGTATAGCATGGGTTAAAAGCAAAATTCTATATTTGTTACAATGAGGCCTCTTGCACACGAACGTTTTCTTTTCCGTTTCCGTTCCGTTTTTTGCGTTCCGTATACGAACCATATACGGAACCATTCATTTCAATGGATCCGCAAAAAGAATACGGAAGGTACTCCATATGCCTTCCGTTTCTGTATTTCCGTTTTTCCGTTCTGTTAAAAAATAGAACATGTCCTATTATTGTCCGCATAACGAACAAGGATAGTACTGTTCTATAAGGGGGCCAGCTGTTCCGGCAAATACTGAAAAAGCCATACGGTCGTGTGCAAGAGGTCTGATTCTGCAGTTTACAAAACCCTCCCATTTGTGGTCAGAAAATGATGTATGGGCGTATGGCAGGGTTCAGGAGGGAAGGAGCACTGTAGGGCTTTTGGAGGGCAGATTTTGCTGGAATGGTTTTTGGGAGCTATGTCTCATATGAAGACACCCTCAGGTACCCATACAGTGGAAACTCCCGAAAAGTGACCCCATTCTGGAAATGACACCCTTCAAGGAATATTTCAAGGTGTGTAGTGTGCACTTTTACCCCCAAGGTATTTTATAGAATTAGGAAAAACTTGGCTGTGAAAATGAAAAATTACATTTTTTTCCAGAAAAAGTTGCTTTAGGTCAATATTTTTCACTTTCACAAGGGGTAACAAGACAAAATGCACTCCATATGTTATTACCCTTTTTTTGAATACGGCATCACCCCATATTTGTTCAGAAACTGATGTATGGGCGCATTGCAGGGTTCACAAGGGAAGGAGCACCAGGAGTGCCGTAGAGCTTTTGCTGGAATGTTTTTTGGGAGCTATGTCACAGATAAAGACACCCTGAGGCAGGACTGAATTGGCAGGCATGGATTTCAAGTGCCATATCACATGTAAAAAAAAATCCTGAGGTCCCCAGAAATTAAAAACTCCAAAAAGTGACCCCATTTTGGAGAGTGCACCCTTGTATGAAACCAGCCAATAGAGATCAGGGCTGCAGGGGGGCAGATATACCTCCCTATGTCCTTGGGAAAGCTGTCTGCCTGCTGTGCAAAGTAGCCATTAACCAGCTGTACAGGACTGGGACTTAAGTCTGCTTTTATCCTACTGGTTAATTCAATGAATTACAACTGCAAATATAAGATTTACATGAAGATGGATATATCAATGGTCAGTCTTTTCACCTGACTTTTATTGAACCGGTTTATCCACCACACCCCAGCACATTCTAGTGCATTCCTGTGCTCGCCCAGGAGGAATAGTAGTCAAGAAATACTGGTATGGGCAAGAGTCACATAACAGACTTAATAGTGATTGTATAAGATATTTAGTGAGTAGATTACATATACAGTCATGTGAAAAAATTAGGACACCCTTTGAAAGCATGTGGTTTTTTGTAACATTTTTAATAAAAGGTTATTTCATCTCCGTTTCAACAATACAGAGAGATTAAAGTAATCCAACTAAACAAAGAAAACTGAAGAAAAGTCTTTTCAAGATCTTCTGTAAATGTCATTCTACAAAAATGCCTATTCTAACTGAGGAAAAAGATAGGACACCCTCACATGTATTCCCTCTTAAATTGGCTCAGATCTCACACAGGTATATCACACCAGGTGCACATAATTAGTAGATCGTTACTCTGCATGTTGAATGAGGCTTGCCCTATTTAAACCTCAGACATTTAGTTTGGTGTGCTCCTGACTGTTGAAGTGAGAGTGAGCACCATGGTGAGAGCAAAAGAGCTGTCAGAGGACTTCAGAAAAAAGATTGTAGCAGCCTATGAGTCTGGGAAGGGATTTAAAAAGATCTCAAAAGATTTTGAAATCAGCCATTCCACTGTCCGGAAGATAGTCTACAAGTGGAGGGCTTTCAAAACAACTGCCAACATGCCCAGGACTGGTCGCCCCAGCAAGTTCACCCCAAGAGCAGACCGCAAGATGCTAAAAGAGGTCTCCAAAAACCCTAAAGTGTCATCTCGAGAACTACAGCAGGCTCTGGCTACTGTTGATGTAGAAGTACATGCCTCTACAATCAGAAAGAGACTGTACAAGTTTAACTTGCATGGGAGGTGTGCAAGGAGGAAACCTTTGCTTTCCAAGAGAAACATCGAGGCCAGACTGACATTTGCCAGAGATAAAGTTGACAAAGACCAGGACTTCTGGAATAATGTTCTTTGGACAGATGAGTCCAAAATTGAATTATTTGGACACAACAGCAGAGGACATGTTTGGCGTAAACCAAACACAGCATTCCAAGAAAAGAACCTCATACCAACTGTGAAGCATGGAGGTGGAAGTGTCATGGTTTGGGGCTGCTTTGCTGCAGCAGGACCTGGTCAGCTCACCATCATAGAATCCACGATGAATTCTACTGTGTATCAGAAGGTGCTTGAAGAACATGTGAGACCATCAGTTAGAAAATTAAAGCTGAAGCGGAACTGGACCATGCAACATGACAATGACCCAAAACATACTAGTAAATCAACCAAAGATTGGCTGAAAAAGAAGAAATGGAGAGTCCTGGAATGGCCAAGTCAAAGTCCAGATTTGAATCCCATTGAGATGCTGTGGGGTGACTTGAAAAGGGCTGTACGTGCAAGAAACCCCTCAAACATCTCACAGCTGAAAAAGTTCTGCATTGAGGAGTGGGGTAAAATTTCCTCAGACCGATGTCGAAGACTGGTAGATGGCTACAAGAACCGTCTCACTGCAGTTATTTCAGCCAAAGGAGGTAACACTCGCTATTAGGGGCAAGGGTGTCCTATCTTTTTCCTCAGTTAGAATAGGCATTTTTGTAGAATGACATTTACAGAAGATCTTGAAAAGACTTTTCTTCAGTTTTCTTTGTTTAGTCGGATTACTTTAATCTCTCTGTATTGTTGAAACGGAGATGAAATAACCTTTTATTAAAAATGTTACAAAAAACCACATGCTTTCAAAGGGTGTCCTAATTTTTTCACATGACTGTACTTTTCTAAACGTTCAGTTTGGATCCGAACCGAATTTACCTGAACCAAAGTCACTCCAATTGCCCTAAAAATAGGTACAGTTATATAACAAACTCTAGTCTCCTAGGATTCAGAATTTTTAGGAAAAGATGTTTTTATAATTTTTTATGAATTTTTCATTTTCTCCCCTCCCTCCCTAAGCTCTTGAACACAATTACATCACTGACATACATAGTTATGGGTAAAGGCAAGTTTGATGGCGTTAAGAAACAGGGTGTCTAAAAACACAAAACACTGTCACGTGTTATGCTTTTTCATAAAACAAAACTCTAAAAATCGTCCCTTATCATGTGCAGGTGGTGTTTAAACATACAAATCATTGGCATGTTGGTGAACCAAGTTGGGGAACCTGCAGAATACCAATCCAGTGTGGAAAAAAATTGTCATTGGTGAAACATTCTCCAAGTCTTAAAAACAGGAAGTGTGGACATACATGGTCTCGCAATTGTGTATACTGCCCTATGTTTCTCTGTATACTGTCTACCATCCTGTCTTTTCCCCTATTTATTATATTTGAGAATAAAGTGATATTTTGATATATTATCTCCACTTGCTTTTTGTTTATAGATTAGATAATATACAGGTGGTATGTGTTGCTGTCTAGGTTGGACAGAGAGGTGTTTGTAGGTTTAATAATGTCGGTAGTTGTGAATTAATTTCTGCACCACCAAATTCAGCACATGCGCCAGGCAAGGGATGTGCATCAAAACGGCTAGTCCCAGAGCTGCAACGAGATTTCGCCCATTATCGCACACCACCAGGCCTGGCTTGAGGCCCACTGGCAGCAACCACTCGTCGGTCTGTTGTTCTATACCCCGCCACAACTCCTGCACAGCGTGGGGCCTGTCCCCCAAACACATCAGTTTCAGAATGGCCTGCTGACGTTTACCCCTGGCTGTGCTGAAGTTGGTGGTGAAGGTCTGTCGCTGACCGGATGAGAAGGTGGAAGAAGAGGAGGAGGAAGCTGAGTAGGAAGAGGAGGCAACAGGAGGCAAAGAATGATGCCCTGCGATCCTTGGCGGCGGAAGGACGTGCGCCAAACAGCTCTCCGCATGGGGCCCAGCCGCCACTACATTTACCCATGTGCAGTTAGGGAGATATAGCGTCCCTGGCCGTGCTTACTGGTCCACGTCTCTGTGGTTAGGTGGACCTTGCCACAGATGGCGTTGCGCAGTGCACATTTGATTTTATCCAATACTTGGTTGTGCAGGGAAGGCACGGCTCTCCTGGAGTAGTAGTGGTGGCTGGGAACGACGTACTGTGGGACAGCAAGCGACATGAGCTGTTTGAAGCTGTCCGTCTCCACCAGCCTGAATAACAGCATTTCAAAGGCCAGCAGTTTAGAAATGCTGGCATTCAGGGCCAGGGATCGAGGGTGGTTAGATGGGAATTTACGCTTTCTCTCAAAGGTTTGTGAGATGGAGAGCTGAACGCTTCCATGTGACATGGTGGAGATGCTTGGTGACGGAGGTGGTGTTGTTGGTGGCACATCCTCTGTTTGCTGGGCGGCAGGTGCCAACGTTCCTCAAGAGGCGGAGGAAGAGGCTGAGGCAGCAGCAGAAGGGGGAGCAGGAGGGGCCTGAGCCCTTTCTTGGTTTTGAAGGTGCTTACTCCACTGCAGCCCGTGTCTCGCATGTAGATGCCTGGTCATGCAGGTTGTGTTCAGTTCAGAACGTTAATGCCTCGCTTCAGGCTCTGATGGCACAGCGTGCAAACCACTCGGGTCTTGTCGTCAGCACATTGTGTGAATAAGTGCCATGCCAGGGAACTCCTTGAAGCTGCCTTTGGTGTGCTCGGTCCCTGGTGACGGTGGCCAGTAGCAGGCGAACTGTTTTGGCGACGGCTGCTCTGCTTTTGCACCCTGCTCCCGCTTTTGCTACGCTGTTGGCTCAGTCTCACCACTGCCTCTTCCTCCAAACTCTGAAAGTCAGTGGCACGACCTTCATTCCATGTGGGGTCTATGACCTCATCGTCCCCTGCATCGTCTTCCACCCAGTCTTCCTCCCTGACCTCCTTTTCGGTCTGCACACTGCAGAAAGACGCAGCAGTTGGCACCTGTGTTTCGTCATCATCAGAGACGTGCTGAGGTGGTATTCCCATGTCCTCATCAGGAAACATAAGTGGTTGTGCGTCAGTGCATTCTATGTCTTCCACCCCTGGGGAAGGGCTAGGTGGATGCCCTTGGGAAACCCTGCCAGCAGAGTCTTCAAACAGCATAGTTGGGAATAATGTGTCCTCGTGCCTGGGCTGAAAATACCCTAGAATCCCTGAAATGGTGAAAGGGGAAAAGGGGCAGCCTGTTCCCTCAGAACCTGGAGGGGACAGACGTAACTCAAACAGCCTAGACAGCAAACAACAAGAAATCAGAAACCAACTTATCTTATCTGAGCAGGAATAGCCAATCCTTGCTTCCAAAGCCAGACAGAAGCACGGAACACGGAGTGAGAGTAATTTAAACCAACGACCCCACCCAGTGCACCTGAAGGGAGGCGGATCTAGCACGACTCCAAAACAAAACAAAAAACTAAACACGTGCTGCTAATCTGGCAGACCTCCGCACATAGTCAGAGCAAGGCATGACAGGAAGAGGTGGAGGAGATAGCCAACACTGTTTTTGTGGTTTTATTATTATAATTTTTTTTTTTTTGGAGAGGACCTTAACTTCTTAAGGACCAAGCTCATTTTCACCTTAAGGACCAGGCCCTTTTTTGCAAATCTGAGCAGTGTCACTTTATGTGGTGATAACTTTAAACCACTTTGATTTATCCAAGCCATTCTGAGATAGTTTTTTTTGTCACATATTGTACTTTATGACACTGGTAAACTGGAGTAAAAAGAAATTGCCAAAAATTTGCACATTTCCAAGTTTCAATTTCTCTACTGCTATAATACATAGTAATACCTACAAAAATAGTTATTACTTTACATTCCCCATATGTTTACTTCATGTTTGGATCATTTTGGGAATGACATTTTATTTTTTGGGGACGTTGGCAGGCTTAGAAGTTTAGAAGCAAATCTTGAAATTTTTCCGAATTTTTAAAAAACCCACTTTTTAGGGACCAGTTCAGGTCTGAAGTCACTTTGTGAGACTTACATAATAGAAACCACCCAAAAATGACTACATTTTAGAAACTGGTTTATTTACACCATGTCCCATTTGAAGCCCCCCTGATGGACCCCTAGAGTGGAAACTCCATAAAAGTGACCCCATTTAAGAAATGACACCCCTCAAGGTATTCAAAACTGATTTTACAAATGTCGTTAACCCTTTAGGTGTTCCACAAGAGTAATTGGCAAATGAAGATGAGATTTCAGAATTTAAATTTTTTGGCAAATTTTCCATTTTAATCCATTTTTTTCCAGTAACAAAGCAAGGGTTAACAGCCAAACAAAACTCAATATTTATTGCCCAGATTCTGTAGTTTGCAGAAACACCCCATATGTGGCCGTAAACTACTGTACGGGCACACGGTAGGGCATAGAGGGAAAGGAGCGCCTTGTGAATTTTGGAAGGCAGATTTTGCTGGACTGGTTTATTTACACCATGTCCCATTTGAAGCCCCCCTGATGCACCTCTAGAGTAGAAACTCCATAAAAGTGACCCCATCTAAGAAACTACACCCCTCAAGGTATTCAAAACTGATTTTACAAACATCATTAACCCTTTAGGTGTTCCACAAGAGTTATTGGCAAATGGAGATGAAATTTCAGAATATCTATTTTTTGGCAAATTTTCCATTTTAATCCATTTTTTTCCAGTAACAAAGCAAAGGTAAATAAAGGTAAGCAAAAGTAAGTTAAGTAAAGGTAAGCAAAAGGGAGTTTGGGATCCCCCAAAAGGATATGCATAAATACTTTCAGCTCAGGAATGCGTTGCGGACAGTGGAGCAGGATGATAAGTATAGAAGGGAAAAATCTGATATGTTGTATAAATTTACTAACGGAAGGGAAAGAGGAGGAACAACTGCAAGGAGATATAAGATTTTAATGGAGGGAAAGAGAAAACGGATTACAATGCTTGCCGGGAAAAAATGGGAGAAAGAATTAGAATCTTTTACGGAAGAGAAATGGAAAGATGCCCTTAGAAGTTATGCTAGGGTCTCGGATAATGGTTCACATAAGATCTCACAGTTTTTTATAGTTCATAGATTACACAGATCGCCGTGGATGCTGAATAGAATGGGTGTGAGAGCTTCAGATAAGTGCCCAAAATGTAGGGGAGAGAGAGCAGACATAATACACTGTTTCTGGAGATGCCCCAGACTGTTCAGATATTGGACAGAAATAGCAGAGACCGTATTTCTATTCTTGAAGGTTCAAATATCTGAAGATCCAGTAACTTGCATATTAGGGGCAACCGAACATCTGAAGTTAAATAAAAACATAAGATTGGTCCTGAGTAAAGTATTATTCCAAGCTAGACTCCTCATACTCAGGAAATGGGTAGAAGAAGACCCCCCCGACAGCGGATCAGTGGAGAAAAGCAATCGATAATTTGATTAAAGAAGAACGGGTGATGGAGGGCCATAGTAAAAAAGCACAAAATCTTGACGAAATATAGAAAAAATGGTTACTATAGGGCTGGACACGTGTTAAACTTTTTTTAAATTTTTTTCTCTGTCCCCCCCCCCCCCTCTTCCCCAAGGGTGTGGGTGGGTGTTAAATAAAGGGGATTGGTAAGGGGGAAGAAAGAAAAAAAAGGGGGAAAAGAAATATTCGCAATTTTAAACATTACTTGTTATTATTTTTTTTCATTGTTAAAGTTGATGTGTTTCGGGTCTAAATGTATACAGTTGCAAGAAAAAGTATGTGAACCGGTGGAGTTTTCCGCGCGGGTGCAATGCGTGAGTTGAACGCATTGCACCCGCACTGAATCCTGACCTATTCATTTCTATGGCGCTGTGCACACGAGCAGTGATTTTCATGCATCACTTGTGCGTTGCGTGAAAATCGCAGCATGCTCTATATTCTGCGTTTTTTACGTAACGCAGGCCCCATAGAAGTGAATGGGGCCGCGTGAAAATCGCAAGCATCTGCAAGCAAGTGCGGATGCGGTGCGATTTTCACGCATGGTTGCTAGGTGACGATCGGGCTGGGGACCCGATCTGTATTATTTTCCCTTATAACATGGTTATAAGTAGAATTTGGAATTATATGGATTTCTGCACAAATTGGTCATAAAATGTGATCTGATCTTCATCTAAGTCACAACAATAGACAATCATAGTCTGCTTAAACTAATGACACACAAAGAATTAAATGTTACCATGTTTTTATTGAACACACCATGTAAACATTCACAGAGCAGGTGGAAAAAGTATGTGAACCATTGGATTTAATAACTGGTTGAACCTCCTTTGGCAGCAATAACTTCAACCAAACGTTTCCTGTAGTTGCAGATCAGACGTGCACAACGGTCAGGAGTAATTCTTGACCATTCCTCTTTACAGAACTGTTTCAGTTCAGCAATATTCTTGAGATGTCTGGTGTGAATCGCTTTCTTAAGGTCATGCCACAGCATCTCCATTGGGTTGAGGTCAGGACTCTGGCTGGGCCACTCCAGAAGGCATACTTTCTTCTGTTTTAAGCCATTCTGTTGTTGATTTACTTCTATGCTTTGGGTCGTTGTCCTGTTGCAACACCCATCTTCTGTTGAGCTTCAGCTAGTGGACAGATGGCCTTAAGTTCTCCTGCAAAATGTCTTGATAAACTTGGGAATTCATTTTTCCTTCGATGATAGCAATCCGTCCAGGCCCTGAGGCAGCAAAGCAGCCCCAAACCATGATGCCCCCACCACCATACTTCAAAGTTGGGATGAGGTTTTGATGTTGGTGACCTGTGCCTTGTTTTCTCCAGACATAGTGTTGGGTTTCTTCCAAACAACTCAACTTTGGTTTCATCTGTCCACAGAATATTTTGCCAGTACTGCTGTGGGACATCCAGGTGCTCTTGTGCAAACTGTAAATATGCAGCAATGTTTTTTTTGGACAGCAGTGGCTTCCTCTGTGGTATCCTCCCATGAAATCCATTCTTGTTTAGTGTTTTACGTATCGTAGATTCGCTAACAGGGATGTTAGCATATGCCAGAGACTTTTGTAAGTTTTTAGCTGACACTAAGATTCCTCTTCACCTCATTGAGCAGTCTGTGCTGTGTTCTTGCATTCATCTTTACAGGACGGCCACTCCTAGGGAGAGTAGCAGTGTCCTTCCGTATCCCCCATGTGTGACACACTTTTTTGGGGACTGTCCCTTCTTTCCAGTATGGGGGACCACACCTGGAAAGTGTTGGCCAGGGACGATCCGGGCGCCTCCAGTTCCCGAGGTACTCCGGCCTGCTCTTTCCCGGTCGGAAAAGATCAGGGCATTGAGGACTGACTCATAGAACTGAAGGAATGTCCCTGTGTTGCCAGCCCTCCGGGACAGCACAAAAGAGTTGTACAAGGCAACCTGTACCAAGTAGACCGCAGCATTTTTGTACCATGCCCAGGTTTTGCGCATGGCATTATATGGCTTGAGGACTTGATTGTGTGTGTGTGCGTGCGTGGAAAACTTTATTCAGTGTGCGTGTGTGTGGGGAATGGGTGTTCACGAACTTTGCCCTACACCTAAGGAAAAAAAAATATATATGAAGCTGATCAGCGGTGGGGTGGGCGATGCGCTAACAGTGGCCAGACGCTAAGAGTGCTGGCCACAGTCAGCGCATGCAAATTAAAAAAAACAAAACAAAAAAAAAACTTGCGCCCAAAAAAAATGTGTGTGTGGGGGGGAGGGGGGGCAAGCTGCAGCACCCCTGGGAGTTCTAGGGTCACACAGCTGAGTGCTGTAGACCCCAGACTGTGCTAAAATGCAAAAAAAAACAAAAAACTTTTTTTCCCCCTAACTCTCCCTCACTATTCATGCCTAATCTAACTCTCCCTACCTCTCCCAAAATGATTTGAGCAGGCACCTTGTTCCGATCACCGCCCGCCGCACAGCGGTGATCGGAAATAAACAAGGCGTACAGGTACACCTTGTGTCCTTAAGTACCAGGACATCAGGGCGTACGCCTTGTGTCCGTAACAGGTTAAACATTGGTAATTGGCAAACAGAACAAACAAACTGCGCTGGAGTATAACAATGGCTGGGTGCGGCCGGTATACTTCTCTACTCTGCCAATACAACAAATAATAATCTTAAACCAGGAGGTGGAGGTCCGAGTGGAGGAGGAGGTGGACATAGTAGTGTGGAAGAGGCGGAGGAGGTAGCCAACACTGTTTTTTTTGTACCTCAATAAAATAAGCAAATAACGCCATATCGGCATGGCTTCATTAGGGATTGGTCATGTCAAACTAATTTAATCAGCTTCTATGAGGAGGTAAGTTCTAGACTTGACAGCGGTGAATCAATGAATGTCGTATATCTGGACTTCTCCAAAGCATTTGACACTGTACCGTATAAAAGGTTAGTATATAAAATGAGAATGCTCGGACTGGGAGAAAATGTCTGTATGTGGGTAAGTAACTGGCTCAGTAATTGAAAACAGAGGGTGGTTATTAATGGTACACACTCAAATTGGGTCACTGTCACTAGTGGAGTACCTCAGGGGTCAGTACTGGGCCCTATCCTCTTCAATATATTTATTAATGATCTTGTAGAAGGCTTGCACAGTAAAATTTTTTTTTTTGCAGATGACACTAAACTGTAAAGTAATTGACACGGACAAGGACAGTATACTGCTACAGAGGGATCTGGATAGATTGGAGGCTTGGGTAGATAAGTGGCAGATGAGGTTTAACACTGACAAATGTAAGGTTATGCACATGGGAAGGAATAATGCAAGTCACCAGTACATACTAAATGGTAAAACATTGTGTAACACTGACATGGAAAAGGACCTAGGAATTTTAGTGAACAGCAAACTAAGCTGTAGAAACCAGTGTCAGGCAGCTGCTGCCAAGGCCAATAAGATAATCGGTTGCATCAAAAGGGGCATAGTTGCCCGTGATGAGAACATAGTCCTGCCATTTTAGTCACACCACACATGGAGTATTGTGTACAGTTCTGGGCTCCTGTGAACAAGGCAGACATAGCAGGGCTGGAGAGGGTTCAGAGGAGGGCAACTAAAGTAATAACTGGAATGGGTGGACTACAGTACCCTTATAGATAATCAAAATTAGGGTTATTCACTTTAGAAAAACGACGACTTAGGGGGAGATCTAATAACTATGTATAAATATATCAGGGGTCAGTACAAAGATCTCTTCCATCATCTATTTATCCCCAGGACTGTGACTGTGACGAGGGGACACCCTCCGCATCTGGGGGAAAGGAGGTTTGTACACAAACATAGAAGAGGATTCTTTTCAGTAAGAGCAGTGAGACTATGGAATTCTCTACCTAAGGAGGTGGTGATGGTGAGTTCACTAAAAGAGTTCAAGAGGGGCCTGGATGTATTTCTGTATTTTTAGTCGCAAAAGCCATCCATGAAAACCCTAGAGACTGTCAGCCCCGCCTGGAACGGGGGTCGGGCATTGTCATTACCTTTGACAAGGACAGTGGTTTTGGCTTTATAAAAGACCTCACTACGGGCCGCGACATATATGTGAACAGAAGGTCCGTCAAGCAGAGTTACTTACCGGGGTACTTGCATAACCCCTGGGAGGGGGAGCAAGTGGAATTTACCCATGCTGAGGGCCTGAGGGGTCCGTATGCCACAGCGGTGACTCGAGGACTCAGATGACATTTCTCTCCCAGAGACTGAGCAAGAGGTCCAACTTGAGCCTGCCCGAACTACTTACCAAGAGAGAGCTGCATTCATCGGGCCTAACATCTTCTGGCAGCCGACAGTATGGAGAAGCCATATCCCATATCCATCACCAGAGCTTCCCCGTAACGACAGAACTCAGGAGGACATCGTGAAACAGGATCAGTTCCACGCTTGCCTTGAAGGAGTGCGACAAGAGAGTGCGCTTCACACACCCGCTGAGCTTGATGCTTTCCACGGTGCTCAACAAGCAAATGTGGAGGAACAGATTGCAAGATTGGAGGCCCATCTCGAGGGCCTGTGCCAGGTCGCTGCAATCCGAGCAATTCAGCCCCAGCGTGATGACTGTGACCCAGACTCAACCAAGGAGACGCAACAAAAAAAAGAAAACTGCGACCCATCCACTAACTCTGCTGCATCAGAGCCTACTACTACTATTTCTGTAGTTCCAGTATCTACCAGCACTGTTCCCAAAATCGCTGCATCTGTGAAGGACCTTTTTCATATTTTGCATATATTTCCCCTTTAACCCCCTTTTCAGGTTAATTTGGGATTTTTCTATAGACATGTTTTAGAATGTTTTAAGCTATGTGCCCAGAAGGACATTTTCTGTGATCATTGCACTGAGCTATCTCTGAAAAGTTTTATATGCTAAAAAATAATAATAATATATTTGCACTTTGATATATGCCAATACTTATTGGGACTTATTACTTGCCATGGACTTTATTGCCCTTACTTATGATTGTCGCCCATGTTTCCCCGTCAAGCACCGAAAGTGTCAAAGCCCATTATTCACCCAGACCAGTGATATATATATATATATATATATATATATATATATATATATATTATATGTGACATATTTGCCTAGAATGTATTTATAGTACATTGCAAAGTCCACATTTATATTTGCTCTTTTTGGAGGTGATTTTATATGGCGTATGTTTTGGTGTCTTGCAGGTCTTGCAGGTGACCAGCTTTCTGTCCTTGATGCGTCTGTCCTTGGGGTGACACATGTTATACAAGAGGGGTATGCAGTGTCCCACTCGTGATCGTGGGCACCGCAAACTACAAACCGGATTCCCAAAAAGTTGGGACACTATACAAATCGTGAATAAAAACTGAATGCAATGATGTGGAGGTGCCAACTTCTAATATTTTATTCAGAATAGAACATAAATCACGGAACAAAAGTTTAAACTGAGAAAATTTACCATTTTAAGGGAAAAATATGTTAAATCAGAATTTCACGGTGTCAACAAATCCCCAAAAAGTTGGGACAAGGCCATTTTCACCACTGTGTGGCATCTCCCCTTCTTCTTACAACACTCAACAGACGTCTGGGGACCAAGGAGACCAGTTTCTCAAGTTTAGAAATAGGAATGCTCTCCCATTCTTGTCTAATACAGGCCTCTAACTGTTCAATCGTCTTGGGCCTTCTTTGTTGCACCTTCCTCTTTATGATGCGCCAAATGTTCTCTATAGGTGAAAGATCTGGACTGCAGACTGGCCATTTCAGTACCCGGATCCTTCTCCTACGCAGCCATGATGTTGTGATTGATGCAGAATGTGGTCTGGCATTATCTTGTTGAAAGAGATGACGTCTGGATGGGAGCATATGTTGTTCTAGAACCTGAATATATTTTTCTGCATTGATGGTGCCTTTCCTGACATGCAAGCTGCCCATGCCACACGCACTCATGCAACACGATAAACTGGAGGTGTTGATGCCGGAAGCTGTGTCCTACACCTAATTGCAAAGGTGCCTGGGAAGCCTTTGAGTATGGTCATTTGCTATCCTTTGACTTGAATAAAATATACTAATCCCCTTGAATACTTGCTGTTTGCAGCTTGTCACTGGTCACCCCAGAGGAGTGAGTTATAGAAGTAGATTTCTCACCTCTAGGCTGAATCTTGTAGGCTTTAACCCTGTACTGTGGAGCCAACAGGGAGAGAGCAGAGAGGCAGGAGGCCTCCCTCCAGCAGGCAGCTACATAATGGATTTTCACTGACTAGACTTCAGGAGAAGACTGCCTAACTAGTCCTGAGCTAAGCAATATATACACTGTAACACTGCCCCATCTTGTGGATAAACTAGTGTAGTGCACCCTACCTAGGCCTGTGTAAAGGATCTTACATATAGAATCACATAGTGACATGGGAAAAGTACAGCATACAGGCATAATATATGACAATAAAACACAATAAAACTACAAACCGGATTCCCAAAAAGTTGGGACACTAAACAAATTGTGAATAAAAACTGAATGCAATGATGTGGAGATGGCAAATGTCAATATTTTATTTGTAATAGAACGTAGATGACAGATCAAACGTTTAATCCGAGTAAATGTATCATTTTAAAGGAAAAATACATTGATTCAAATTTTCACGGTGTCAACAAATCCCCAAAAAGTTGGGACAAGTAGCAATAAGAGGCTGGAAAAAGTAAATTTGAGCATAACGAAGAGCTGGAAGACCAATTAACACTAATTAGGTCAATTGGGAACATGATTGGGTATAAAAAGAGCTTCTCAGAGTGGCAGTGTCTCTCAGAAGCCAAGATGGGTAGAGGATCACCAATTCCCACAATGTTGTGCAGAAAGATAGTGGAGCAATATCAGAAAGGTGTTACCCAGCGAAAAATTGCAAAGACTTTGCATCTATCATCATCAACTGTGCATAACATCATCCGAAGATTCAGAGAATCTGGAACAATCTTTGTGCGTAAGGGTCAAGGCCGTAAAACCATACTGGATACCCGTGATCTCCGGGCCCTTAAACGACACTGCACCACAAACAGGAATGCTACTGTAAAGGAAATCACAGAATGGGCTCAGGAATACTTCCAGAAACCATTGTCAGTGAACACAATCCACCGTGCCATCCGCCGTTGCCAGCTGAAACTCTACAGTGCAAAGAAGAAGCCATTTCTAAGCAAGATCCACAAGCTCAGGCGTTTTCACTGGGCCAGGGATCATTTAAAATGAAGTGTGGCAAAATGGAAGACTGTTCTGTGGTCAGACGAGTCACGATTCGAAGTTCTTTTTGGAAATCTGGGACGCCATGTCATCCGGACCAAAGAGGACAAGGACAACCCAAGTTGTTATCAACGCTCAGTTCAGAAGCCTGCATCTCTGATGGTATGGGGTTGCATGAGTGCGTGTGGCATGGGCAGCTTGCATGTCTGGAAAGGCACCATCAATGCAGAAAAATATATTCAGGTTCTAGAACAACATATGCTCCCATCCAGACGTCATCTCTTTCAGGGAAGACCCTGCATTTTTCAACAAGATAATGCCAGACCACATTCTACATCAATCACAACATCATGGCTGCGTAGGAGAAGGATCCGGGTACTGAAATGGCCAGTCTGCAGTCCAGATCTTTCACCTATAGAGAACATTTGGCGCATCATAAAGAGGAAGGTGCAACAAAGAAGGCCCAAGACGATTGAACAGTTAGAGGCCTGTATTAGACATGAATGGGAGAGCATTCCTATTTCTAAACTTGAGAAACTGGTCTCCTCGGTCCCCAGTCGTCTGTTGAGTGTTGTAAGAAGAAGGGGAGATGCCACACAGTGGTGAAAATGGCCTTGTCCCAACTTTTTGGGGATTTGTAGACACCATGAAATTCTGATTCAACATATTTTTCCCTTAAAATGGTACATTTTCTCAGTTTAAACTTTTGTTCCGCGAGTTATGTTCTATTTTGAATAAAATATTAGAAGTTGGCACCTCCACATCATTGCATTCAGTTTTTATTCACGATTTGTATAGTGTCCCAACTTTTTTGGAATCCGGTTTGTAATAATTTAGACCCTAACAGCTATTCCCTAATCCCTACCTAACACTAAATAGCTAAATCAGAGTTTTAATTAGATTTTCTTCCACAATCAAAATGCACAGCACAGAACACAACCACCAAACAGCTCCTATCTCTCCAAAAACCAACCCCACAAAATTGCTGCCTCGATTTATATAGTGAGAGGTAGACTACTTTCTTATTTGTTGCTAAGGATGTTGCTAAGTTATGACAATGCCTTCTCATTGGCTATTAAAGCAAGACTAGGGAGGGGTTAGCAATTACCTCACATGGAATAGGAAAAAAAACTAAACGAATATTCCTTTGGCGAATATATCGCCATATTCGCCATATTCGACTATTCGCCCAAGCAGACTCAAATAGCCTAACGCCCTTACGCGAATAGATTTCGGTGAATGTTTAATGATCGATTTTTCGCATAACAGGAACTGTTCTAAAATAGGCTACATGGAATGGTATTTCAAGGGTCACTCAGTCAGTACACGATATGATGTGTGGTAATATTTAAGTACCGATTTTTCTCATAATATACACTATATGTGAAATACTCACAAACAGTAGTTTAGGCGCCAAAACCATTACACGAAAAGAAGTTTGCGAATGTGCTAGAAGCTAATTTTTGCATACAATGCAATATATTGACATAGTGCTAAAATAAAATGAGTACTGAATGGTTTTTGAAATGTCATGTGAATTCTTGGCACGGTAGCTTGCCATGGGACATAACTTAGCTTCTGCGAAAAATCGGCTTTCAAATATGCGCGTAGATCGGATCTCACAGAAGCTTTAAGCATTAAGCATAGCAATGCTTGACTTGCCTGAATTGGCGAATATTTAGAATATAGCGTTATATTAGTAAATTACGAATATAGCACTATATTCGACAAATACGGATTGGGATTGCCATTATGCAATTATATTTAAGCGCATACTTAAGGATAACATTTTTAATATCTCATACTTTAAATTTCTTACATATGGAAAATAAATTAGAATGATTCTTCAATTTTAATGTTTGCGAAAAATTTTCAAAATATGCACTTGATTCGAATCGGAAAAGGCATTTAAGTAATGTACTAATTAGTAATGAAGATGTTGAAGGAACTTGGATAGTTAGGATTTAGGAATATGGCGAATATAGTGCTATATTCGTAATTGTCGAATATAGCGCTATCTTCGACATATTCGATTACCAACCCAACCACAGTTGTCTGGTGCGATGCGATTAATGCGCTTATTTAATTGTAATTATTCGCGTGAACAACACTGACGGGAAAAATTGAAATTGGGAGTTTTTATTAATCGGAAAGACGGAATATATAATATGTGCGTTCTTCAAATTGCATTTGGCCTAAGCGATTATCTTTCTATGAATTTGGCTTCAGAGGAAACGAATATTCGTTTTAAAGAATATATTGTCACATATTCTAGATAGTCGCAAATTCTCGAAGTGGCGATATTCGCGATTAATATTCGTTTTTCGAATATTCGCGCTCAACACTAGTGATTATATCTGCTTATACAGGCTAGGCATAGAGGTCTTACAAGGGATAGAGTCAGAATAATGGACATTGAGGCCCTGTTGTCTTCTCTTGTCCTGTGGAAAACTGTGCACCCTAAGTAATCTTGCTCAAAATCGCATGGTCTTCACAGGAGAGATCTGTGAAAGGACAAGGCACAGGAGCGCTGTGTGGCAATTCTTTTATCAGGAAACTGCTGTGACATGGCTGGAATAAGGAAGGACGTCCATTCTCAAGTGTGTTGGTGAGCATACTATTGACTGAGGTTGGCTAGTGTGCTCCTCCTAGACAGATGTCTCCTATGATGACCCATCCTAGGTCAAGTCTCTGTGCGTATGCAGCATTTTGAGGACCGTTAATCTGTCCTCTAGCCTTGTGAACTTGTAGTATGTCTCTTCCAAGGAGTAAGACTATCGGGGCTTCTGGGTCCAGTTCTGGTATCAGGTGAGCTATACTCCTCAGGTGATGGTGGTATGCTGCTACCTCTGGTGTAGTATCTCAGACTGGTTGTCAGAAATATGATTGCCCTCCAGTATGGTTGGCAGGGACAAGCAGGTCTGACCATCTATCGACTTCAGCTTGTACCCACTTGCTTTCCTCCCCGCCGTCTCAATGGTACCTGCACATGTCCTTAAGAAGTAGGGAGAACTGGGCTCTACGATGTTGAAACATAGAAAAATAGAAACATAGAATCATAGAATGTGTCGGCAGATAAGAACCATTTGGCCCATCTAGTCTGCCCAATATACTGAATACAATGAATAGCTCCTGGCCCTATCTTATATGAAGGATGGCCTTATGCCTATCCCATGCATGCTTAAACTCCTTCACTGTATTTGCAGCTACCACTTCTGCAGGAAGGCTATTCCATGCATCCACTACTCTCTCAGTAAAGTAATACTTCCTGATATTACTTTTAAACCTTTGCCCCTCTAATTTTAAACTATGTCCTCTTGTAGCAGTTTTTCTTCTTTTAAATATTCTCTCCTCTTTTACCTTGTTGATTACCTTTATGTATTTAAAAGTTCTCATATCCCCTCTGTCTCGTCTTTCTTCTAAGCTATACGTGTTAAGGTCCTTTAATCTTTCCTGGTAGGTTTTATCCTGCAATCCATGTACTAGTTTAGTAGCTCTTCTCTGAACTCTCTCCAAAGTATCAATATCCTTCTGGAGATATGGTCTCCAGTACTGCGCACAATGCTCCAAATTAGGTCTCACTAGTGCTCTGTAGAGCGGCATGAGCACCTCCCTCTTTCTACTGGTAATGCCTCCCCCTATACACCCAAGCATTCTGCTAGCATTTCCTGCTGCTCTATGACATTGTCTGCCTACCTTTAAGTCTTCTGAAATAATGACCCTTAAATCCCTTTCCTCAGATACTGAGGTTAGGACTGTATCACTAATTTTATATTCTGCTCTTGGGTTTTTACGCCCCAGGTGCATTATCTTGCACTTATCAACATTAAATTTTAGTTGCCAGATTTTTGACCATTCCTCTAGTTTTCCTAAATCCTTTTCCATTTGGAGTATCCCTCCAGGAACATCAACCCTGTTACAAATCTTTGTGTCATCAGCAAAAAGACACACCTTACCATCGAGGCCTTCTGCAATTTCGATGATAAAGATATTAAACAATATGGGTCCCATAACAGATCCCTGAGGTACCCACTGGTAACAAGACCATGGTCTGAATATACTCCATTGACCACACCCCTCTGTTGTCTGCCCCTCAGCCACTGCCTAATCCATTCAACAATATGGGAGTCCAAGCACAAAGACTGTAATTTATTGATAAGCCTTCTATGTTGGACAGTATCAAAAGCCTTATTAAAGTCTAGATAAGCAATGTCCACTGCTCCTCCGCCATCTATTATTTTAGTCACCCAATCAAAAAAATCTATAAGATTAGTTTGACATGATCTCCCTGCAGTAAACCCATGCTGTTTTTCATCTTTCAATCCATTGGATTTTAAATGTTCCACAATCCTCTCCTTAAGTATGGTCTCCTTTAATTTCCCCACTATTGATGTCATGTTTACTGGCCTATAGTTGCCCGATTCCTCCCTACTACCTTTCTTGTGAATGGGCACAACATTTGCTTATTTCCAATCGTTTGGGACGACTCCTGTTGCCAGTGATTGGTTAAATAAATCTGTTAATGGTTTTGCTGGTTCACCGCTAAGCTCTTTTAATAGCTTTGGGTGTATCCCATCAGGCCCCTGTGACTTATTTGTATTAATTTTAGACAGCTGACTTAGAACCTCTTCCTCTGTAAAGACACATGCATCAACAGATTCATTAGTCTTCCTTCCTAACTGAGGTCCTTTTCCTTCATTTTCCTTTGTAAAAACTGAACAGAAGTATTCATTGAGGCAGTCAGCGAGTTCTTTATCTTCTTCCATATACCTTCCTTTTTTTGTTTTTCATTTGGTAATTCCTTGTTTTAGTTTCCTTTTTCCACTGACAGCTAATTTCATTTCTGCCTGTGCTTTAGAAGTTCTGCCTAATCTTATAAATTTGCCTGTCATCCTCGTTTTTTTTTTTTTTATAATTACTAAATGCTATCTTTTTGTTTTTAATGATTTTGGGCACTTCTGCTGAGTACCACAGTGGTCTTTTCCTTTTTTTGCTTTTACTGACAAGCCTAATGCAATTATCTGTTGCCTTCAATAGTGCCAATTTTAAGTAGTCCCATTTCTCCTGGACTCCATTGAAACTGTTCCAATCTGATAGGTACTCGTATACAGTACCTCTAATCTAATTTTAGAAAAGTAAGTTTTTCTAAAATCTAAAACTTTTGTTTTTGTGTGGTGTGACTCAGTCACTGTACTTATAGTAGACCACACTGACTGGTGATCACTAGATTCCAAGCTTTCCCCTACAATATCAGATACCAAATTCCCATTTGTGAATACTACATCTAAAATGGCTTCCTTCCGGGTTGGCTCCTCAACTACTTGCTGTAGAGATAATCCCAGTAGGGAATTTAGAATATCTGTACTCCTGGCAGAACTATCTATTTTGGTTTTCCAGTTTACATCAGGGAGATTAAAGTCTCCCATAATGATAACTTCCCCTTTCAATGTCATTTTAGCTATTTCCTCAAGTAGATCATCTAATTCTTTGAACCCTTGGTTCAGACACCATTCACCAAGCCATACATTGAATTCTTTAATGCGCATTTTCCTGTCATGCTGAATGTTATGCACAGGCAAAACTGCAGAAAATGAAACAGTCGATGCAACCTCCCATATATCATTACCAAGTGTGTGAAAAGCTTCCTTCACATTTGAAACCTCATCGCAAGCCAGATCATTAGTCCCTAGATGGACAATAACATCGACCTCCCTTTTCCTGCTTTGCTTGCCTAACAATATTAAGGATGCATCGTCTGTCCCTGCTAGCGGTAGCACCAGGGAGACATCTCACAAAACCATTTTCTTCAAACTTCACACCTCTTATGATAGAATCGCCCACCAACAGCTGCTTACTATTGGTCCTCACCTTATCCTTTTTGTCTTTGGCTGCAGTGTTGCATACTTTAGGCATAGGAGATGATTGTTCCTCACCCACTGTGCCTGAGCCATCCTCCATGTTCCTCTTGCGCTCTGAAAGTGCTGCAAATGAATTATGGAGAGCCACAGACTGTGGGACATGTCTTCTATCAACAACTCTAAGTCTACCAGAACCTGCAGTAACCCATCTTCCATTTCTAGGGGGCCTCTGTGGCAGTGGCATTGCAACGTTCCCAGCCTGAGTTTGTTTAACAGTTAATTTACAAATATCAGATTTAAAAAATGCAATTTTCTTGCTGCATTATGGAGAGCTGTTTACAAATCAGACAGCATCCAACCCTCCGAAGAGTGGCACCTGAAATAAAAGCACAACAATTACTGCACAGAACCAGATCTGCCATTTTAAAGAGGGGAAAGATTTTAAACAAACAAATCTTACTTTTTTAGATTGTATTCACCTCCAGATTACCTCCTGAGTATCTCCTGAATATCTCAGATGCACTTAGTAATGCCGCACTTGAGAATGCTGCAAGCTATAATTCAATTGAAGGTGTTGAAGAAGGTGGATTTAGCTAAAGACCTGTTGCTTTGATCTTCTAAGATTACATATACATTGATCGCCTTATCAGTGACCACCCAGATACACTCTGACAAGGCAGATTTTTTAGCAGGACTTCCCTCCTGCAAGTCCTTTACAGATCTCTATACAGTGAGAAGTGACTACTGCGGTGTCTATGTCAGTGCCCATCTGCTTTCCATCATGCTCCTCTACTTGGGGTGATACCTAAGAGGGTGGTCCAGGTGCGGTATGCCAGACCGACAGGGGAATTATACGTGAGGTCACGGTGTGAGCAATAGGTAGGCCGAGGTAAATACAGTTCTGGTTACTCACGGTTACGTCGTCCCTGGGCAGGCTCGCATAAGTGAAGAGGAGAACGGCACAAGATTTCTCTGGGGCACACTCTGGTGTAAGGGACACAGGCCAGATAGTGGTTCGAGGTGCCCTTGATTGTCTGTATTAATGTGCCTATGGCAAGGTCCCTTGTAGTTGCGACGCCAGTACCTTTTGTGGTGGTACAACCATTTACTGTAGTGTTAATTGAGGAACTGAAGACTGAGACAAGGATGGTGCAATCCAAATTATAACTTTTACTGAACGTTGCTCGTAGTAACAATTCCATCCAATTTATAAAACAGACTTTAGTACATCCCAGTATGAAATACAGTCTCATGCATACAGGGGTAGGGTAATGTAAATCCTCAGAAGAAAAAGTCTCTTAGTCCTATATACAGTACAGACCAAAAGTTTGGACACAACTTCTCATTCAAAGAGTTTTCTTTATTTTCATGACTATGAAAATTGTAGATTCACACTGAAGGCATCAAAACTATGAATTAACACATGTGGAATTATATACATAACAAAAAAGTTTTTGATTGATTGTTAGTTAAAATAACACTGCCTTCCCTGAACGGAGACTCATTAACAAAGTCTATACTTAAAATTCTTCTCATCATATTTTAGGAGTACATGTGTCCCTAGTGAGAATTATATAAGATAATAGATGCATTGACGGCCTTCATAATAGTCAACAATATAAAACAATACATATGTCCTCTTGATTATCTTATACAAAAAAAAACTAAGGTTCATTATATGTGTATACAGACACCACAGATTTTCTGCTTCACCAATAACATCAACTGTAGAGGTAATTAGTACCAGATACGTCTAGAGAATATCCTTATCTCAATCACAAATCTTTAAGGAGACAAAAATGACTCTTCTCAGACTGGTACATCTATAGAGAAGAAACCTTATGAACAGTGTCCTTTCCATGAACCTATTTCGGCCAACTTTAAAAATACATACAAAAATGGTGAATATATCACAATATGGCCTCTTATATGTAATCAAATCCACTATTATAATGATATTTATATATAAATGTTATATACCTATAAAAAAGCACAACAATTATGAAACAGTTTATAATGGTAACCATGCGTGATCCACTTGTCTTGTAGATTATAAGGGAGTTTTCGGAAAAATGGATTGACACCTCTGGCAGTGTCCAGGAATGCTAGCCCCGTCAGATCTCCTTCTCCCTGATAAACCTGTACCTCTATCAACAAGTCGCTGGGTTCCCTGAACTTCTGGTGACCCCTACCCACTATTCTGGGGAAATTATCAATTCTCTTAAATAAAGCATTTTCTATAGCTTCTATTGACTCATAACACACATCAATTCTTTCCCACACCATCTTTAGGCCTCTGCCAGGATGGTTTATGTTAATGTCTCTGATTCTTTTGGTGTGTTCAGCAGACTCTCTTCCAAGCCACTTTACCATGAGCTCTAACTCCTCACTATAGCAGTGCTCCAGACTAAAAAAATACCTAGTAGCCATTGGCTCCTGAACTGAAAAATTTAGGAGCCAAATAAAATTTTTGCAAATAAAAAAATGTGGGGGGTTCAGTCAGCACAACCCAGTATGCAGGTGCACATTGCTATGGCGAAATGCACATACAAACGCAAAAACACAAATGCAATCGCACTCTGCAACCAGCATTCTGCCCTGCCTCTATGCTGGATGTTGAATGAGGCATTAGTGTACATTTTGGCCAAAGCGTAATAAGCCACTCGCCACGTCAAGGTCGCCTCTATGAGTGGTCCCTAACACTAGTTCCTACCTGTTATGGGCCATGACAGCGCTCCCTGGACTTTGTGTGGCTGTTATGGCCCATAACAGGTAGGAACTAGTGTTAGGGACCACTCATAGAGGCGACCTTGACTTGGTGAGTGGCTTATTACGCTTTGGCCAAAATGTACACAAATTAAATTTTTAGTCGCCAAATCGAAACCGAATCAAAATTTAGGTATCGTGACAACGCTAGGCCGATCATATTTTAGGGTACTTTCACACTAGAGTTTTTCTTTTCCGGCATAGAGTTCCGTCACAGGGGCTCTATACCGGAAAATAACTAATCAGGCATATACCCATGCATTCTGAATGGATAGTAATCCGTTCAGGATGCATCAGGATGTCTTCAGTTCAGTCATTTTGACTGATCAGGCAAAAGATAAAACTACGTCCTACGGTTTTATCTCCGGCGAAAAAAACTGAAGACTTGCCGGAATGCCAGATACTGCATTTTTCCCCATAGGAATGCATTAGTGCAGACCAGTAAAAATGTGTAAAAAGATACAAGACGGATCCGTCTGTCCGCATGACAAGCGGAGAGACGGATTCGTTCTTGCAATGCATTTGTGAAATGGATCCGCATCCGGATGCGTCTCACAAATGCTTTCAGTCACATCCAGATCGGCGGATCCGGCAGGCCTGTTCCGACAACGGAACTGCTTGCCGGATTACACTGCCGCAATTGTGAAAGTAGCCTTAGGCCTCTTTCAGACGGGCGCCACGTTTTGGCTCCGGATGCATCCTGGGTGCATTGTGGCAAACCCACGTGGGTAGGTACGCAATTGCAGACAGTTTTGACTGCGATTGCGTTCTGTTGTTCAGTTTTTATCGCGCGGGTGCAATGTGTTTTGTACGCTAAAAAACTGACTGTGGTACCCAGACCAGAACTTCTTCACTGAAGTTCAGGTTTGGGTTCAAGGTTGTGTAGATGTAATTATTTTCCCTTATAACGTGGTTATAAGGGAAAATAACTCATTCTTAAAACAGAATGCTAAGTAAAATAGGGCTGGAGGGGATAAAAAAATAAAAATAAAAATTTAACTCACCTTAATCCACTTGTTTATCTGTGAGGATTATACTGGTGTGTTGGGGGGTGCACTGCGCCACCAATGAAGATAACTGACCTGTTAATACAAATACAGGAGGCAGGTGTCAGAATCAAATAGCCGGCACCCGACCTCTATGACAGGGAGCTGCGATCCGCTGCAGTTAACCCCTCAGGTGCCACAGCCCCTCCCCTCCTCCTCCCGTCTCTCTTCCTATTGGCGGTGGCAGCAGCACAGGGGGGAGGGAGAGACTCCTTCTCCACTGCGCTGCTGAGAAGAACATCGGCGGCGGGGCAGAGAACTATCATCTCCGATGCCCCGCCGCTGTATTCAATTGCAGAGTTGTAGAGGCGGGTCTAGTCGCAAATGGCGAAAAGACTAAAAAGTCTTGTCGTCATTTGTAAATTCTAAGTCGCATTGGCGACCATTTTGGTCGCCATCTGGAGCCCTGTATAGGAAAGATCTAAGTCTCTTATGGCGTTCTGGAAGGAGGGTTGGCATGCCCTGTAGTTCTCAGGGCGATTGGTAAACTTTATAAGTCTTTGGTAACCAGCTCCCGTTTAGCAAAGAACTTAGTGAAGTCCATGGTGGCCTGGTTGGAACCAATACGACCCGGTGTGTTGTTATGCTGCAAGTGCGGTGTATCACCATACTTAAGAGGTTTCTGGCTTAGGGAAGTCTGTATAATACCGTTCTGATGCAAAGGGTGTCGAAGCGAAGGTTTTAGCTTTTGTTCTGCAGGGTGGTAGTTGTGGTCAGCATTGTGTTGTCGCATACCTTCCTGCTGGAGGTATTGTGGTTCAAGGTAGGATCTTTGATACTCTGCATAGGCTGGCTGATATGCTGGATCATAGTTGTCATCTGTCTTGGGATGCTGATGGACATATTCTGAGACGCGCTGTCCTGCATCTTGCTCATCTAGGTCTGGTCCAAGTACTTGGCTGTGTTTCTCGGATTCGGGAAACTCCAAAGCTGCTAGGAACTCTGCTTTGGCTATTGCGGCTGCCTCTGCTTTCTCTGCGGCGAGTTTCTCCAGCGACACCTACAGGCAAGCTATCTCTTCTCCCATTAACGCTTTTTTTTTTTTCCCAGTAACTTTTTCCCTTTGACGCTCTCTCTTTCTTTAGTTGCATCTCTTGTTGTCACGGCCTGTGGTGGGTGTCGTGACATAGTGGCCACAAATGCTGTTGCCTTTGGCAACGTGGTGTTGTGTTTACATGCGGGGGCAGTGTCACGGCCTATGTTGTTTGTGCTGTGACACGTGTGCCACTCATGCAGTTGCCTGTGGCAATGTGTTGTTTATGCATGTATGAGCGATTTCCCTTTTAGTTTTTTCCCTTTCCTGTCTGGTGTGCGTGGGGTTAATTCACTGGCTGGTTTGGAGCAAAGTGGTGAGTTGGGTGTGGTCTCAGGTCTCTTTATATCCTTTGGCTTGGAGACTGAGATCAGGTGGTTTGTCTGCCTTGCATGTGAGATGCTTGCTCTGTGCATGGATGACATCCAAGTTTGACATCAATGTTCTCAGCAATGTCATACTGTGTGTTTTCTCCTTGTCTTCCTTCCCCTCCTGGTGTGTAGTTTATATTTTGGGTTTCAGTTGGAGGTTTGTTATACATCTGGGTGTTTGTTTCATGTAGGTGTGTACTGGCCTGCATGGACGTTTGACGTTTTCCCCTTTCTGTGTGTGTGTCCCCCGGAAGGGGGTGTCCTGCCTAGAGCTTACATGCATACGGTGTTCACATGGAGGTCCGGGTAGATGTTGGTGCCGTCTTTCCATCTCTGCTGCGGCAGGTAAGTGTTGGTTGTTGCTAGTGTTCTGTTGCTACACTGTGTAATTACCTGCTGTGCGGTTGCTGCATTCTGTCTTTCTCCCTGTCAGCTACTGGGCCTCTGGAGATGCCTGTCATCCATGGTGATGGATGAACAGGAGATCTCTGCCCTGTCACAATGTTGAGGGTGATGCAGGGATTCCTAGACTTCTAGGTTCTTGGGTATGAGCCCCCTTACCATTGAAGGCGGCTCATGCAGACAGGAGACTAGGGCTATTTGAGGGACGATTTAGGAGGTGACCATCTCCCTTTTTCACTGCCTATGGCCTAGTAATTGGCGACATTGTACAGTGGGGAGTTTCCCCCACTCCCTACCATGACACTTGTGCAGCAAAGGAAGACCTTACTTTTGCAGCCTCAGCTTCTGCACGGGCGAGAGCAGCCTTTTCTCTTATCGAGGACTTGCTAGAGCAGCTTGCTCGTGACCTGGTCCTGTATGATGATACCTGGCTAGCGGACATTGTGTGCCTTTTGCAGGTTACTTTATGTCTCTGTGCAGACTCAGTCTAGGTAGGGACAGACTTTAGCATGGTCTGGATCATGCTGCACTTGCAGGGGGCTGCACTCTCACTTCTTGTGACTGTATGGCAGCCGCTGCAATCTTATACGCAGGGCCACGTGTGTGATGGCGGCTCCGTGTAGTCAGATCCACTATCGCTGGTGACTAGCATCTGTTTTACGGTTCTGTCTTCATACACGTTCACACAGTGTGCAGTCTGACATTCTGTATAAACCATTCCTGTCTTCCAAATAAGAGGACTATTTTCTGTAGTCTAACTTGTTTATTGGTCAACAAAATTGTGAATTGGTAAAACTACAAGAATACAAATGGCTTGTGTAAGTAAAACAAATAGAATACCATGTAAAGTAATACATTGACAGAGAAAGCATATGTCCAAAATGGCTGCCTATACATAGAACGGCATGAATAGCTAACAGAAATAACTCCCTGAGTGACACTTATGCCTAGGGTAAGGATTTGCTCTGGTAGGCAGGGTAAGCGGACGCAATACAGAGACAAGACCACGGTTGAAAGGCAAAAGTTTGGTGTTTATTCACACAAAAAGGCAGAAAAGAAAAACAATACTTTGCAGGGTCCTGGTGTTAATTCACACAGCAAGAGTCCAAAGAACAAAACATGTCACCTGGCAGTCCACAGCAGGCTTTAGGGCGCCTGACTCCTAGCAGGCGGCTCTCAGCCTTGCAGCATGGCGGAACTCTTCAGCTCCCAAACACAGAGCTTCCACAGCTCCACTATCACCTGGAGGATCATTTCACACCCTGCTGAGCTGCTGGCTGGGTTTTTAAATCCCAGCCCAAAACCTGTCCTGGAACGTGGGGAACAGCCACCCACCCTGCTCTTTGGCTGCTCCCAATAAGAACCGGCCCAGATTGGCTTTACAGCCATACTAAGAAAAAAACTGTGTCATCGAGCACTAGCTGCCGCTGACACACAAAATTACCGGTTCCTATCTCGCCAAGGCCAGGAACCTTGGTGAAACGTACCTTCCGTCAATGACTGACCCTTGCGCCTTCCTACACTAGCTAAACAGATCTGCATAACATAATGTCCCTGAGACAAGGTAGATCTTACTTGCACAAAGATGGTGGAGTTGAAGAAGAACTGCATGGAACAGCTCTGATGTCCTGTAGACTGAAGACTGGGGCTTCTCCTTCCCAGAATTCCTTGTACTACCCACAATGCCTAGCACCTGCCACAAAGCAATAATCTTTATTAACAAGAAAACAAGGTGCAATACATTTTTACCACCGCTAGATGGTGCTGTTACCTAACTAATAACTACAGGAATACAGAATTGCAGAATGAATTAGAAATTAAATAGACATGAACTGAAATGAATTTCCCTCTGCTGGATGCAGAATACACTGAGTGGTGTTTCGGGGAGCTGGGTGGTAGACCCAGATCCCAATAAAGAGGGAAACTACTGTGTAGTGGCCAGACGGCCAAGGATTTATGTTAGTTTGGACTGCTGCAAAAAGGATAAAGCTGATTGCGGCCAGTTTGCACCCAAATCTGCAGTGTTAGAGTGGCTTCTTGAGGTGCGCCAACCATCTAAGCTGACAAGACTGCTATCCGAAAGAGCTAAGTGACCCCCCCGAGTTGTCACCTGTCTTGTTCTACTGTTATTGGGATGTCCATCTTGTTTAATAGATAAACAATTGTACTATGCCTTGATTCTCAAATTTGGGTGAATAACCTGTCTTGTTTTACTGTTATTGGGGTGTCCATATTAACTTTGAATAACTTATTTTGCATATACAGTTGCCAGGGCTCTCCAAAGAACGGGCAGCGGAAAAAATGTTGCTGTAGCTAGCACAAGTAGCAGTAGAATGAGGGTGGTAGCAGCCGATGCTGCAACAGGCCAGAACTGCTACTGTCATCCAGCGGTTGTGTTTTGATGACCAATCCCCGCTGTCCTGGAATGGTTCACTTGGTCTACAACATCATCTCGACTGATATCAGACACACACAGCCAGGAATTGGTAGGTTCCTCTGACATGACACTTAGTTGGCATGGCTCAGGAACAAGCTTTGTGTCCTCACCTATTCTGAACCTCTTTCCTTTGCTGATCCTTCTGCCAGGCAAATAATGTATGCCGCCGGCTCTGCTCCACTTTTCAGCAAGGACTAGCTTATTTAGGAAATTCGGCAGCTACAGGCAAGTAGCGATGATGACTGTTGTGTTGGAGAAAGTGTTGCGAGCGGTCAGGGACGTGGCCATGAGACTGGTGAGGGTGACATAAGTGACAGCCAGACAGTAGTGGATGATGTAGCTGATCGCACGTGGGAGCCGTGTGAATAGGGGGCTTCATCATCCAGGTGTGAGGGTGGCAGCTTGTCCATGAGACAGCAGCAGGGTGGCAGTATGCTGCTGAGCCAGCAGTGTGCAAGCGTTACTATGAGACAACAGGGTGTTAGCAGTGTAAGATCTAGAGCCAAATGTGCCGGGGGTAGACTGTCTGCTACTCAGAAGCTTACCTGCAAGGAAACAACTAGCAGTGCTCGGCTTCATAGAGGCAGCGGCAGGCAGTCATCACGGAGTGGTGGGGGTAAAATGCCATACTTGCCAGTGTGGGAATTTTTTATCAAGTCACTGTACTCTGTTGGCAGAGGGTGAAGTGCGGCCAGGGTGCTAATGTTGGCACCACGGCCCTTCCCTTCATTTACTGGTCCTGATGCTCCTCCTCATACTCCTCGTCATGAGTTTTGCCACTAATTGATCATCGAGGCGATTAAAAAATCAACAACAGTATGTGTGCACTTATCCAATGATGCAGAAGCTGAATGTGCTCCTGGACAAGTTGCTGGTACTACAGTCTCTCACTTTCCATGTGGTTGACTCTGCAAATTTCAGAGAACTGATGGCTTGTGCCGAGCCAAGGTGGAGAGTTCCATGCCGTTATTACTTCTTAAAAAAATACCAGCCCTGCATATGTACGTACAGCAGAATGTGGGCCTGTACTTGAGCCTGTCGGTATCTGGTACAGTTCATGCCAGCGCCTGTAACTATGATCAAATACAATATATGTCCTTTATAGCCCACTGGTTAAATGTGGTTCCTGCCTAGGCACACCAACAACATGGCCAGGTGATGGCAATGCTACCTCTGCGTTCTCATGCTGTGATTCCGACACCAATGGCCTCTTCATCCTCCACCTAGTATTCAGCCTCCACTGTAGACACAGTTCAGAGTGATCCTCCCGCATACCACCTATGCAGAGCATGACACTGTCACGCTGTTCTGTACCTGGCCAGCCTGAGCCAGGCCTGATTGAGGGTCAGACCTGACCCTTATTATCACATTAACACTAACAGGTAAATTGTTGCCCTACCCTGTGTATTAGTGGTATATTCTGGTTTAATAAAATTCAATTACACCCCCCCCCCCCCCCCCCCCCCCCACACACACACACACACAAAAAAAAGTGTGAAGTGTGTGTGGACATAATAAACTGATTTAGCCCTATTATTTTGTTCTCAATCACTGATTTATAAGTTTTTTTTTCAAACAAAAACAAAAGAAAAACATTAAATATGAGCTGACCTGACAGAGTTTTACAGCAAGACACGGAGGCTCATATTGCTATCTCTTCCTTTACTGTCCACCAATAGCAGCAAAGAAAAAATTTACATAATCATAACAACAATGGACCCTCCCCTGTCAGATCCTATAACAAGCAGCTCCTCTTCTGAATCTTCCTCTTTCTTTGCTGCTGCCACCAGATAAGTAACATCTGTGCATTTCCCTTTTAGTGTATTACTTTCTATTGTATGGTTTCTTTTTCTCAAATGGTTAATTCCCGAACTTCAGTTTGTTCAGGGGCTCTGTATTATTTGCTGTGCTTGTGTCACCCCTTACTTATGTATTGATTTGTTTCCCCACCTTTTCTTGCCATTATTTGCCTGCCATTCTTAGGGGGGTTTTAGTTCCTTTAGGGTTTCGCTAGCCCTGCTTTATTTGGGTGGTTGTTCTTGTGTTTGGCCGTGGCGCAGCGGTTTTTCTGCCGCTCCCGTCCCTTCCCCCTCCTCTTTCCGCCTTACCTGTGCGCTCTCTTGTGCCAGGCAGCCCCCCCCCCCCCCCCCCCGTTGATCGCGTCCTATCATGTGATTCCGGCGGCCATCTTGCTTCCCTCCTGCGCCAGCCCCGCTTCTCCTCTGCTGGTCGTGAGATCTCGGCGGCCATCTTGGCGCGTCTCATGTTAAATATCGCGGGATTTCGGCGGCCATTACTCCTTACCAGTGACTGGATTCGGCGCTCCTGCTCTGCGGCTTCTGGGGTGATTAACCCCGCTCTGCTGGTTAGTTTAGGTGCCGTTTTCATTGCGGTCTGATTTAGCTAGCTGCTCACTTTAGGTTAGTGTCATTATTTTCACTTGGGGCAATAGTCTATTGGGCCATATTAGTTATGTCTTCTTATCAAACCCCCTCTGGGCCTAACCCCCCTCCATCCACTGGGGAGCCCAGAATGTCGGACATGAATGCGCAGGCCCTGGATTTGCAGCGCTCGGTCTCAAGCGCAATTATAGAAGCCATGGGGTCCATGTCATCCATCATATCCCAGACCATATCCCAGGCTTTATCTGCCCATGCACCTGGCCCCTCTAATCAGACGCCTGTTATACCTAATCCGCAGCCTGCCGTTTGTGAAACTCCTACCACACAGGAGAATCTGACTGGTGTGATCCAAGCCACCCATGATGGCGTGCATAGATCAGGCAAAAGAGCCTTACCGCGCCAGGCAGAAAGGGCGCCCACGTGGAAATGTGCTAGAGCACAAAATAGCGATATTGAATCAGACTTGGAGTCTGATACAGAGGCTTATGCGGAGGCGAGCTGCCATTCTGAGGAGGATATGGAGTCTGATTTACCAGGCACTGCTGGCCCTATGCCTTCCACCTCTGAGTCTATGGGTCCGGCCTCCACCGCCCCTAATGCGGCGTCTGCTCTGGTGGATCCCTCTGGCGCCCCCTTGTTCGACCCTGATGCCCTCCACCACCCTTGGTCGGCTGAGTGGCTGCCAGCGGCTCATGTGAGCAATTATCTGGAGCACTGGGTACGCCGTCCTCTTAGCAAAGAGGCGCGTAGTAAACTCAGATCTGAGTGCCCTAGACCATTGGTTCCCAACAAGGTCTGTGAGACCCCATCAGTCGACCCCAAGATGACACAGTTCTTGGCGAAGACCGGCTGGAACCCCCGCAAAGGGTTAGATTCGGCACTAAGGAGCTGCCAGGACAAGCTCCTGGACATATATGCAGGGCCAGCTCCAGGTTCATGTGGGCCCTCGGGCGATAAATCCCAGTGGGCCCCCATGAGGCATTTTCTTTACATTGACATGTCCCCCTGTGGCTCCCACACGGTATAATGACCCCCAGTGGCCCCTATACAGTATAATGACTACTAGTGGCCCTTCACACAGTATAATGACTACTAGTGGCCCTTCACACAGTATAATGAACCCCCAATCCCCCCCCCCTGTATAATGACCACCTGTGGCCCTGCATTCAGAATAATGACCCCCAATCGCCCCCACACTGGGGGTTATACTGTATGGAGGAGGCACGAGGGGTTATTATATTTAATGGGGGCTCTGGTGGTCATTATGCTAAATGTAGGGTCAATGGGGATCATTATACTAAATGGGGGGCACTGGGAGTCATTATACTGTGTAAGGGGCCCTCACAGTGTGATGAATGACCCCCCAGTGGCCCCCTCACATGCCTATCATTGCAGGGGAGCTGGTGGTCCTGTCATTCACTAGCCGCAGCTCCCTGCGCTCCTTCTCTCCAGCGGCCCGCTGCAGCAGTGAGCCAGGCCTGGAGGAGAGAAGGAGATGTGCAGTGATGTAGCTAGAACTGACTGGGCCCCACAGCTAATTTTAGTACGCCCCCCTCCCCCCCAATGTGTGTTCACATCACGTTTTTCCTATCGGTTTGATGTATACAAATGTGCAGCACTCCACGTTTTTGTATCCTGCAGAGTCAAGTAAAAAATACATACGTTAACGTATATGTTTTTTTACCATGTAACTGTATGGTGAACGGACGCCACTGTACGGCATCAGTCTGAGGCATCTGGTAACGCATACATTTTTGGTATACATTAAATGGATGGCACAAATGGGATGTGAACCCAGCCCTTGTGTCGTAATAAGCACCAGTACACAGCGGAGCAGCGTGGCGGAGAGGGGAGGCCGCCATGTCCTGACAGAGCGCTACCTGGTCCTGGTGGTCAGGGATGAGGACTGTGCTTTCCAAGGATAAATTTCTACTGGGAAATACAGGGCACAGTATAATACACTAGAATGTATATACTATAAAGATATTAGCCCTACCCCCGAATAATAATACAATTAGGGGGTCATTTATTATATAGAAATAAGTCTATATTAGGCGTATTTCTGACACAGATTGTGGCGCAAAGGTCCTTAACACCGCAATCTGTATCTTTTCCCGCTCATCCAGGTCTAAAAACAGTGGTGTGGGCATGGAAGGGGATGCAGTTATTGGATACCACCGCCATATAGTGATAACACCGTCATACAGTGACCGGATAAAAGGGTATAAGAGGGCACAGTACAGGGAATGACTATGGGCACTGCACAGGGTGTGGTAAGAGGGCACAATGCAGGGTATAAAGGGGCACAGTACAGGGTGGGGGGCACAGTCACATAACCCTGTGACGTTAGAAGGTCCTTATGGTGAATGCGGTTCAGATGCCACCATAATGAGAGGCAGAGGAGTGAGACAGGGGCCCTGGATGGACAGGAGGGGTGGACACAGCAAGTAGGTGGAAGGGGCTCTGAGGGGGATTCATACAAGAAGTAGGGGCAGGAGGTCTGTGCAGGGCAGCAATAGGAGATAGGAGGGTGAAACAGGAGCTCTGGATACATGAGGGAGGAAAGGAGACAGCAGGGGCCCCATGAGGATGAGATAGGACAGGATATGTGGGGGGGGGGGCAGGTGTCATGGAGGCAAACTGCTTAATGAAACAGTAAAACAACTAAATAGAATGAAGCAGCAGCCGATCGAAGATTCCCCCCCTTCTGTCCCACAGACAAGAGACAGTCACAGTGCAGACTCACTCACAGACTGTCTTCACACTTCTCTGCTCCAGCTCCAGCCCTGCGGTCTCTCTCCTCAGGCAGCATGTGTCCTGTGTAGAGGGGGCGTGTCCTGAGTCTCTGCAGCTCAGAGGGCCCACTAAAGGGGTACTGCGTAAGTGAAATGACAGCAGTGAGAGCTCCCATCTGTATTGATGGAAGTGCTCATAGCAGCTCAGTGGGCCCCCCCAGGAGCATTGGGCCCCGGCACTTGCCCGGGGATGCCGGGTTATGACGCCGGCCCTGCATATTTGAGGTAGGTAAGGATGCGCAGGGTCTGCTATTTAGGGATTCCTTTATCAAGGACCTCAGTCGTTTCGTGGGGGCATTTACGGCCCTGGACAAGGCCCAGTCCTCAATGCCAGGGTTTTCCAGGGACGGGTCTCCACTAGGGCCGGCAGTAGTAGGGGCTGCCTGTCCGGCCGTTCCAGTTTTCAGGCCCGCAGCTCGGGCAGAGGCTCCTTTGCCCAAAGACCACCCTTCCAGGAACAGAGGAACCCACCTCCATTCTTTCCGGCTAGAGGCGGCCAGTGGCGATCAAGGTCCTTTAGAGGGAACCAGAATTTCCGAAAATCCTTCGGTAGGTCTATCCCCAGTGGGGACTTCTTTGGGTCCTTGTGTAGGGGGCAGACTCCGTCACTGTTTCCATGTTTGGTCAAGCATTACGTCAGACCCATGGGTGCTGACCACTGTAAGGGGATTCCACATAGAGCTCACAGACTCTCCGAGTCTCATCCCTCCGCCCCCCCCCCCCCCTCTTCCACTGGCACTAGTGCACCCGGACAGAGAGCTCGTAGACATCGAGCTGATATCCCTTTTTCAAAAAAGGCGATAGAAAGGGCCCCCCTACTCCCGGGGGAGTCCTCAGCAACATTTTTCTGGTTCAGAAAAAGGGCGGTCAAATGCGGCCAGTGATAAATCTCCGCGCCCTGAACGCTGTGGTACGCTATCGCCACTTCAAAATGGAAGGGATCCACCTTCTTCGGGACTTGCTGATTCCAGGGGACTGGATGGTGAAGTTGGACCTCAAAGACGCCTATCTGACAGTCCCAATTGCCACAACATTCAGGGATCTCCTGTGTTTCCGGTGGAGAGGCGAAGTGTGGCGGTTCACTTGCCTCCCATTCGGCCTTTCTTCGGCGCCTTGGTGCTTTACCAAACTTCTGCGCCCAGTCATGGCCTGGCTGCGGAGTCGGGGTGTGCGTCTAGTCATCTATCTAGACGACATCCTCATTATGCACCAATGTCAGTCGACCCTATTACAACACCTCCAGTGGACCGCGGATCTCCTGACGGGTCTTGGGTTTCTTCTGAACCCAGAGAAATCCTGCCTCATGCCGTCGCAGCGGATAGAGTTCCTGGGCTTTACGGTAGACTCGATTGCAGAATCCCTCAGCCTTCCGACAGAGAAATTGCAGGCGATCCGCAAGGAGTTGAGACACGCTCTCTCGGCTACCTCCTTGTCCCTGCGTCACCTGGCCCACATCATTGGCCTGCTGGCCTCTTCGATTCAGGCGGTGTTCCCGGCTCCTCTCGATTATCGAGCCCTACAGCGACTGAAGATTGCCCACCTTCGTTCCGGTTCCACGTTTGCGGACACAGTGGTTCTGGATCCAGAGGCTCGGGAGGAGCTTCATTGGTGGATAGACAACTTGGAAGCGTGGAACGGCAGAGCAATTTTCGGCTTCCAACCGGAATTCACAGTGGAATCGGCGGACGCGAGTCTTCATGGCTGGGGTGCCCACTGCGAGGGTATCTCCACGGGAGGTCGATGGTCGAAGGTCGAAGCCCGTCTTCACATCAACGCGCTGGAGCTCCTGGCGGGGTTCGTTTGCCATCCAGAGTTTTACCAATGGCATCGCCCATGCGTGCATCAGGTTGCGCATGGACAATGTGTCGGCAGTTTGCTATGTCAATCACTTGGGTGGCACCCAGTCGGCTACGTTGGCTCGTCTGGCGAAGGAGTTCTGGTCCTACTGTCTTTCCAGGGACATCATGGTGCAGGCGGAATACCTTTCGGATCTACACAACTACCAAGCGGATTGGAGCTCCCGATACTTCACGGACGGCAGCGACTGGAGCCTCGCACCGGAGATGTTTTCCGCGGTTTCGGACACCTGGGGTCCTTTTGTCATAGACCTCTTTGCCTCCCGACTTAATACTCACCTGCCCCGGTTCTTCAGCTGGCGCACGGATCCGGAGGCAGAGGCGGTGGATGCGTTTCTCCAGGACTGGTCGACTGCTCTGCATTACGCGTTTCCACCTTTTGCCATGATTCCGAGGATGTTGTTGCAGACTCGTCGTCAGGGGGCGGAATTGTTAGTGGTGATTCCCTTCTGGGGGACTCAGGCCTGGTACCCGATCCTCCTGGAACTCCTAGTGGACGTACCTCTCCTTCTTCCGGGTTGGACGGATCTCCTCCAGGGCCCTCAAGGCGTTCAGCATCCCCTACTGATCGACGGCTCGCTTCAACTTTTGGCGTGCCGAATCTCAGGATGCCCGGAGAGGTCGAGGGTATTTCGGAGGCAACTAGACGCCTCCTGGACAACGCTTGGGCTCCCGGCACCCGGAAATCTTATCGGGCAGCCTGGGGAACTTGGGTTAGCTGGTGCTTGGAACGGGACCTGGATCCCATTTCGGCGCCTGTGACTCATCTTTTACAATTCCTTACATCCCTTTTTGAAGCGGGGAAAGCTTATAGGACTATTAACCTGTTCCGTTCGTCAATTTCCTCCACTCATCAGGGATTCGATGGTGTTCCGGCGGGGCAACATCCTTCAGTTTCTCGTTTGTTACGTGGCTCGCGTTTGGCTCGTCGTCCCCGGCCACGCTTCACCACTATGTGGGACGTTTCCTTAGTCCTTTCCTTCCTCTCCGCGTGGCCTGACCTCATGGCTCTTTCCCTCTGTCGGCTAAGTTACTGACCCTCTTTTGTCTCATTTCCTGTAAGAGGGTTTCCGATGTCAGGGCACATGATCACGATGCTAGGTCATTTTCTCCTGAGGGCGTCACGTTTAACATTTCGCGGCGCACCAAGACCAATATTAGGTCGGTGTCCTATCCCTGCTTTCCGTCTACCCCGGCGCTCTGTCCAGTGGCCTGTTTGAAGGAATATTGGTTGCGGACTCGGGCTCACCGCTCTTCGGACGTCCCACAACTGTTCCTCTCTATTCGCCATCTTTTGGCCCGGTTTTTAGTCCAACTTTGGCACGCTGGATGTAGTGGATCATGTCCCTTTCGGGGGTTGATACGGCGGTCTTTACCGCACATTCGGCCAGGAGCCCGGCGGCCACTTCCCTGCCTATTTTGGGGGCTCGTTTGGAGGACATTTTGCGTTTGGCCGATTGGTCTAGGGCCACAACGTTCAGGGAATTTTACTTTCATCCGCCTCCTCATGTGTTCTCATCTATTATTGATCAGCTTTGAACTTGCAATATGAGCCTCCGTGTCTTGCTGTAAAACTCAATGATTTTCCTAGTCTATGACGTAAAGTCATGGTTTTATTAAAGACACGGAGGCGAGTATTGCCCACCCTGGTTTGTTCTTCCTGCCCATTATGTTTGTGTTTATTGGTCTATTTACACTGTAAGTTTATGGTTATTTATTACATATGTTTGTCTATTTATTTTCGTGCTATTATTAATTGCGGCCTTGCGGTTTACGGCCGTTTTCCGGGGTCTGTTTTTGCGCTGTTTTCTGCCTGGTTCTTACACTGGCTATATAGTTTTGTTCTGTTTCAGGTTGATTCTCCATGGTGTCTAGAGTTCTGCGTTCTTCTGGGTTTACAGAAGTGTTAGCCAGGTTGGCTCGATTCTACAGTTTGGTGGACCTGAATGGTGGTCGTTGCCCGGTTCCAGTTCCGGTTGCGGTTATGCTGTTGGTGTCACGGATACAAAGAAAGAGGAAGATTCAGAAGAGGAGCTGCTTGTTATAGGATCTGACAGGGGAGGGTCCATTGTTGTTATGGTTATGTACATTTTTTCTTTGCTGCTATTGGTGGACAGTAAAGGAAGAGATAGCAATACTCGCCTCCGTGTCTTTAATAAAACCATGACTTTACGTCATAGACTAGGAAAATCATTGAGTTCTCACTAGTATTCTATATGCTATGCTGGATTAATGGTAGAACACCCATTATACAGTTTTCATTTATCCCACCCCCGTCCCCAAAGAAAAAAAGATTTCTGTAAAAATGAGAAAAAAAATGAAAGGATATCCTTTCTCCAGTTGTGCTAGGAGGCACAGCCAGACTCAGCCCTTAGCTTCTCACAGCTTCCATGCTTGTCTCTATTCAACACAATTCTTCTTCCTCTTCTTCGAACCTTTCCCTTCACTGTCCCTGGCAGCAGAATACAAGCTTAATTGATTTCTGACTGTCCCTGACTCCCTAAGAGGATTTTTCTGGTAGACACTGTATGACCCATCCACCTTCATTCACAGACCAGCACAAAATGAAGTTCTGCAAGGGTACCTCACTGCCTGTTTTAGCACTGATTGGCTCATTCAGTCTGTCTGTATGAACTGGTTCGCTCATCCTTAAATCAGACCTCAGATGAGACACTGAAATATTAATCAGACCTCATATCAGAACCTCCCCCAATGTTAATCAAACCTCAGTTCAAACGTCAAATGTTTCAGACCTCAGATCCAGTGGCGTAGCGTTGGTTGCCAGCACCCGGGGCAAGCCAAGTATTGCGCACCCCCAACCTGTGGCCCCTTTTTGCAGATAATGTAGTAGATATCACTTGCAGTCATACGTAACACCACAGATAACACAGTGATAACTCTCTGAGTACAGATAATGTAGTAGATGGGTGTGAGCCCCCAGAATTCAGAGCATGCATGCAGAGTGTGACCTGAAGTCTGGGGCCAGGCTGCTACAGTGTGGGCCAAATTCTATATCCACCCTTCCATCACTACAGAACATACAGGTTAATATAGCGCCCCATACAGCTTACATCCATTGACGTCTCCTCTGATGTTCCCTTTCCTCATCTTCTCCTTTAAGACCTTCAGACCAGACCACCATTTTTCAGTCATTTCTCGTCTCTGCAGTTTGACAAAAAAAATCTTGGGCCCCTTACACACAGGCGAGAATTTTGTTCGGGTGCAATGCGTGAGGTGAACGCATTGCACCCCCACACTGAATCCAGACTTATTCACTTCAATGGGGTTGTGCAGATGAGCAGTGATTTTCACGGATCACTTGTGGGTTGCAAGATATTAATATACTCCAGAAATACATCCAGGCCCCTCTTGAATTCTTTTATTGTACTCACCATCACCACCTCCTCAGGCAGAGAGTTCCATAGTCTCACTGCTCTTACTGTAAAGAATCCTCTTCTGTTTGTGTACAAACCTTCTTTCCTTCAGACGCAGAGGATGTCCCCTCGTCACAGTCCTAGAGATACATAGATGATGGGATAGATTTCTGTACTGACCCCTGATATATTTATAGTCAGATCCATAAATATTGGGACATCAACACAATTCTAACATTTTTGGGTCTATACACCACCACAATGAATTTGAAATGAAACAAACAAGATGCGCTTTAACTGCAGACTGTCAGCTTTAATTTTAGGGTATTTACATCCAAATCAGGTGAACGGTGTAGGATTTACAACAGTTTGCATATGTGCCTCCCACTTGTTAAGGGACCAAAAGTAATGGAACAATTGGCTTCTCAGCTGTTCTATGGCCAGTTGTGTGTTATTCCCTCATTATCCCAATTACAATAGGCAGATAAAAGGTCCAGAGTTCATTTCAAGTGTGCTATTTGCATTTGGAATCTGTTGCTGTCAACTCTCAAGATGAGATTCAAAGAGCTGTCACTATCAGTGAAGCAAGACATCATTAGGCTGAAAAAACAAAACAAACCCATCAGAGAGAGAGCAAAAACATTAGGCGTGGCCAAAACAACAGTTTGGAACATTCCTAAAAACAAGAAATGCACTGGTGAGCTCAGCAACACCAAAAGTCCCGGAAGACCACGGAAAACAACTGTGGTGGATGACCAAAGAATTCTTTCCCTGGTGAAGAAAACACCCTTCACAACCGTTGGCCAGATCAAGAACACTCTCCAGGAGGTAGGTGTATGTGTGTCAAAGTCAACAATCAAGAGAAGACTTCACCAGAGTGAATACCGAGGGTTCACCACAAGATGTAAACCATTGGGGAGCCTCAAAAACAGGAAGGCCAGATTAGAGTTTGCCAAACAACATCTAAAAAAGCCTTCACAGCTCTGGAACAACATCCTATGGACAGATAAGACCAAGATCAACTTGTACCAAAATGATAGGAAGAGAAGAGTATGGAGATGCTTCAGAACTCATTGGACAGCGCTTCACACTGCAGATGGACAATGACCCAAAGCATACTGCAAAAGCAACCAAAGAGTTTTTTAAGGGAAAGAAGTAGAATGTCCTGCAATGGCCAAGTCAATCACCTGACCTGAATCCGATTGAGCATGCATTTCACTTGCTGAATACAAAACTGAAGGGAAAATGCCCCAAGAACAAGCAGGAACTGAAGACAGTTGCAGTAGAGGCCTGGCAGAGCATCACCAGGGATGAAACCCATCGGCTGGTGATGTCTATGCGTTCCAGACTTCAGGCTGTAATTGACTGCAGAGGATTTGCAACCAAGTATTAAAAAGTTAAAGTTTGATTTATGATTATTATTCTGTCCATTACTTTTGGTCCCTTAACAAGTGGGAGGCACATATGCAAACTGTTGTAATTCCTACACCGTTCACCTGATTTGGATGTAAATACCCTCAAACTAAAGCTGACAGTTTGCAGTTAAAGCACATCTTGTTTGTTTCATTTCAAATCCATTGTGGTGGTGTATAGAGGCAAAAATTTTAGAATTGTGTCGATGTCCCAATATTTAAGGACCTGACTGTATTCATAGTAATTAAATCTCCCCTCAGTCGTCTTTTTTCTAAAGT
Source organism: Bufo gargarizans (assembly GCF_014858855.1). Taxonomy (NCBI): domain Eukaryota; kingdom Metazoa; phylum Chordata; class Amphibia; order Anura; family Bufonidae; genus Bufo; species Bufo gargarizans. The sequence goes on from NC_058081.1 coordinate 645,068,783, forward strand.
GAATAAGTCTAATTTGGATAATCTTTCAGGGTACTGTAGTTGCCCCATTCAAGTTATTACTTTAGTTGCCCTCCTCTGGACCCTCTCCAGCTCTGCTATATCTGCCTTGTTCACAGGAGCCCAGAACTGTACACAGTACTCCATGTGTGGTCTGACTAGCGATTTGTAAAGTGGTAGGACTATGTTCTCATCACGGGCATCTGTGCCCCTTTTGATGCAACCCAATATCTTATTGGCCTTGGCAGCATCTGCCTGACACTGGTTTTTGAAGCTTAGTTTGCTGTTTATTCAAATTCCTAAATCCTTTTCCATGTCAGTGTCATTGAGTGTTTTACCATTTAGTATGTACGGGTGACTTGCATTATTCCTTCCCATGTGCATAACTTTACATTTGTCAGTGTTAAACCTCATCTGCCACTTATCTGCCCAAGCCTCCAGTCTATCCAGATATAGCAAAGTGGTCAGTCCTATGTCACAACACGGACAAATACTTGCGCTGCTGCTGGTCCCGGAATAGTGCGGTAGGTTTCACACTGGCAAAGTTAGATCAATAGGTTTTGGAACCGCGCTGCTGGACACTATGTGTTCCGGTTACAGGTGAATGATACAAGGGTGTCCACCCTCTCCTCAATGCCAAGGAATACGATCCTCCCAGATCTCCTCCTCTACAGGGTTTTAAGATGATACGAAGAATAGTGAAGCACCCTTGAGAATCTTATCTTTAAAAGGTTTTATTCTACTTACAACAGATCAGTAGACAAAAAGGCATAAAATACAAGTAGATCGTCACAATCCTGCCCGACCCGGGTTTCGCTGCCTCGCTTCTTCAGGGGCAGTCTATCCAGACCCTTCAGTGTTAATTACTTTACACAGTTTAGTGTCACCTGCGAAAATTGTATTAAACTTTTTGTGAGGAAAGGTGACCAGAAAATGGCTGTTTTTACAGAGTTCCCCTGATGAGGTAGATCATGTGATATTTTAATAGAGTCAATCATTACGGGCGTGACTATACTCAATGGGGGATATTTATCAAACTGTTGTGGCAACCAATCAGATTCCACCTTTCCCTTTTCACAACTGCTTTGGAAAATGAACGGTGGAATCTGATTGGCTGCTATGGGCAACTAATCCAGTTCTACTTTACACCAGTTTGATAAATCTCCCCCAATATGTCTATTTTTCTTTTTCTTTTCTTCTATTTCTTACAATTTTATGACTTGATTATGGGAAAGGGTTTTTTGTTACTTGAAACTTTTATGTTTTTGTTATGTAAAACACTTATTTTTTGACCCAGTATGGTATTTTAAAGGGAACCTGTCACCCAAAAATCGCCTATTAAGCTGTTTACAGTACCTTATAGTGCTGTATAGTCGTTTCCTGATGCACTTTTTGTTAGTTTTGCAGCATGTATGCTCAGTCAGAAATCGATGTTATATTCAGCTGCTGCCCCGTGCTTCAAGTCAGGCTTGAAGTCACGGGGGCAGCGGCCTCGGCGTCTTACATGGCCCTCTCCCCGCCCCCTGCCTCTGTGACTGACAGCCGAAATCCGATTCCGGGACCGCGCTCAACGGCCGCATGCGCAGTAAAGGGCGGCAGGAGCGCGGTCCCGGCTGCCGCGCGTACTACGCGCCGTCTTACTTTCGCCGCACTGCGCATGCGCCCGACATCCTGTATCAAACGCGCCCGCGCCCGGCATCTGGGCGCGGGCGCGTTTGATACAGGATGTCGGGCGCATGCGCAGTGCGGCGAAAGTAAGACGGCGCGTAGTACGCGCGGCAGCCGGGACCGCGCTCCTGCCGCCCTTTACTGCGCATGCGGCCGTTGAGCGCGGTCCCGGAATCGGATTTCGGCTGTCAGTCACAGAGGCAGGGGGCGGGGAGAGGGCCATGTAAGACGCCGAGGCCGCTGCCCCCGTGACTTCAAGCCTGACTTGAAGCACGGGGCAGCAGCTGAATATAACATCGATTTCTGACTGAGCATACATGCTGCAAAACTAACAAAAAGTGCATCAGGAAACGACTATACAGCACTATAAGGTACTGTAAACAGCTTAATAGGCGATTTTTGGGTGACAGGTTCCCTTTAAGTTTTGGGGGTCGTATCCCCCTCTACAATGCATTACAACACGTTTATTGTAATGCACTGCCTGTCAGCATTACACTGACATTGTGGTTGGGTCTCATAGGCTTTCATAGCTGGCAGGGCTGCCTTTGCCTCCCTCCGTAAACCCTGTATATTCCACGGTCAGCGTTGACTGCGGCGTACAAGGGGTTAATGCGCTGGCATCAGTGTTTTCAGGGAGGCTAGCGGATACAGCAGGGGTCAGTGATCAGTGCTATTACAGTAGAGCTCCAGCTGTGTATTACGACCATTACACACCCACTGATTATGTGGGCACATTCAGCATGACAATGTCACAAAGCAGCAGCTGATCTTGCCATGAACACAGTTTTCTGGATCAGCGATGGTACCAGGAACAGAAGTTACAGGATGTTGGTTCACAGTGTGCTAAGGGTCACTTTGTAAAGGAGCTTAATTATGTAAGAGAATATGTGAATCTACTTTTTGATAGCTTTTAATCTGTTCTTGTTTGGAATGGCTGTGATTACTTTTCATTTTTTCAGCAAATTCCTGAACGAGAATTCCTGAACAAAGTATGGCCTGTCTTCCTTCCAAACCGCATTAAAATATTTTGTAGGATTTACAGATGGCAAAGCTAATCTTCATAAGATATTTTTTGCAGGTGTTTTTTGTTTTGTTTTTCATTTGGCTTTTAAGTATATCCATCTTTTATTAGGCCCATTAATGATAGCTGGTTGCCCAGTATAGACGGGTCTTCAAATATGGTGCCACCTGCCATATTCATAGCAAGTTTCATCCAAGCATTTCTTTTTCATAATTGAGCTGTAGAGTTAATTGCTTATATTCTGCCTGCCTGCAGCCACCACTAGGGGGAGCTGTTGCATACAGCAAAATCAATGAACTCTTAACCTTTCCCTAGTGGCAGATACAGGAAGCAAGAATTTTACTATTCAAAGAGGTTCACAATCTTTAGGAAAGACCATTGTTACGGATCCACTGATTATGGATCAAGGCGAATCAGTGGTAATGTGGAACCACTGTGCCAAGCAATTGGTTTGACATTGGGCCAAACCATAAGGGCGTTATTCTGGCACCTCCCTGGAATTCACCTTTTATTAACCCCTATACAGGGATGTGGACTTTGATGCGGATTAGCGACCAGACCGATACCTCCTGGGATGGTCCTGGTATACTTAGCAGGACTTGGGAACACAGGCAGAATCAGGAAACTCGCAAAACCACAGGCACAGTCTGAACAGGAACTAAGACTAAGGCCTCTTTCACACGGGCGTTGCGGATTGGGGCTGGATGCGTTTAGGGAAAATGTTGCGATTTTGACACTAAAACAAGTCAGTTTTCATTGCGATTGCGTTCCATTTATGCGGTTTTTTTTTCCACGCGGGTGCAAAACATTGTAATGCATTTAGCACGCGCGTGAGAAAAATCGGCATGTTTGGTACCCAGACTCCTTCACAGAAGTTCGGGTTTGGGTTAGGTGTTGTGTAGATTTTATTGTTTTCCCTTATAACATGGAAAATAATATCATTCTTAATACAGAATGCATAGTACAATAGGGCTGGAGGGCTTAAAAAAAAATAAAAAGTAATTTAACTCACCTTAATCCAATTGATCGCGCAGCCCGGCTTCTCTTCTGTATTTTTTTTATTTTTTTGAGGAATAGGACCTTTGATGTCACTGCGCTCATCACATGGTCCATCACATGATCTTTTACCATGGTGATGAATCATGTGACGGACCATGTGATAAGCGCAGTGACGTCATCAAAGGTCCTTTTCCTGTGCACAGCAAAGAAGAAGACAGAAGAGAAGCCGGGCTGCGCAAACAAGTGGATTAAGGTGAGTTATATTTTTTATTTTTTATTTTTTAACCCCTCCAGCCCTATTGTACTAAGCATTCTGTATTAAGAATGATATTATTTTCCCTTATAACCATGCTATAAGGGAAATAATAATGATCAGGTCCCCATCCCGATCGTCTCCTAGCAACCATGTGTGAAAATCGCACATTGTGCTGTCCTCATTCACATTTCCAGTCCTGCGGCTCCTGTACTTCCGGTCCGCGGATCCCGAAAAAAATAGAACATGTCCTATTCTTGTCCGCAATAGCGGACAAGAATAGGCATTTCTATAGGGGTGCCGGCACGGTGTATTGCGGATCGGCCAAATACTACGGACGTGTGAATGGACCCTTAAACATAGGTCTCTGGAACACCACAACAGGCAACATGGGAACGAGGGCAGAAACACCAGACTGGATGATAAAACATGAACAGAACTGAACTGGGAACAAACAAGCAGACAGACAGACCACGGCAGGAACTCAGGCAGGATCAGGTCAGACATAACAACAGACACAACTAGGCCAAGGGGCCGGATACACAGATCATGCCTCCCAAATGTCCCTCTTTGATCCTTAAATGTCCCTCTTTTTGACCTGCATAAATATGCATTAATAAATTTGCTAAATTGCTTCTTACTAAACTATCTGTATGGTTTCTACCTGTATATTAGACCATAAAAATGTAATTTGGACCCTAAAATATCTATAATACGATGATTTATGTGCTAATCTTTAAATGGCTATTGAACCGCAAAAAAAAAAAAATTTGTCCCCGGGGCTCCAATATGCCATAAAAAAAAATAAACGAACTTGCCCTCACCTAATCAATCCCCAGCTGCTGTAGTTCTGATGGAGTCAGCAATTATGCTTTGGGCGGAGTTAGAGGCGTGGCCTAGTATGAAAAGGGAAATTAACCCCTGCCTTGCTGAACTGAACAGAGAGGAGAGACATACATAATGGGACACACCACAAAGTATCCGCAGCCAGTACACACACAACAGAGGCAAGTGTGCACTACTACACGGACACATGGCCCAAGATACACCCCACCAGCACACACGCTATTTGATGGAACACATGAACAGATATTGTAACAGCCATCACTATCAGATCAGCTTTTTGAAGGAGCTGCACACATGGGACAAAGTTGCGATGCCCTGCTCACATACTACTAAAGTAAACTTGCAAGCCCTTCAAACAGCTGATTGGTGGGGGTGTCAAGAGTTAGACCCCCGCCGATCTGATGTGGATGGCCATCAGTATTGTAAACAGGGATAATCCCTTAACTCTAAGGCCCCGTGCACACGGGTGCAATGCGTGAAGTGAACGCATTGCACCCGCACTGAATCCGGACCCTTCACTTCAATGGGGCTGTGCAGATGAGCGGTGATTTTCACACATCACTTGTGCGTTGCCGTAAAATCGCAGCATGTTTTCTCTATTCTGCGGAAGCAAGTGCGGATGCAATGCGATTTTCACGCATGGTTGCTAGGAGATGATGTTAGTAAATTGATAAAAGTTAATTTACTGTACAGTCAGTGGCCAAAAGTTTTGAGAATTACATAAATATTGGAAATTGGAAAAGTTGCTGCTTAGCAATTTGCATATACTCCAGAATGTTATGAAGAGTGATCAGATGAATTGCATAGTCCTTCTTTGCCATGAAAATTAACTTAATCCCCCAAAAAACTTTCCACTGCATTTCATTGCTGTCATTAAAGGACCTGCTGAGATCATTTCAGTAATCGTCTTGTTAGCTCAGATGAGAATGTTGACGAGCACAAGGCTGGAGATCATTATGTCAGGCTGATTGGGTTAAAATGGCAGACTTGACCTGTTAAAAGGAGGGTGATGCTTGAAATCCTTGTTCTTCCATTGTTAACCATGGTGACCTGCAAAGAAATGCGTGCAGCCATCGTTGCATAAAAATGGCTTCACAGGCAAGGATATTGTGGCTACTAAGATTGCACCTCAATCAATAATTTATAGGATCATCAAGAATTTCAAGGAAAGAGGTTCAATTCTTGTTAAGAAGGCTTCAGGGCGTCCAAGAAAGTCCAGCAAGCGCCAGGATCGTCTCCTAAAGAGGATTAAGCTGCGGGATCGGAGTGCCACCAGTGCAGAGCTTTCTCAGGAATGGCAGCAGGCAAGTGTGAGCGCATTTGCACGCACAGTGAGGCGAAGACTTTTGGAAGATGGCCTGGTGTCAAGAAGGGCAGCAAAGAAGCCACTTCTCTCCAAAAAAAACATCAGGGACAGATTGATCTTCTGCAGAAAATATGGTGAATGGACTGCTGAGGACTGGGGCAAAGTCATATTCTCCGATGAAGCCTCTTTCCGATTGTTTGGGGCATCAGGAAAAAGGCTTGTCCGGAGAAGAAAAGGTGAGCGCTACCATCAGTCCTGTGTCATGCCAACAGTAAAGCATCCTGAGACCATTCATGTGTGGGGTTGCTTCTCATCCAAGGGAGTGGGCTCACTCACAATTTTGCCCAAAAACACAGCCATGAATAAATAATGGTACCAAAACACCCTCCAACAGCAACTTCTTCCAACAATCCAACAACAGTTTGGTGAAGAACAATGCATTTTCCAGCACGATGGAGCACCGTGCCATAAGGCAAAAGTGATAACTAAGTGGCTCGGGGACCAAAACGTTGACATTTTGGGTCCATGGCCTGGAAACTCCCCAGATCTTAATCCCATTGAGAACTTGTGGTCAATCCTCAAGAGGCAGGTGGACAAACAAAAACCCACTAATTCTGACAAACTCCAAAAAGTGATTATGAAAGAATGGGTTGCTATTTGTCAGGAATTGTCCCAGAAGTTGATTGAGAGCATGCCCAGTCAAATTGCAGAGGTCCTGAAAAAGAAGGGCCAACACTGAAAATACTGACTCTTTTCATAAAGGTCATGTAATTGTCGATAAAAGCCTTTGAAACGTATGAAGTTCATGTAATTATATTTCACTACATCACAGAAACAACTGAAACAAAGATCTAAAAGCAGTTTAGCAGCAAACTTTGTGAAAACTAATATTTGTGTCATTCTCAAAACTTTTGGCCACGACTGTATTATTTTCCCTTATAACGTGGTTATAAAGGAAAATAATAGTATTCTTAACCCCTTAGGGACCAGTGACGTACCGGTACAGCATGGATCCCGAGTCCTTAAGGACCCATGACGTACCGGTACGTCATGGCTTTAATTCGCGATTCCGGCGCCGTGGGGGTTAATCGGAACGGGATGCCGGCTGAAATCATTCAGCCGGCATCCCGTAACAATGCAGGGGGGGGTCATTGACCCCCTCCCCCCCCCCCCCCCCCCATTGTATCGGTGATCGCAGAAAACCGCAGGTCACCCGATAAACCGGAAAAAGACTGCGATCGGTGGCGTGATTATACACCACCAATCGCAGTACGAAGATTTGAAGAGGCAGTGCTGGCCCTGGTGCTGAACGCCGCTGTCCAGGGTGCTGATTGGTGCAGGGGAGAGAGGCGCGAGATACAAACTTCCTGCGCTCCTCTTCCTGTTCAGCACCCGCACCGTGCAGCACCCTCCTGCACCCATTGCCATCCAGGTAGGTTAGGGTCAGTGAGGGAGAGGCACCATTAGGTAGGGATAGAAGGGAAAAGTTAGTTAGGAAAAAAAAAAAAAAGAACTTTTACCCTAAACTTTCTTTGTTCCATCTTTCAGACCCCAGACCCCCCCCTGCCACTTGCCCCCCACCACCTCCAGTAGTTGCGGTCTACTAGGCACAGGTTGCCATGTACAACTCTTTTGTACTATCCCGAAGCGCTGGCAGCACAGGGACATATCTCCAGTTCTATGAGGCAGTCCTCAAGGCCCTAATTTTTTCAGACCGGGAAAAAGCAGGCTGGAGTACCTCGGGAACTGGAGGCGCCCGGATTGTCCCTGGCCAACACTTTCCAGGTGTGGTCCCCCATACTGGAAAGAAGGGACGAACCCAAAAAAGATGCAGAGTGTGTCACAAGAGGGGGATACGGAAGGACACCACCACTCAGTGTGACACTTGCCCCGATCATCCGGGCCTCTGCGTTATTGATTGCTTCAGGGAGTATCACACTTCCATGGAGTACTAAATTTTTTAGATTCCCAACAGTCCACTAGAGAACATAAAAAACTATGGCTCTCAGACTTTGGAGACACGGAAAAAAAAAATTTCCCCCCAAAAATATTAGTTTTAGAGCAGGCATCCTCAAACAACATCTGAGGGCCGCAGTTTTTAGGATGCCTGCTTAGTGTCTCCAAAGTCTGAGAGCCATACATATTGGGCATCGTCGCGTGCGTAAAAGTCGTCGCTATAAAAATAACAATTGACCAAACCCCTTGGATGAACAGCGTTAAAAATATAAAATAAAAACGGTGCCAAAACACCAATTTTTGGGCAAAATTTCCATTTGAATCCTTTTTTCCGGTAATAAAGCAAGGTGTCACGGACGGTGTACAGGAAACAAGACAAAGCAACATGCATATATGACTCACTGGATCCAAAGCTAAGGAACCAAAAGGGAGACCCCTGCACAAGACCTAGCACTTTCCCTGGCTGCTCAGCCTATGCAAAGATCCCAAAGGTGGATGGTTGCATATCTACGTACCTCGACTATATAACCCCTGAACACCCTACAATAGTGAGGGGACACGACCACTGGCTCCCTACACCAGACACGGAGGGAGTCAGGCTCACCTGGGATCCAGCAAACAGAAAATAACAGATAAATGTACAGCACTTAACTTTGTAGCAGACTGGGAAACAGGATCAGCATGCACACACACTCCAGGAAGAAGTATAAGCCGCCCAGTAAAGCATTATGGGGAGGAATTTAAAGGGAAGCAATCAGTCCAACTACATGACAGCTGAGAGAGGCTAACGAGATTAGGAACTGAATACCACAACAAAGAAAACTCAAGGAGGAGGTTCTGAAAGGCCTCTGTCAGAGCTTCTCAGCTGTCTGGTTGTGACAGTACCCCTCCCTCTACGAGTGGACTCCGGACACTCAGAACCCACCTTCTCAGGATGGGACCTATGGAAAGCCCTGATGAGACGAGAGGCCTTAATGTCCGTCACTGGGACCCACATCCTCTCCTCAGGACCATAACCCTCCCAATGAACAAGGTACTGAAGAGAACCGCGGACAAGACGAGAATCCACAATCCTAGAGACCTGAAGTTCAAGATTCCCATCAACCATAATCGGAGGAGGAGGCAAAGGCGAGGGTACAATGGGTTGAACATAAGGTTTCAATAAGGACTTATGAAAAACATTATGGATCTTCCAAGTCTGAGGAAGATCAAGACGGTAGGCAACAGGATTGATGACAGACAGGATTTTGTAAGGCCCAATAAACCTAGGACCCAACTTCCAGTAGGGAACCTTCAATTTGATATTCTTGGTAGACAACCACACCAGATCACCAACATTCAGGTCCGGACCAAGCACACGTCTGTTATCTGCCACACGCTTATATCTCTCACTCATGCTCTTTAGATTATCCTGAATCTTTTGCCAAATAGATGACAAAGACGAGGAGAATCTGTCCTCATCAGGTAAACCAGAAGACCCCTCTCCCGAGAAAGTCCCAAGCTGCGGATGAAACCCATATGCACCAAAAAATTGTGACTTATCAGAGGACTCCTGACGACGGTTATTTAAAGCAAACTCAGCAAGGGACAAAAAAGAACACCAATCCTCTTGTTTCTCCGCCACAAAACAGCGCAGATATGTCTCCAGATTCTGATTGACGCGCTCTGTCTGGCCATTCGACTGCGGGTGGAAAGCAGAAGAGAATGACAACCGAACCCCCAAGCGAGAACAGAAAGCCTTCCAGAATCTGGAAACAAACTGCGTGCCCCTATCAGAGACTATGGGCCAGATTTATCACGACTCTGACAGCTCACTCCACTTTCACATATGGCTAAAGTCAGTTTTAGCCAAGTCAGATTTATGATCGCCCCTTTAAGACTGTAATAAATGTGGTTTGACGGTAGCAGTTTATCCGTCAGTAAGCAGCTTTACAAAAGTCGCACATCTTTATGAAAAAGTCGCACGTTTTATGAAAAAGTCGCATGTTCTATTAAAAAGTCTCATAAGATAAGCATGGTCCTCACTGGAGTGAAATTGCGACTTTTTTGCGACTTTTTTGCGACTTTTTAAAAAAGTCCCAAAAGTAAATCTGTCTAGAGATTCATTTACATAAGAAAACACGACCACTTTCAGAAAACTGTCGAGCATAGTGCAGAGCAGAATTTGTGCGCAGTTTTAGCCTTTGGGACTTTTTTGAGACTTTTTCACTCCATTATTCTGACTTGAGCTAATGATAAATCTGGCCCTATGTCTGAAGGAATACCGTGCAATTTGACAATGTGATCAATAAATGCCTGCGCCAGCGTCTTAGCATTGGGAAAACCAGGAAAAGGGATGAAATGCACCATTTTGCTAAAACGGTCCACCACCGCCAGAATCACAGTCTTCCCCGAGGAACGAGGCAGGTCCGTTATGAAGTCCATGGACAGATGTGTCCAAGGACGGGAAGGAATGGGTAAGGGAAGGAGAGGACCTGATGGCCGTGAATGAGGGACTTTGGCACGAGCGCAAGTCTCGCAGGCCACCAGAATCTCCGAGCGATGAGATCCAGTGTGGCTCTTGCCCCCGGGTGCCCAGCAAGGACCGTATCGTGGTGTTCCTTAAAAATCTTGTGTCTTAAAGCGAGAGGCACAAACAACCTCCCAGGAGGACAAAGATCAGGAGCCTCTTACTGGGCTGCCTGCACCTCTGCCTCCAATTTAGAAAAAAAAACAGAGACCACCACACCTTCAGCCAAAATGGAACCCGGGTCTTCAAAATTCCCGCCTCCTGGAAAACAACGTGACAGGGCATCTGCCTTCACATTCTTAACTCCAGGGCGGAACATGAAAACAAAATTAAATCTTGAAAAGAACAAAGACCATCTGGCCTGTCTCGGGTTCAGACGCTTGGCTGACTCCAAGTAGGCCAGATTTTTATGGTCAGTAAACACGGTAATAGGGTGTCTGGCTCCCTCTAGCCAATGGCGCCATTCCTCAAAAGCCAACTTGATGGCCAACAATTCCCTATCTCCCACATCGTAATTTCTCTCTGCGGAGGAGAGTTTTTTCGAGAAAAAGGCACACGGTCGCCATTTGGCAGGAGAGGAACCCTGAGACAAGACCGCACCCACACCCACCTCAGAAGCATCAACCTCAACTATGAAGGGTAAAGAAATATCAGGTTGCACCAAGATGGGAGCGGAAGCAAAACTCTCCTTGATATTAGAAAAAGCCTTACGCGCCTCTACCGACCAAGAAGAAAAATCTACCCCCTTTCTGGTCATATCAGTGAGTGGTTTAACAATAGAGGAATAATTCAAAATAAACTTCCTGTAATAATTGGCAAAGCCCAAAAAACGCATCAGCGCCTTCTGATTCTCAGGAAGCTCCCACTCAAGCACAGCGCGGACCTTCTCGGGGTCCATGCGAAAACCAGAAGCGGAGAGAAGAAACCCCAGAAATTGAATTTCTGGAACCGCAAACACACATTTTTCCAGTTTCGCATATAATTTATTCTCCCGCAGAATGAGCAAGACCTGACGTAAATCTTCCTTATGAGTTTTGAAATCCGGAGAAAAAATCAAAATGTCATCCAAATACACTAATACAAATTTTCCCATCAAATGATAAAAAATGCTGTTCATGAAATGCTGAAAAACGGCTGGGGCATTCATCAAACCAAAAGGCATAACCAAATTTTCAAAATGGCCCTCAGGGGTATTGAAGGCCGTCTTCCATTCGTCTCCTTCTCTGACCCTGACCAGGTTGTATGCCCCTCTTAGATCTAATTTGGAAAAGACTTTAGCCCCAACAACCTGGTTAAACAGGTCCGGGATCAGAGGAAGCGGATAAGGGTCACGAATAGTGATACTGTTCAGCTCCCTGAAATCCAGACAAGGTCTTAAAGAACCATCTTTTTTCTTAACAAAGAAAAAACCAGCGGCAACAGGTGACTTCGAGGGTCGTATGTGTCCTTTTCTCAGACTCTCAGAGATATAAGCACGCATAGCGATCCTTTCAGGTTGGGAAAGATTGTATAAACGAGATTTAGGCAGCTTGGCGCCTGGGATGAGATTAATAGGGCAATCGTACTCCCTGTGCGGGGGCAAATCCTGAACTCCACTCTCAGAGAAAACATCCGAAAATTCCGAGAGAAAAGATGGTACAGTCTTAGTAGCAACCTCAGAAACAGATGTCGTGAGGCAATTCTCTCTGCAAAAGTCACTCCAACCATTTATTTGCCTCGCTTGCCAATCAATGGTGGGATTATGTTTAGTGAGCCAGGGTAGCCCCAACACTAGAGGAGTAGGCAAACCGCTAAGGACGAAACATGACACATCCTCAACATGAGCATCACTCACAATTAAACGGATATTGTGAACTATGCCCTTTAATGATTTCTGAGAAAGTGGAGCGGAATCAATAGCTAAAACAGGAATATCCTTTCCCAAAGCCACACCTGGAAACCATGAGTTACTGCAAATTGACTATCAATGAGATTGACCGCTGCTCCACTATCCACAAAAATCTCACAAAAAATGCTCTTGCTCTCTAGTGCCACCCTAGCAGGCAGGACAAAACGGGAACTACAAGCAAACGGAAAACCTTCAATTTCCACCTCAACCCTGCCAATAGTAACAGACGGAACATTTTTAAAAGATTTTTTCCTCTTTGTTTCTTTATTACTCCCAGAGAACTGCCTGAATCTCTTAGAGGGACAAACATTTGCCAAATGATTTATACCTCCACAACAAAAACAAACCCTCCCATGCGGGCTGAATCTTCTATTGTCAGAAGCAATCAACCCCAGCTGCATGGGCTCCTGCACAGAAGGGGCTAACAGCGACTGAGATCCCTGCGCACAGAATGGGACCGCTGCACTGTCCTGGGACTGAGTATGACAGGAAGGAGAGGTCTCTCCTCTCTCTCTAAGACGCCTGTCAATACGAACGGCCTGAGACATAGCAGAGTCCAAGGAAATAGGCCTTTCATGAAAGTCAAATGCATCTTTCAATCCCTCTGAAAGACCATGGCAAAATTTACTTCGGAGTGCAGCATCATTCCAACCAGTATCAGCTGCCCATCTCCGAAATTCTGAGCAGTATATCTCTGCGGATTGTTTACCCTGGCATAATAGACGTAGTCTAGACTCAGCCAGAGCAATACGATCCAGATCATCATATATCTGACCCAGGGCTAAAAAGAATTTATCCACTGAACGGAGGGGCCGTGCCCCCTCCGGCAGCGAAAAGGCCCTGAGCGTTACCCCTGAGCAGCGATATAATGATCCCCATCCTCCGTTCCTCATCACCAGAGGAATGGGGAAGAAGGCGAAAATGGAGTTTGCAAGCCTCTCTAAAACGCACAAAATTCTCACTACCCCCGGAAAACGTATCCGGGAGCGAGATCTTAGGCTCAGAACAAACTCCATGAACACCAGCTGAACCGGTCACTTGAAGCTGAGAAAAAGTCCTGCGGAGATCAGCTACCTTCAATGAAAGACCCTGAAGGCGTTTAGCCAAAATTGAAACCGGATCCATGCTTGAGACAGTTTTGGCGGCTTATAATGTCACGGACGGTGTACAGGAAACAAGACAAAGCAACATGCATATATGACTCACTGGATCCAAAGCTAAGGAACCAAAAGGGAGACCTCTGCTCAAGACCTAGCACTTTCCCTGGCTGCTCAGCCTATGCAAAGATCCCAAAGGTGGATGGTTGCATATCCACGTACCTCGACTATATAACCCCTGAACACCCTACAATAGTGAGGGAACACGACCACCGGCTCCCTACACCAGACACGGAGGGAGTCAGGCTCACCTGGGATCCAGCAAACAGAAAATAACAGATAAATGTACAGCACTTAACTTTGTAGCAGACTGGGAAACAGGATCAGCATGCACACACACTCCAGGAAGAAGTATAAGCCGCCCAGTAAAGCATTATGGGGAGGAATTTAAAGGGAAGCAATCAGTCCAACTACATGACAGCTGAGAGAGGCTAACGAGATGAGGAACTGAATACCACAACAAAGAAAACTCAAGGAGGAGGTTCTGAAAGGCCTCTGTCAGAGCTTCTCAGCTGTCTGGTTGTGACACAAGGGTTAACAGCCAAACAAAACTAAATATTTATTGCCCTGATTCTGTAGTTTGCAGAAACACCCCATATGTGGTCGTAAATTACTATATAGCCGCACGGCAGGGCATAGAACGAAGGGAACTCCATATGGTTGTAGCCTAGACTAGATGTAGCCTAGATTAGAAACTCCAAAAAAGTGACCCCATCTAAGAAACTACACCCCTCAAGGTATTCAAAAGTTACTTTACAAACTATGTTAACCCTTTAGGTGTTCCACAAAACTAAATTGCGAATGTAGAAACAATTTTAGAATTTAATTTTTTTGTTACCTTGCCTCAAAAAAGTGTAATATAGAGCAACCAAAAATCATATTTACCCCTAAAATAGTCCCAAAACAACAACCACCTTATCCCTTAGTTTCCTAGATGGGGTCACTTTTATGGAGTTTTTACTCTAGGGGTGCATCAGGGGACTTGAATGGGTACATGGTGTAAATAAACCAGTCCAGCAAAATCTGCCTTCCAAAAACCATATGGCGTTCCCCTTCTTCTATGTCCTGCCGTTTAGCCAAATAGTAGTTTACAACCACATATGGGGTATTTCTGCAAACTACAGAATCAGGGCAACCCATTTTGGGTTTTGTTTGGCTGTTAACACATTTTTTCCAGTAATAAAGTAAGGGTTAAAATGGAAATATTTTCCAAAAAATAGAAATTTCGAAATTGTTTCTCCATCTGCCATTAACTCTTGTGGAACACCTAAAGGGTTAACAAAGTTTGTAAACCCAGTTTTGAATACCTTGAGGGGTGTACTTTCTTAGATGGAGTCACTTTTTTTGAAATTTCTATTCTAGGGGTGCAACAGGGGGCTTCAAATGGGACATGGTATAAACAAAACCAGTCCTGCAAAATCTGTCTTCCAAAACCCATATGGCGTTCCCCTCCTTCTATGTGCTCCCGTTTGGCCAAACAGTCGTTTTACGACCACATATGGGGTGTTTTTGCAAACTACAGATCAGGGCAACCCATATTGAGTTTTGTTTGGCAGTTAACCCTTGTTTTATTCCTGGAAAAAATTGATTATATTGGAAAATTTTCCAAAAAATAGAAATTTAGAAATTGTTTCTCCATCTGCCATTAACTCTTGTGGAACACCTAAAGGGTTAACAAAGTTTGTAAACCCAGTTTTGAATACCTTTAGGGGTGCACTTTCCTAGATGGAGTCACTTTTTTGAAATTTCTATTCTAGGGGTACAACAGGGGGCTTCAAATGGGACATGGTATAAACAAAACAAGTCCTGCAAAATCTGCCTTGTAAAACCCATATGGTGTTCCCCTCCTTCTATGTCCCCCCGTTCGGCCAAACAGTAGTTTACGACCACATATGGGTTGTTTCTGCAAACTACAGAATCAGGGCAAGCCATATTGAGTTTTGTTTGGCAGTTAACCCTTGTTTTATTCCTGGAAAAAATTGATTATATTGGAAAATTTTCAAATAAATTGAAATTTCGAAATTGTTTCTCCATCTGCCATTAACTCTTGTGGAAGACCTAAAGGGTTAATAAAGTTTGAAAAAACTGTTTTGAATACCTTGAGGGGTGTAGTTTCTAGAATGGGGTCATTTTTGGGTGGTTTCTATTATCTAAGCCTCGCAATATGACTTCAAACCTGAACTGGTCCATAAAAAGTGGGATTTTGAAGATTTCTGAAAAATTTCAAAATTTGCTTCTAAACTTCTAAGCCTTGTAACATCCCCAAAAAATAAAATATCATTCCCAAAATGCTACAAACATGAAGTAGACATATGGGGAATGTAAAGTCATCACAATTTTTGGGGGTATTACTGTGTATTACAGAAGTAGAGAAACTGAAACTTTGAAATTTGCTAATTTTTCAAAATTTTTGGTAAATATTGTATTTTTTATGCAAAAAAATTAACTTTTTTGACCCAATTTTAGCAGTGTCATGAAGTACAATATGTGACGAAACAATCTCAGAACGGCCTGGGTAAGTCAAAGCGTTTTAAAGTTATCAGCACTTAAAGTGACACTGGTCAGATTTGCAAAAAATGGCCAAGTCCTTAAGGTAAAATAGGGCTGAGTCCTTAAGGGGTTAATACAGAATGCTTACTAAAATGTCGATTGAGGAGTTAAAAAATGAAAAAAAATTAACTCACCTCATCCACTTGATCGTGCAGCCGGTATAGTCTTCTTTCTTCTTCTTTCTGGACCTGCCAAAGGACCTTCAAACTTCATTCAGCAGGACCTGCGCTGATGTCACAGCACTCAACACGTGGTGAGCGCAATGACGTCTTCAAAGGTCCTTTTGCAGGTCCTGAAAGAAGAAGAAAGAAGACTATGATGGCTGCGCGAACAAGTGGATGAGGCGAGTTAATTTTATTTTTATTTTTATCCCCTCAATCGACATTTTAGTAAGAATTCTGTATTAAGAATGCTATTATTTTCCCTCATAACCATGTTATAAGGGAAAATAACAAAATGAATTGAACACCTAAACCAAACCCGAACTTCAGTGAAGAAGTCCGGGTTCGGGTCTGGGTACCACATTCAGTTTTTTATCACGCGCGTACAAAATTGCACCCGCGCTATAAAAACTGAACAACGCAATGCAATTGCGGTCAAAACTGACTGAAATTGCATTCACACTCGTGCAGGTTTCCCGCAATGCACACGGGACGCATCCGGAGCAAATCCGGGACGCCCGTGTTTGTCCAGATGTATTCAGGGTGGTTTCAGGGAAAATCATGCGATTTTGATTGCAAGTGCTGTCAGTTTTGTATGCGATTGCGTTATTGCATTTTTCCTGTGCGTGTGACATGCGGATTGCATGCGTTTTTCACGCGCGTGAAAAAAATTTGATCTATACTCTACATTCATCTTTTTCTGCAAACACATATAAATACCCGCAGCATGCCTCTGTTTTTTAGACAGCTCCATTTGTTTTGAGAGGTTTTGTTCGTTTGGCGTGTGTGTGTGTTTGGTGGTTGTATTTACCGTTGTAGGATGTCCACTTTCACTGTATCATCCACTGACCATGTCTTCTTGCACTGGCTGGTCTACCGCTGTTTTGGAGAGCAGACAGAAATGATTGAGGAGGAGACGTGGAGGAAGCGTATGTGGGTGCTCCCTATGATTTCACAGCAGGCCAGCAAATGTTTGTTTGTTGGCTTGTACTCAGAGCTCTGTGCGCACCCTCAGAAGTTCTTAAATTATTGCCGCATGTCGGTGGCTACATTTGATCGGCTGTTGGGGGAGTTGAGGCCTGCCTTGACTTTCCTAGACACCGACATTCGGCGGAGTGTGTCACCTTAAGAACGTCTTATTATTACTTTAAGGTAAGACTATATATTATCAGACTCCTATATCAGACTCCCAAAAATAGTACCAATCTAACCGTCACCTCATCCCGCAAAAAATAAGCCCCTACCTGAGACAATCTCCCAAAAAATAAAAAAAACTATGGCTCAGAATATGGAGACAATAAAACATAATTTTTTTTATTTTAAAAAAGCTGTTATTGTGTAAAACTTACATAAATAAAAAAAAGTATACATATTAGGTATTGCCGCGTCCATATCGACCGGCTCTATAAAAATATCACATGACCTAACCCCTTAGATGAACACCATAAAAAATAAAAACTGTGCTAAATAAAAAAAATTTGGTCACCTTACATCACAAAAAGTGTAATAACAAGCGATCAAAAAGTCATATGCACCCCAAAATAGTGCCAATCAAACCGCCATCTCATCCCGCAATAATCATACCCTACCCAAGTTAATCATAGAAACATAGAAACATAGAATGTGTCAGCAGATAAGAACCATTTGGCCCATCTAGTCTGCCCAATATACTAAATACTATGGATAGCCCCTGGCCCTATCTTATATGAAGGATGGCCTTATGCCTATCCCATGCATGCTTAAACTCCTCCTCTGTATTTGCAGCTACCACTTCTGCAGGAAGGCTATTCCATGCATCCACTACTCTCTCAGTGAAGTAATACTTCCTGATATTACTTTTAAACCTTTGCCCCTCCAATTTAAAACGATATCCTCTTGTAGCAGTTTTTCTTCTTTTAAATATTATCTCCTCTTTTACCTTGTTGATTCCCTTTATGTATTTAAAAGTTTCTATCATATCCCCTCTGTCTCTTCTTTCTTCCAAGCTATACATTTTAAGGTCCTTTAATCTTTCCTGGTAAGTTTTATCCTGCAATCCATGTACCAGTTTAATAGCTCTTCTCTGAACTCTCTCCAAAGTATCAATATCCTTCTGGAGATATGGTCTCCAGTACTGAGCACAATACTCCAAATGAGGTCTCACTAGTGCTCTGTAGAGCGGCATGAGCACCTCCCTCTTTCTACTGGTAATTCCTCTCCCTATACACCCAAGCATTCTGCTAGCATTTCCTGCTGCAAAATCGCCCCAAAACTATGGCTCTCAGACTTTTTTTTGTTTCAAAAATGAAATCCTTATGTAAAACGTACATGAATAAAATAAATTGTATACATATTAGGTATCGCCGCATCCGTGACAATCTGCTCTATAAAAATACCACATGATCTAACCTGTCAGATGAATGTTGTAAATAACAAAAAAACGGTGCCAAAACAGCTATTTCTTGTCTTGCCTTAAAAAAAGTGTAATATAGAGCAACCAGAAATCATATGTACCCTAAACTAGTACCAACAAAACTTTCACCCTATCCCGTAGTTTCTAAAATGGGATCACTTTTTTTGAGTTTCTACTCTAGGGTGCATCAGGGGGGCTTTAAATGGGACATGTTGTCAAAAAAACAGTCCAGCAAAATGTCTTCCAAAAACCATGTGGCATTCCTTTCCTTCTGCGCCCTGCCGTGTGCCCGTACAGCGGTTTATAACCATATATGGGGTGTTTCTGTAAACTACAGAATCAGGGCCATAAATATAGAGTTTTGTTTGGCTGTTAACCCTTGCTTTGTAAAAGTAAAAAAAAATATAAAAATGGAAAATCTGTCAAAAAAGTTAAATTTTGAAATTGTATCTCTATTTTCCATTAATTCTTGTGGAACACCTAAAGGGTTAACAACGTTTGTAAAATCAGTTTTGAATACCTTGAGGGGTGTAGTTTATATAATGGGGTCATTTTTGGGTGGTTTCTATTATGTAAGCCTCGCAAAGTGTCTTCAGACCTGAACTGGTCCCTAAAAATTGGGTTTTTGAAAATTTCTGAAAGATTTCAAGATTTTCTTCTAAACTTCTAAGCCTTGTAACATCCCCAAAAAATAAAATATCATTCTCAAAATAATCCAAACATGAAGTAGACATATGGGGAATGTAAATGACTAACTATTTTTGGAGGTATTACTATGTATTATAGAAGTAGAGAAATTGAAACTTGGAAATTTGCTATTTTTTACAAATTTTGGGTAAATTTGGTATTTTGGCTTCATTTTACCAGTGTCATGAAGTACAATGTGTGACGAAAAAAACTATCTTAGAATGGCCTGGATAAGTCAAAGCGTTTTAAAGTTATCTAAAGTGACACTGGTCATATTTGCAAAAAATGGCCTGGTCCTTAAGGTGACCCAAAGGGGTTAAGGACCAGGCTCATTTTCACCTTAAGGACCAGGCAATTTTTTGCAAATCTGACCAGTGTGTGAATAACTGTAAAACACTTTTACTTATCCAGGCCATTCTGAGTTAGTTTTTTCGTCACATATTGTACTTCATGTCACTGGTAAAATGGAGTAAAAAAATTACATTTTTATAAAAAAATACCAAATTTACCAAACATTTGGAAAAATTAGCGAAAGTTTCAATTTCTCTACTTCTATAATACATAGTAATACCTCCAAAAATAGTTAGTAATTTACATTCCCCATATGTCTACTTCATGTTTGGATCATTTTGGGAATGCCAATTTATTTTTGTGAGATGTTACAAGGCCCACTTTTTAAGGACCAGTACAGGTCTGAGTCACTTTGTGAGGCTTACATAATAGAAACCACCAAAAAATGACCCCATTCTAGAAACTACACCCCTCAAGATATTCAAAACTGAGTTTATAAACTTTGTTAACCCTTTAGGTGTTCCACAAGAGTTAATGGCAAATGAAGATAACATTTCAGAATTTAAATTTGTTTGAAAATTTTCTATTTTAATCCATTTTTGCCAGTAGCAAAGCAAGGGTTAACAGCCAAACAAAACTCAATATTTATTGCCCTGATTCTGTAGTTTGCAGAAGCACCCCATTTGTGGTCGTAATTAAAATGCTGTATCGGCACATGGCAGGGCACAGAAAGAAGGGACGCCATATGCTTTTTGGAATGCAGATTTTGCTGGACTGGTTTATTTACACCATGTCCCATTTGAAGCCCACATGATGCACCCCTAGAGCAGAAACTCCAAAAAGTTACCCCATTTTGGAAACTACGAGATAAGGTGGCTGTTTTGTTGCTACTATTTTAGGGTAAATATGATTTTTGTTTGCTCTATATTACACTTTTTTTGAGGCAAGGTAACAAAAAATATAAATTCTGAAATTTCATCTCCATTTGCCAATAACTCTTGTGGAACACCTAAAGGGTAACAAAGTTTGTAAAATCAGTTTTGAATACCTTGAGGGGTGTAGTTTCTTAGATGGAGTTACTTTTTTGGAGTTTCTACTCTAGGGGTACATCAGGGGGGCTTCAAATGGGACATGGTGTCAAAAAAAAAGTCCAGCTAAATCTGTCTTCCAAAAACCATATGGCGTTCTTCTGTGCCCTGCCATTTGGCCATACGGCAGTTTACGACCACATATGGGGTTTTTCTGCAAACTACAGAATCAGGGCAATAAATATAGAGTTTTGTTTGGCTGTAAACCCTTGCTTTGTTACTGGAAAAATTGATTAAAATGGAAAATTTGCTAACAAAATAGCTGTTTTGGGAACGTTTTTAGTTTTTGTTATTCACATCGTTCATCTGACAGGTTAGATCGTGTGCTATTTCTATAAAGCAGGTTGTACTGGACGTGACAATACCAAATATTGCGGGGTTTTGTTTCAGTTTTACATAATAAAGCATTTTTTTTTTGTCTCCACATTCTGAAAGCCATATAATTTTTTTTAACATTTTATTTACCCAGACCCACTTGGTTCTTGAAGATCCAGTGGGTCTGATGTCTGTATAATACAATACAGTACACTATATAGTGTACTGTACTGTATTTTCACTTTACACTTCGTCTGATCAGACTTCTGCCTTTAGCAGAAGTCTGATCAGACTTAGCCTTACCATGACAAGTTGGAAGCCCGTGAAGGCGTCCGGTTGCCAAGGTAACCATCCATCCCGGAAATGAGACAGGGGGCAGGCGGATAATCGTGCGCCCGCACCGTCTGCACGCCGGCACATAACAATGAGGGCTGCATAAAAATGAAAAGATGTGTCATATTGAAGTTTCTGATCCCCGCGGTCACGGACCGCGGGGATCAGAAACTTCCGAAAGCGCTGCAAACCGCAGGTCTGAAAAATGATTTCAGCAGGCACTCTGTTCCGATCACCGCCCGCCGCGTGATGGTGATCGTAAATACACAGGACGTACCTGTACGCCCTGTGTCCTTAAGTACCGGGACATCTGGGTGTACATGTATGCCCTGTGTGCCAAGAGGTTAAATCCTGGCTGTAATGATGATACGTCGCCTGTGTGTATATGGTAATGGTCTGGAAGTTGATTTAGCTAACTGCTCAACTTTGTTTAAAGAATATATGAATATAAAGTATAGAGTTCCAATCTTGTAGTCTGGCCTATTTTAATTTAAACTTGCCAGACACATTAACTAATGTAAAGTAATGTACTAGATTTTTAAGCTTGTGCTATTTAGTGTATTCATTTTTTGTTTTTTTGTTTCATTTCAGATATCTTGCGACAGGAAATTATTTTTCAACGTTACATTTCGTTTTTAGAATGGGAACCTCCACAATTGCTGGCGTGGTATGGGCTACTGGACATACCACAGCCAACTAACCTTCCTGGCTCAACTGGGCCACCAGCGCCTTATGTGGTTGTAGGGGACGAGGGTTTTGCCCTTTCCAGCCACCATATGCGGCCCTTTCCTAGACGAGATTTGGATGCCAAGAGGAGCAATTTAAATTATCGCTAAAGTAGAGCCAGAAGGTATGTGGATGGTGCCTTTGGTATTTTTTTCCCATAAATGGCGGGTTTTCCTGTTGCCCATACAGCTGGCCCCACAAAATGTCAATGTGGTGATCAAGGCGTGTGTAGCGCTGCACAACTACATACGCACCTATGAGTCAACACCTGATGAAGATTCCCAAGTCTACAGTCCGCCATCAGGAAGAGACACTTTACCACTTGGACGATCTGGATCTGCTGGACTGAGAGTAAGGGAGTTATTTCAGATTATTTTATGAGACCTATCGGTTCATTCCCTTTTCAGCAGTAGTCCTCAACTCATGGAAATGTGTGTTTGCCAGTATTTTCTGCTAACCAAGATGGTTATTTTTTAGTTAGGAACTCGCAATATAATGAGGACCCTTGACGTGGGTTGCGAGCTTACATATTTTGCTGACATATATTGTTTTAAACACAGTATGTGAAATATGTACTAATACCTCATTCATTGCAAGTGTAAAAATGTATCCTCAAATGTATGCATGTTTTCACATCATCATTAATAATAATAATAATAATCCTTTTTTATATAGCGCCAACATATTCCGCAGCGCCTTACAATTCAGGGGTTCATGTACAAACGGTCATAAATAACATAGCAACAGACAAGTCAATTATTATAAGAGGAATGAGGGCCCTGCTCGCAAGAGCTTACAATCTATGAGGGGATAGGGGTGACACAAAAGGTAGAAGTGCTTGTTATGTACGATAGTCCAGCCATCTTGGAAGAATACGGGAGCAGATATAAAGCCACATGAGTCAGTCAGCAGCCAATATACGAAGTGCTTCTGGGTGCAGTGGAGGCTCAGCTTCAAGGAATGATAAATGGGCTATGGGAGGTTAGATTAATGTATTGTGTTTGTATTGTTTGTTTTTTCACTCCATCCAGCTGATCTTTATATATATTGACGAATTAATTATCCTCACCTTACCTGGGGTAATCTAGTGCCACCCCCTCTCCGTACCCCTGTAGGGAATTGGAAGGGGTAGCAGTCTAGGTACGTGGACAGTGGGCCTCTACCATCAGGAGTCCTCCCTGGGCTGAGGTTGTAGGATAGGGGTAGTTGTAGGGATAACTATTCCCTTACCCCAGGCTATTCACTATCACATGCTGGATGTGAACATCAGTTGCGTTTAATTCTTTATATATATTTGTTGTTATGTATAGTGGACCCTAGCAGGATCCTTTTAAGGTATATCAATAAAATTGTTATTTTTAGGGGTTCATTTCCTATGCTGGACTAGTTGACATAATTGTACCCCATTATATCAATGTCTATTGACTTCGCTGGAATTTCATGTTGTGATTGAGCCTGATATCTTGGGGTAGGGCATTCCAGAGAACCGATGCAGCTCGGGAGAAATCTTGGAGCTGGGAGAGAGAGGTTCGGATTTTTGTGGAAGTCAGTCGTAAGTCAGTTAATAAAGTTTTAGTTGGCCTCATTCTCATATAATTAAAAATGTAATTGCGTTTACACTTCAAATGTAATGTTTTGGCTATCGTGTGCTTAAAAGACATTATATTATTTCTTACATGTAATGTATATATGTCTAATAAAGGTTTGTTTTTTTAAAGCAGTTTGTAATTGTGGGCATATTGGTGAAAAGGACACTACTATTAATATTTTTAAGGTCTGTAAGTGATAGAGGGTCAAAGTGCAAATATTCATAGGATTTGGGTCATATTAATGTTTACTAAAAATGTACCACTATTAATGTTGTGTATGTGTTGGTGCGACATAAAGATCATGATGCACTGTATATAATAAAGGGGAATACCAAGAAAAATATGGAAAATAAAACTATGTTTATTAACATATGAAAAAGTCACGTCGACTCAAATATATATTTTTCTTTAAAGAACTTAAATTAAAATAAATAAAACATGTAAAAAATTATAAATTAACATAACGGCCAGATGGCGAGGGGTTATGCCCTGATACTGAGGCCCAGAGTAGGGAGTTTTGGACTGTTGGGAGAGGGGCTTGGGAGGAAGAGGGGACATGCTAGCCATATATAGATTGCCCCTGATACTGTGGCCCATATGGGCACATAGGTGGGGCATACAAATCCCTTGGAGGAGGGAATTGTGGGGGACCCTGTGAGCCCTGTGAAAGTGGCATTGGGTGGGGGCCAAACATGTGCCAATGGAGGCTAAAGTTTTCTAGGGCAGCAAACATTTCTGTAGGGTCGTTGGGGGGAGTGGCTGCCTACAGAACGATTTTGAGAGCCCGTCTGGTTCTCAGTAATCGTTCTGGAGGCAGCTGGCGCATAAAATAGGCCAGACTCCGGCCAAATAGATCATGATGATTCTCCTGCCAAGCTCGAGATAAATAATCTAAAACCTGCGTGTTCACATGAGTCTTGGCAGGAGGCACTGGTCGTCGTCTGGGCCGGATGGGTCTAGCCAAAAGGGGGGGAGGGAATCGCCTCCGGAAGCAGGTGGAGGCTTGGCTTCTGCTGTGCTGGCTCCTGCCACACTCTCCAACTGCGCGGCCCCAGAGGTAGCGTCTTCTTCGCAGGCGCTTGATAGGTGTGGAGCCGATTCTTCCCCTTCATCCTCTAGGTTGTCCTCCGTTCTTAATTTTTTTAAATAAAAGATGTATTTTACTATATTAACACTATTTAGGATTTTAAAGATTACAGTCACCTATTACTATACAAGAAAAAGACCGGCACTTCACTGCTTGTGGAATTTTTCGCTTTATTCAAAGCATGGATACAGCGCTACTCAGAGCAACACGTGTTTCGGCTCAACAATGAGCCTTTGTCAAGCATTTTTCTTGTATATTGAAGCGGGTCTTTTCATACCCTGGACGCGAGCACCACGACATATGAGAGGAGTGCCGACTGTTTCCTATTGTTAGTCACCTATTACTATCATCAGCAAAATAATTTTATCCCATAGTACTACATTAACTAAACAACAAATTACATATGGGTTCATTTAGCTACATTTGGAATATTAGAAGTGTCATAGCTGACCATAGCAACTATTTCCAATTCACTTGTGATGTTGTTCATCAACTTTTGCTAATAAAAGGAGTAATAGGAATGGTTGCTATTGGCAAATATGACATTTATAATTTAACAATTGTTAACAATCACAGTACCTACATAGTCTACATACAGTGTGTATCGACAAAGATGTAGTGGTCAGTGTGCAGATTTTATACTCACGGACGCAGCTCCATGATGTCACGGAGGAACATAAGCTGTTCCTTAAAGGGAACCTGTCATCAACTTAATGCTGTCCATACTAACGGCAGCATAAAGTAGAGACAGGAGAGTTGAGTTCAGCGGTCTGTCATTTAAAAGTTAAAAGTAAGTGGTTGCCGAGAACCAACATCACAATGATTGCAGACTGGGCCTGGAAAAGAGTCACGACCACCTGAGAAGAGTCCTGGTTATTCATGAATTCTTGCTCTCCTGCCCACCTGCTGGTGACTGACAGTCTAATACCTCGTTTTCTCCTTCTCTCTAGGAGAGAACTGCCAACCATCAGCAGATGGCGAGAGAGCAGGAGATTATGTATAACCAGGACTCTTCTCAGGGAGATTTGACGCTTTTCAAGGCCTGTGCTGCAATGATTATGATGATGGTTCTCAGCAGCTACTTACTTTTAGCTCATGAGTGACCCACCGCTGAAATCTGTATTTTTATTACTATTTTATGCTGGCCTCAGTGTGAGGCCAGCATAAAGTTGATGACCTGTTCCCTTTAAATATATAGGGACATTTCATTGGGGGCCCGGAACCACTTCGCCCATGCTGCTTAATTTCCTTCTTGAATTATTCCCTGCAGCTCCGCCAAAGATTCTTTACCTCATCAACTTGTAATAAAAAGACAAGAAAGGAAAATTTAGCCAAATATACAATTATACAGAGGATAAAGTATGACATGCCCTATGCTAGGGAGGATAACATATGACATGCCCTATGCTAGTGAGGACAGAAAGGATTAAACATGTATACATTGGCTACTTGCCGAAATTCTTGCCCACTTTTTTCTTGGGTTTTCACCCAGATGGTAGAAAATAGGACTTGGGTTATCTCCACCCAGGCTGCATCTTTCTTATACCGGTCCTGTTAATCCCCAGCAATCAGATCCCAAAGCAGGGCCTCTCCTGGACGAGGACAATGAGCCTCTCCACATCCATTGCCTGTGGTGTCTATTGGCATTTCCCAATTTTTTTTCGCTCCGCAAGGGCTGTAAAATGGTGCAGCAAACTTCTGG
This sequence comes from Bufo gargarizans, assembly GCF_014858855.1. Taxonomy (NCBI): domain Eukaryota; kingdom Metazoa; phylum Chordata; class Amphibia; order Anura; family Bufonidae; genus Bufo; species Bufo gargarizans. Next base: position 645,095,304 of record NC_058081.1, read on the forward strand.
CTCATGTGCTGCCTCAAGCCAGACGCAGAGAAACTCCTACTTCCTGTCTGATATCCCTTTAGCGTTGCTAAGTTACTTGAGTGAAAAACGCAACGCAGTGCTTCCGTATGCAATGCGTCAGGGGCGTTGCTAGGTTAAAACATTCCGGGCCTGGGCCCCTGAAGTTTTGTCCAAGGCCTCGAATGTACTGCCTGGCAGATAGATCTGACAGTATTGCCCTCCTCAGGACGGCCCTGCAAGATCTGTAGAGTCCATGTGATCAGTTCTAAATGCAGTAGCTGAAAAGGACCTGCGATGATGTCACTGTCATGTGACCAGTGCAGGAGAGGAGGCTTAGCAATGAAGAGAAGTTCTGGGAAGAAGCTGTGGTGATGTCTACTACATGAGGAGAGGTAAGTGAAGGGAGAGGCAGAGCAATGCTGGGAGTTGTGGGTATTTAACTGGGACTGTATGTTAGAGCTGAAGGGAGGGAAGTTTTTTACATAGGACAGTGGGGTGGAGTGATGTTATTTACATGGAACTGAAAGTTGAGAAGGTGATGTTATTTACATGGGAATGCATGTTGGAGGTTGCTGGGCCAGGGTGATATTTACATGGGACTATATGTTGAAGACGGCTGTGGGAGGGAGGGATATTATTTACATGGGACTGAATGTTGAGGGGGTAATTTTATTTACATGGGACTGAATGTTGGAGTTGCGTGTGGAGGGGGTGATTTTATTTACATGGGAATGTATGTTGAAGGTGTCTGGGGGATGTAGTGATGTTATTTACATGGGACTGTATGTTGGAGGTGCCTAGGGAGGGGGTGCTTTTATTTACATGAGACTGTATATTGAAGGTGTCTGGGGGATGGAGTGATGTTATTTACATGGGACTGTATGTTGAAGGTGTCTGGGGAGAGAGTGATGTTATTTACATGGGACTGAATATTGAGGGGTGATGTTCTTTACTGGGACTGTATGTCGAAGGCGGCTGGGGAGGGGGTGATGTTATTTACGTGGGACTGTATATTGGAGGGGGCAGGAGAGATGGCGTGATGTTGTTTACATGGGACTGTATATTAGAGGGGGCTGGAGAGATGGTGTGATGGTATTTACATGGGACTCTATAGCGGAGGAGCGAAATAATGTTATTTACATGGGACTGTATGGTGGAGGGGCTGAGGAATTATAATTTCTGAGAAATATAACTACAGGGGGCACTTCAAGGGGCATTATAAATACTTGAGGCGCTTCAGGGCAAGCGTTATGACAGTAGGGGGCAATATAAATACTGGGGGCACTTCAGGGCGAGCATTATATTAGTGTGTCACAACCAGACAGCTGAGAAGCTCTGACAGAGGCCTTTCAGAACCTCCTCCTTGAGTTTCTGTGTTGTGGTATTCAGTTCCTCCTCTCGTTAGCCTCTCTCAGCTGTCATGTGTTGGACTAATTGCTTCCCTTTAAATTCCTCCCCAGAATGCTTTTCTGGGCGGCTTATACTACTTCCTGGAGTGTGTGTGCATGCTGACTTTGTTCTCCTGTTTGCTTCAAAGCTAAGTGTTGTACCTTTATCTGTTATTTTCTGTTTGCTGGATCCCAGGTGACCCTGACTCCCTCCGTATCTTGTGTAGGGAGCCGGTGGTCGTGTCCCCTCACTATTGTAGGGTGCTCAGGGCTTTATAGTCAAGGTTCCTGGATATGCAAACCTCCACCATTAGGATCTTTGCATAGGCTGAGCAGCCAGGGAAAGTGCCAGGTCTTCTGCAGGGGTCTCCCTTGGTTCCTTAGCTTTTGGATCCAGCGAGTCATTTATACATGTTGCTTTGCCTTGTTTCCTGTACACCGTCCGTGACATAGTGATGGGCGATATAAATACTGGGGGCACTGTAGAGGTATTATAACAGTAGGGAGCGATATAAATACTGGGGCACTTCAGGGTGAGCATTATAACAATAGGGGGCATTAGAAATACTGGGGGCACTGTGGGGTCATTTTAAATCCAGGGGACATTAGGTATTCTTATTACTACAGGGGGCTCTAAAGGAGGGACTTATAGATCTGCATTATTTTTACTAAGAGCACTATGGGGGGGCCGTATTACTACTGAGGGGTCTGTAGAGAGCATTATTACCACTGGGGGAACAATAGGGGAGCTTATTTCTACTGGGGGCTCTGTGAGAGTATTATTAATACTGAAGGACTCTTCTACTAATGGATGCACTCTTGGGGAGCACTATCACTGTAGGGGGCAGTATTACTAATGAGGGCATTCTAGAAGGTAATTACTATTGGTGGGACTACGAGAAGCAGTATTACTATGGAGAAGATTATCTTTATTGCACTCAATTTTCTTCAGGATAGTAAATGTCTTCAGTGCTAGTGTGCACAGGCAGGGGGGGTTGGGGGGGCAGTTGGTCGACTTAGAGAATTGGGCCATTTGAGTTATTTGTGGCAAAAGCGTTCAGTGGCCTATTTGAGTACAGAAAGAAAAATATATACCGTATGTTTCGCCTTATAAGACGCACCTCCCATAAGACGCACCTGTGGCCCGATGCAGTCACTGTATTCTACTACACTGGGCCCCGCTCTCTGTAATATACAGTAATCATATCTAACTTGTGGGTATTGTTAAAGTATTCTAATCATCTTAAATCTAGCACTGTACTACTTACAACTAACTTCTTGGCAGTCAGGAGGCCGGGCGGGCGCTCGTAGCGTAGCTCACTGCGCCTGTGCCGTCTGCTTCATTCATAAAGTGGGCGCAGGCGCAGTGAGCGTAGTGAGCTACACTACGAGCGCCCGCCCGGCCTCCTGACTGCCGAGAAGTTAGTTGTAAGTAGTACAGCGCTAGATTTAAGATGATTGGAATACTTTAACAATACCCACAAGTTAGATTTGATTACCGTATGCTAAAGAGAGCGGGGCCCGGTGTTGTAGAATACAGTGACTGCACTGGGGCCCCGCTGCCATTGCAGAAACAGATGCCGGCCCTCAGCCCCTCCTCCCTCTCAGCATATTCACCAGACGGTCATAGCATTCGCCCCATAAGACGCACTGCTATTTTCCCCCCACTTTTTTGGGGGGGGTCTTATAGGGTGAAAAATATGGTACGCACTTCACTGGTGCATTTATTTCTGCTGAAAGCGTTTACTGGCCTATTTCAGTAAAAAAAGTAAAATAAATTCTCAGTTCACGTCGGTGGTTATATGTGTTGAAAGCATGGCTGGGAGTCAGCAGGGTGGCAGCAGTGGGAGATCGGGAGCCAAACGTGCCAGAGGTAGAGCACCTGTTTCGCAGCAGCCTGCCTTCCCGGAAAGTAGTGGTACAGGGGTTTACGGAAGTAGCGGCGGTAGCAGTCAGTCAGAGAATTGGGCCATTTGAGTTATTTGTGGCAAAAGCGTTCAGTGGCCTATTTGAGTACAGAAAAAAATATATATACCGTATTTTTCACCTTATAAGACGCACCTCCCATAAGACGCACCTGTGGCCCGATGCAGTCACTGTATTCTACTACACTGGGCCCCGCTCTCTGTAATATACAGTAATCATATCTAACTTGTGGGTATTGTTAAAGTATTCCAATCATCTTAAATCTAGCACTGTATTACTTACAACTAACTTCTTGGCAGTCAGGAGGCCGGGCGGGCGCTCGTAGCGTAGCTCACTGCGCCTGCGCCGTCTGCTTCATTCATAAAGTGGGCGCAGGCGCAGTGAGCGTAGTGAGCTACACTACGAGCGCCCGCCCGGCCTCCTGACTGCCGAGAAGTTAGTTGTAAGTAGTACAGCGCTAGATTTAAGATGATTGGAATACTTTAACAATACCCACAAATTAGATTTGATTACCGTATGCTAAAGAGAGCGGGGCCCGGTGTTGTAGAATACAGTGACTGCACTGGGGCCCCGCTGCCATTGCAGAAACAGATGCCGGCCCTCAGCCCCTCCTCCCTCTCAGCATATTCACCAGACGGTCATAGCATTCGCCCCATAAGACGCACTGCTATTTTCCCCCCACTTTTTTGGGGGGGGTGTCTTATAGGGTGAAAAATATGGTACGCACTTCACTGGTGCATTTATTTCTGCTGAAAGCGTTTACTGGCCTATTTCAGTACAAAAAGTAAAATATATTCTCAGTTCACGTCGGTGGTTATATGTGTTGAAAGCATGGCTGGGAGTCAGCAGGGTGGCAGCAGTGGGAGATCGGGAGCCAAACGTGCCAGAGGTAGAGCACCTGTTTCGCAGCAGCCTGCCTTCCCGGAAAGTAGTGGTACAGGGGTTTACGGAAGTAGCGGCGGTAGCAGTCAGTCAGAGAATTGGGCCATTTGAGTTATTTGTGGCAAAAGCGTTCAGTGGCCTATTTGAGTACAGAAAAAAATATATATACCGTATTTTTCGCCTTATAAGACGCACCTCCCATAAGACGCACCTGTGGCCCGATGCAGTCACTGTATTCTACTACACTGGGCCCCGCTCTCTGTAATATACAGTAATCATATCTAACTTGTGGGTATTGTTAAAGTATTCCAATCATCTTAAATCATTACTACTTACAACTAACTTCTTGGCAGTGAGGAGGCCGGGCGGGCGCTCGTAGCGTAGCTCACTGCGCCTGCGCCGTCTGCTTCATTCATAAAGTGGGCGCAGTGAGCGTAGTGAGCTACACTACGAGCGCCCGCCCGGAAAGTAGTGGTACAGGGGTTTACGGAAGTAGCGGCGGTAGCAGTCAGTCAGTGCGGCAGTTATATGTGTTATTTTGTATTTCAGTATAAAAAGAAAAATACATTCTCAGTTCACGTTGGCAGCGGTTATATGTGTTGAAAGCTTTTAGTGGCCTATTTCAGTACAAACAGAAAAATGCTTTCTCATTTCACGTCGGCGGCGGTTATGTCTTGAAAGTGTTTAGTGGCCTATTTAGGTACAAAAAATATATATATTCTCAGTTCACGTCGGCGGTTATATGTGTTGAAAGCATGACTGGGATTCAGCAGGGTGGCAGCAGTGGGAGGTCGGGAGCCAAACGTGCCCGGGGTAGAGCACCTGCTTCGCAGCAGCCTACCTACCTGAGAAGTAGTGGTGCAGGGGTAAACGGAAGTAGCGGCGGTAGCAGTCAGTCAGTGCTGCGGTTATATGTGGTAAAATCTTTATTGAAGTATTTTGGTCGAAAAACAAAATTTATTCAGCGGTCAGCACTGCGTTTATATCCAGTAAAATCTTCATGATGTCTCCATCATCATGAAGTGGCTTCTACACACTTGTAAAATCATTCTTCAGCGGAGCGAATAGATGCCGGATGACCAGGGAGCTCCATGACCTTCCCAGGAGCTGCTGTTGGGAGTAGCGGTTCATTTCTGAGACGTCCGTATAGTGCAAGGGGAATCCGAACACACTCTCTATCTCCGTGCTCCGTTATATGTGGTAAAATCTTTTGTGACGTATTTTGGTGGAAAAACAAATCTTATTCAGCGTTCAGCGCTATACTTATATGCGATTGAATCCTTATTGATGTATTTCGGTGGGAAAAAAAATTGTATTCAGCTTTGAGCGCTGCAGTTATATGTGGTAAAATCTTTTGTGACGTATTTCGGTGGAAAAACAAATCATATTCAGCGTTCAGCGCTGTAGTTATACGCGGAAAAATCTCCATGATGTCCCCATGATAAATCTGCAGCGTGGGGGCCCCGTGTGGCTTAAAATCATCCTTCAGCAGAGCGAATAGATGCCGGATGACCGGGACGCTCCCTGACCTTCCCAGGAGCTGCTGTGGGGACTCGGGAGCAGCGGTTAATTTCTGAGACGTCCGAATAGTGAGGGGGAAATCCGAACACCCTCTTCTCAGTGCTCCGTTATATGCGGTAAACTTTTATGTGACGTATTTCGGTGGAAAAACAATTCTTATTCAGCGTTCAGCGCTGTAGTAATATGCGGTAAAATATTTTTTATGTATTTCGGTGGAAAAACAAATTGTATTCAGCGTTCAGCGCTGCAGTTATATGTGGTAAAATCTTTTGTGACTTATTTCAGTGGGAAAAATAAATTATTTAGCGTTCAGCGCTGTATTTCGGTGAAAAAGCTAATTTTAATCAGCTTTCGGCGCTGCTGTTCTATGCGGTAAAATCTTTTGTGACGTATTTCGGTGGAAAAACAAATTGTATTCAGCGTTCAGAGCTGCAGTTATATGCGGTAAAATCTTTTGTGACTTATTTCGGTGGAAAATTTTTATTTAGCGTTCAGCGCTGTAGTAATGTGGTAAAATCTTTATAGAAGCTTGTTGGTCTAAAAACAAAATTAATTCAGTGGTCAGCACTGTGGTTATATGCGGTAAAATCTTTAATGAAGTATTTGGGTCGAAAAACCAAATTTATTCTGCGATCAACGCTGCAGTTACATGCGGAAAAATCATTAGTGACGTATCTTGATGAAGTTCGAGACTCTTCCGGGCTCAAAGCTACCTTGACGCTTTGTCTTGTCATTGCCTGTTCATGCTAGGCAGGTTCCCCCAGAAGTATCTTGGTCGATTGACGCTCTGTCATTGTGCCATTCTGTGGCTTCCTCATGCTGCTGCCACCTCCACACTCGGTCATTGTGCTACTCTGTGGCCTCCTCCTGATGCTGCTGCTGCCACCTCCATACTCTGGAAGGACCCCGTACATTATGGAGGGGGACGCATGGCCATACTGGCATTGCCTGATGGCTGTCTGCCCTTGGGGACTGGGGTCTTCTGCCCGGTGACAAGGAGGTTATTTTAGGAGCCCAGTTTTGGAGGGAAAAGGTTTCCCGCTCTTGTGGGATCACTGGGCAGAAGTTTGATTCTGCCCGGTGATTTTTCCCTCAATTGGCTGGGCAGGTAGCCTATGATGTCCCAGGGTCTCGGGGAAGGTTAGCAGAGCCCTGGAGACAGTTTTTGATTGGTGGTGGTGGGAGGTTTTGGGGCTATAAGTGTCCGAGCTCCGCAGGCTGTGCTTGCCTTTGATCTGCACCTGCCTGTGAAGCCGGATTCTTTGTGCGTCGCCTGGTTTCGCTGTTACCTTGTAATGGATTTCCTGATGGAGGAGCTCTCCTCTCGTGCTTCCGAAGCAGGTGCCTTCGTCGTGGATTCAAGAATGCTTGCTTCAGCTTCGTGCCCCCTTGTTCCAGCCAGTGGAGGAGTAATCTGTTACTGCTGTCGGGTTTTCCCAGGAGGGTGGAGAAGTTGCTGGAGATGTCCCGGTCGGAGCAGTGCGGAGCGGAGGTCCGGAACAGCTACAGGAGTTGCGAGGGGAAGCGGTGGCTACGGGATCCCGCGAGAGAAGCCGAAGGCAGAGGACCCAGAAGAGGAAGTTCTCCCCAGCCACGTCTGAGCATGCGCGGCCACGGCAACAGGATCGGAGATGTGCAAGCGTTGGTCTCGCGAGATTACGCCGGGAACGTCGGGTGAAGGTTCAGCAGCGGACCGACCCCTCTCTGCAGACCTGTGGTATCGGGTCACAGAGTCTGGGGGGACCGGCGGGACATGAGGGGTGCGTTCTGCAGGGACAGCAGGATTTCTCGTCCGGATCGCAGGATGGAGTTTCGTCTAATGCTGCTGCAGCACCTCAGCCTGGATCGGTTCCTATGTTGGGTGAGTGGTCGGCTGCACAGCTTGCCCCTGTAATGTCTTCCTTGTCTAAAGTGTTGTCCTCTCTTGAGTGTCTGATTCCTCGGTCCTCGGCTACCCCTCCTCCTCAGATCCCTGCTTCTGAGCCTGTCCTGCATAATGTTGCTTTTGCTTGGCTCGCAGCTGAGGGGGCTGGGGGTGGAGAGGCTGACAGCATTGTTGAGCTGCTTTCGGTTCAGCGTTTACCAGTTTTAGACAAAGGGAAAGGTTTTAAAGAAGTTCTGCCTTGTGCCGTATCTCCTTTTAGGTTTTCATTTATCTACAGGTTTGTTGTTGCGTCAGAGCGTTACAGTTAAGGAGATTCAGTCGTTATTGGGTTTGTTGGCGTTTTGTTGTAGGATTGTGCCCATAGGTAGGATTTTTTGTAGGCAGTTTGCTTTGAAGGTGGCCGGATTGCGGAATCCTTGTTTACACATATCTCTGGACAGGGGGTTAAAGGATGACTTGTTGGTTTGGTTGAGTTTCTTGCGGGAGTTTAAAGGTAGGTCGCTGTGGCAGGAGGAGTTTGTGGATGCGGCCCAGTTGAATCTATTTACGGACGCGGCAGGGAGTGTGGGTTTTGGCGCATTCTGGGACAGTCAGTGGTGTGCTGAGAGGTGGCCCGGGTCATGGGTTGAGAATTCGGTGTTGTCTGATTTAGTGTTGCTAGAACTTTTTCCTGTAGTGGTAGCATTGGTGCTTTGGGGGCAGTTTTTCAGAACAGACGCATTCTCTTGCATACGGATAACAAAGGCGTGATGTATGCTGTTAACTGTTTATTTTCCAGGTGTCCGTTGGTAGTGAAATTATTGAGGCATTTAGTTTTGTTGTGTTTGAGTAGGAATGTGTGGATCAAGGCTGTTCATATCACAGGGATTAATAATGAGGTGGCTGATGCTTTGTCCCGTTTGCAGATGGATCGTTTTCGCAATTTGGTGCCATCGGCCGATGCTTTCGGGACTCCTTATCCGGAGCACCTGTGGGGGCTGATCTGGAGTTAACGCTGAACCTAACGCTGAACCTGAGTCGTTCAGTGGCGGTGTCGACATGGCAAGGTTACCTGTCCGCGTGGCTGCGTTGGGAACGGTTTACGGTGGGTCTATCGGTATCGCTGTGGTTGATGAATGAGTCGCTGGCGTTGTCATTTTGTTTGCAGTTGTTTGAGGAGAGATTGGCACACATCTCTGTGTGTCGGATTTTAGCAGGTGTGTCATTTTTTTCTTAAATTGTTTGGAACTGGGTCATTTTCAGATTATTTCCTGATAAAACAATTACTGAAAGGTTATAGGTCGGTGGGTCATTTGCCTGATGGGAGGTGTCCCATTTCCCCAGAGTTGCTAGTGAGGTTATGTGGGGTTACAAAGTCAGTTTGTTTTTCGCAGTTTGAGGCGTCCTTATTTTGTACAGCTTTTATTGTGTTATTTTTTGGGGCTTTGCGGATTGGTGAGTTATTACCTCATTCTCGTTGGGCGAAAGGGGGTTTGGCCTTGAAGCATGTGGTAGTTCAGGAGTCATGGGTGTCGTTGTTTATTGAGAAATCTAAAACGGACCAAGCGGGTAAAGGTGGTTTTATAAGAGTGGGGGCGATTGGGGATAAGAGGATCTGTCCGGTGGCAGCAGTGGTGCATTATTTGGCTATTCGCCCAGAAGGGAATGTGGATTGTTTTCTTGTTCACAATGACTTGTCCCCCCTGTCGCAGTTTCAGTTTAGAGCAGTGCTAGCTAAATGCTTGGGCGTACTGGGTCTGAGTGCGAAGTTCTTTTCTTCCCATTCGTTCCGAATCGGAGCTGCGACTGCGGCTGTGCAAGCAGGTTTGAGTGAGTCGGCGATAAGGAGAATTGGCAGGTGGTCTTCGAATAGGTATAGGTTATATGTAAGGCCTCATTTGTTAATCATTTGATTTATTAGTTACAGGAAACACAGTCTGGATTCTGGGCCACTCTTTTGTCCACTGGGCTAGGAGGAGGGCTGCAGAGCGCTGCTACGGAACTAACCTATTCTTGTCTGCAGAGGCCATCAAGATCTTCTGGGCCGGAGTCAGAGGACTTCGTTGGTCAGGTTTGGTTGACCTTGTTTTGCATTTGCATGATGTTTTCCCTAACCCAGATATTATCATTGTTCATTTAGGAGGTAATGATATAGGTTGTGAGGACACTATGGAGTTAATTTTCCAGATGAAGAGGACATTTACGGATCTTCAGCGTCTGTTCCCGGACACTCGGCTAATCTTTTCAGAAATCATTTGCAGGCGGTGTTTAATAATGTCCCCGGAATTGAAGTTCAATGAGAAAGTTCGGAAGAGGATCAATCGGGCGATGTGTAAATTTATGCCTTTGTTGGGTGGTTTTTCGTTCAGACATGTCGATTTAGAGAGTGGAGAGGCAGGCCTATATTTTCGTGATGGTGTTCATTTATCTGTTATTGGTTGTGATATTTTCAACCTCGACCTTCAGGCTATGGTGGAGATAGCGGTTGGTGGGGTGGGGCCCGTGCCGCCTTGTTAGGCGTGTCGGTCCGGCGTGTCGGTCCGGTTGGATGAGGTAAGGATAGTCATCCCGTGATGGGATGGACTCTGATATATTTATGGTGTTGGAGTCTGAGTTTATGACTAGACTCTTAAAGGTTTCAGTTAAAGTTGTATTGGTTAATGTTTTAATAAATCAGGCCTTGGCCGTTTAACCTCCACTCTTTAGTCGGTGTCTTTTTTGTTATTATAAGGTATGCATGTGTTATGGTGTTATAGGTTTGTCACAGACCTTGGGATCCGGCATACCATGGGTAATTTGTGTTTTTGTTTCTTGCATGGCTAGTTTGTTATTTTAGTGTTATATATTGCTTACACATAGCATCCTTGCTTCGCCCCTGTCTGTGATATCATTTGGTCATCTGTATTATCTGATGGCCATCTATGTTACCGTAAGTGGGCAAGTTTACTATGTGTGACCACATTGACTCTCTCTCTCATTTTTTGCATGCAGCACACACATGTTCATAGGTTACTTTGGGCGAACTTACAGCTCTCCTATTAGTATGCGGTTTTATACCCAGTGTCTGTGACCCTCTTTCCCTGTTAGTCGGGTATATGTGAGGGTGGCTGGTCTTGGTCCCTTACACGGGGCGCCCCACCACCCTCCTTTACCCTGTTGCCTTTGTGTTATAGTTATTGTTATTGAATTGTGTCTTTAATAAACTACATGTATTTTATATGTGGACTCTTATTCCTTACGGGGTTATTGGTCTTTTTTCGTTGGTTGGCTCAGTGTCACAACCAGACAGCTGAGAAGCTCTGACAGAGGCCTTTCAGAACCTCCCCCTTGAGTTTCTTTGTTGTGGTATTCAGTTACTCATCTCGTTAGTCTCTCTCAGCTGTCATGGGTTGGACTAATTGCTTCCCTTTAAATTCCTCCCCAGAATGCTTTTCTGGGCGGCTTATATTTCTTCCTGGAGTATGTGTGCATGCCCATCTGGTTCTCCTCTCCTCTACAAAGTTAAGTGTTGTACTGTTATCTGTTATTTTCTGTTTGTTGGATCCCAGGTGACCCTGACTCCCTCCGTGTCTGGTGTAGGGAGCCGGTGGTCGTGTCCCCTCACTATTGTAGGGTGCTCAGGGGTTATATAGTCAAGGTACGTGGATATGCATACCTCCACCATTCGGATCTATGCATAGGTTGAGCAGCCAGGGAAAGTGCCAGGTCTTCTACAGGGGTCTCCCTTTTGTTCCTTAGCTTTTGGATCCAGCGAGTCATTTATGCATGTTGTTTTGCCTTGTTTCCTGTACACATTCCGTGACACTCAGTATATTATACTAGACCCCAGCGTATCTATACACCCAATTTGAGTTTTTTTCTTATAGGTTGGTCAAACAATAGGTTAGGCATAATATGCCATGTATTGCCATGTTATTGTGCCACTCTGTGGCCTACTCATGCTGCTGCCACCTCCATACTCTGTCATTGTGCCACTCTGTGACCTACTCATGCTGCTTCCACCCAGGGGCATACATAGAAATCACTGGGCCCCATAGCAAGAATCTAAATTGGTCCCCCAATCCCCTTTTATAGCCCCTCCCACTACCCATTCCAGGCCCCTCCCTTTGTTCCATGAACTATTCTTGCTGCTGCGTTTTATAATTTATGCCATCAGGGCCAGTATACAATATATGCAGTGTATACAGGTACATAGTATATACAACAGTGTACTGATATGTGAAGTACGGGGTATACTATATGCAGTGTCTACAGATATATAGCATATACAGTAGTGTAATATGTGAGGTACAAGGTATGCAGTTTGCACAGATATATTGTATATATAGCCTATACTGACATGTGAGGTACGAGGTACTGTATAATAGATGCAGGGTGTATAGGTATATAGTAAATACAGCAGTGTATTGACAGCTCGTACCTCACATATCAGTACACTGCTGTATATACAATATACCTGTACACACTGCATATATTATACATCATACCTCACATATCAGTACACTGCTGTATATACAATATACCTGTACACACTGCATATATTATACATCATACCTCACATATCAGTACACTGCTGTATATACTATATATCTATACACAGTGTATCTATTATACCTCATACCTCACATATCAGTACACTGCTGGATATACTATATATCTGTACACACTTCATCTATTATACCTCATACCTCACATATCAGTACACTGCTGGATATACTATATATGTGTACATATTGCATCTATAATACTGTGTAATATATGCAGTGTTTGTTTGTGTGTGTGTGTATATGTATATATATATATATATATATATATATATATATATATATATATACAGAGTAGTGTATTGATGTGAGACATACAAGGTATAATACTGTAGATGCAGTGTGTACAGATATGTGGTCAGTTATACATTATGGTCACTGTGTGTAAGGTACATGAGGTAGTGGTCACTGTAACTGTCTGAAGTATTATACATGAGTGAGCAATGAGTAAAAACAGGGCAGGGGAGGGGGGTAAATGACAAGAAGTGGAGGACCTCCTAATACCATTCCATTCCAGTCTGTATGGATCAATGCAGAGCTGATTGTGAACTTCTAATACTTGCTGTTAGGGGTTGAAGGACCTGTGATGATGTCATCACAAGTCCTGGCAGATGTACCTTTCAAACCTAGGAACTACACCATTTTTGGTGCAGTTCCTTTGCTATATTCTGCAGGACCTGTGATGTTAAAGATGATGTCATCACAGGTCCTGGCAGATGCACTGTTTTAACCTGGGAACTACACTTTACACTGTGCAATTCCCTTACAGGTCCTGTGATGACCTCATCAAAGGTCCTTTAAGCTTTAGAAAGATAGACAGGAGCAATTAGGGGGCAGGGCCTCTCCTCCACTTCGGGACCCTCTTTCTCATGGGCCCCAGAGCAGCTGCGTGGTCTGCTTATATGGTAGGTATGCCACTGCTTCCACCTCTATACTCGGTCATTGTGCCACTCTGTGGCCTACTCCTGCTGCTGCCAACTCCAAACTCGGCCATTGTGCCACTCGGGGGCCTCCTCATACTGCCACCACCTCCAGACCCTGTCATTGGGCCACTCTGTGGTCTCTTCATGCTGCTTCCACCTCACCACTATGTCATATGTCCACTCTGTGGACTTCTCATGCTGTTCCCACCCTTCCCTACTTCATGACTGGTCCACTATTTTGGCTTTCAGCCTGGCTGACATCATCATTTATTTGACACTTCTTCTGATCTGCCAGAAGGAAGGAAAAATGAGACGCACAACGGATCCTGTCTGTGTAGGAGCTGTAAGGCATGTATGGTCCCATCAGAATTGGCTTATGATTTGGTAGCCAAAAGCAGGAGTGGGTATAAAACACAGAAGACATGCAGATATTCCGTTCACGTGTCATCTCTGTTTCAGATCCACTTCTGTTTTTTGCGCATTAGCAATACTGATGGATTACTGACCAAATGCTGACCAAGTGAAGGCGGATGCTCCACAGACAGGATCTGTTTTTTGTGGGTTATTGTTCTGACGGATCAGAGGAAGGGAAAATTAATCAGTGACGTCAACACAAAGTTACCGCTGACACCCTCTCCACTCTTTCGGGGGGCTCTACTTGTATAAGCGTTTAATAGAACAGGTTCTGTAGGCATCTATGTGGAATCAGCTGACGACAGTGTAAAAGGAGTGCGCTTCTTCTTGGCGCGAACATCGACCTGTAAGGCTGAGTTCATACTTGAGTTATTTGGTCAGTTTTGGCCCCGTTACTGCCCAAATAAGTGAAATGTGCAGAGATTCTAAGAGTGACACCTGTCATCTGCATGTCATACTGACTCACAGTATTATTTCACTACCACAGCAGACTCCCTATGCGCGTTAGGCCTCATGCACATGACCGTTGTGTGCACCCGTGGCCGTTGTTCCGTTTTCCGTGATTTTCTGTGGACCCATTGACTTTCAATGGGTCCGTTGAAAACTCTGAAAATGCACCGTTTGTCATCCGCCTCCGTGATCCGTGTATCCTGTCCATCAAAAAAATATGACCTGTCCTGTTTTTTTGACGGAAAACGGTTCACGGACCCATTCAAGTCAATCGGTCCGTGAAAGAACACGGATGCACACAAGATTGGCATCCGTGTCCGTAGGTTAATTTCATACAGACGGATCCGAAGATCCGTCTGCATAAAAGCTTTTTCAGAGCTGAGTTTTCACTTTGTGAAAACTCAGATCCAACAGTATATTCTAACACAGAGGCGTTCCCATAGTGATAGGGACGCTTCTAGTTAGAATATACAACGAACTGTGTACATGACTGCCCCCTGCTGCCTGGCAGCACCCGATCTCTTACAGGGGGCTGTGATCCGCACAATTAACCCCTCAGGTGCCGCACCTGAAGGGGTTAATTGTGCGCATCATAGCCCCCTGTAAGAGATCCGGGGCTGCCAGGCAGCAGGGGGCAGACCCCCCTCCCTCCCTAGTTTAAATTTCATTGGTGGCCAGTGCGGCCCCCCCTCCCTCTATTGTAATAATAACATTGGTGGCAGTGTGCGGCCTCCCCCGGCCCCCCCCCCTCCCTCCCTCTATTGTAATTAGAACATTGGTGGCAGTGTGCGGCCTTCCCCGGCCCCCCTCCCTCCCTCTATTGTAATAAGAACATTGGTGGCAGTGTGCGGCCTTCCCCGGCCCCCCCTCCCTCCCTCTATTGTAATAAGAACATTAGTGGCAGTGTGCGGCCTCCCCCTGCCCCCCCCCCCCCGATCATTGGTGGCAGCGGAGTTCCGATCGGAGTCCCAGTTTAATCCCTGGGGCTCCGATCGGTAACCATGGCAACCAGGACGCTACTGCAGTCCTGGTTTCCATGGTTACTAAGCAATAGTAGAAGCATCATACTTACCTGCTGGCTGCTGCGATGTCTGTGTCCGGCCGGGAGCTCCTCCTACTGGTAAGTGACAGTTCATTTATGTCACGGACGGTGTACAGGAAACAAGGCAAAGCAACATGTATAAATGACTCGCTGGATCCAAAAGCTAAGGAACCAAGGGAGACCCCTGCAGAAGACCTGGCACTTTCCCTGGCTGCTCAGCCTATGCAAAGATCCTAATGGTGGAGGTTTGCATATCCACGAACCTTGACTATAAAGCCCTGAGCACCCTACAATAGTGAGGGGACATGACCACCGGCTCCCTACACAAGATACGGAGGGAGTCAGGGTCACCTGGGATCCAGCAAACAGAAAATAACAGATAAAGGTACAACACTTAGCTTTGTAGCAAACAGGAGAACAAAGTCAGCATGCACACACACTCCAGGAAGAAGTATAAGCCGCCCAGAAAAGCATTTTGGGGAGCAATTTAAAGGGAAGCAATTAGTCCAACACATGACAGCTGAGAGAGGCTAACGAGAGGAGGAACTGAATACCACAACACAGAAACTCAAGGAGGAGGTTCTGAAAGGCCTCTGTCAGAGCTTCTCAGCTGTCTGGTTGTGACAGTACCCCTCCCTCTACGAGTGGACTCCGGACACTCAGAACCCACCTTCTCAGGATGGGACCTATGGAAAGCCCTGATGAGACGAGAGGCCTTAACCCCTTAAGGACACAGCCTTTTTACACCTTAGGACCAGGCCATTTTTTGCAAATCTGACCAGAGTCACTTTAAGTGCTGATAACTTTAAAACGCTTTGACTTATCCAGGCCATTCTGAGATTGTTTTTTCGTCACATATTGTACTTCATGACACTGGTAAAATGAAGTCAAAAAAATTATTTTTTTTGCACCAAAAAATACCTAATTTAACAAAAATTTGGAAAAATTTGCAAATTTCAAAGTTCCAGTTTCTCTACTTCTGTAATACATAGTAATACCCCCAAAAATTGTGATGACTTTACATTCCCCATATGTCTACTTCATGTTTGAATTATTTTGGGAATGATATTTTATTTTTTGGGGATGTTATAAGGCTTAGAAGTTTAGAAGCAAATCTTGAAATTTTTCTGAAATTTACAAAAACTAAATTTTTAGGGACCAGTTCAGGTCTCAAGTCACTTTGCGAGGCTTACATAATAGAAACCACCCAAAAATGACCCCATCTAAGAAACTACACCCCTCAAGGTATTCAAAACTGATTTTGAATACGTTGTTAACCCTTTAGGTGTTGCACAATAGTTATTGGCAAATGGGGAGGAAATTTGAGAATTTTATTTTTTTGTCTAATTTTTCATTTTAACCCATTTTTTCCACTAACAAAGCAAGGGTTAACAGCCAAACAAGACTGTATCTTTATTGCCCTGACTCTGCCGTTTACAGAAATACCCAATATGTGGCCGTAAACTACTGTACGGCCACACAGCGGGGCGTAGAGTGAAAGGTGCGCCGTTTGGTTTTTGGAAGGCTGATTTTTATGGACTGGTTTATTTACACCATGTCCCATTTGAAGCCCCCTGATGCACCCCTAGAGGAGAAACTCCCTAAAAGTGACCCCATCTAAGAAACTACACCCCTCAAGGTATTCAAAACTGATTTTACATACGTCGTTAACCCTTTAGGTGTTGCACAAGAGTTATTGGCAAATGGTGATGAAATTTGAGAATTTCATTTTTTTGCCTAATTTTCCATTTTAACCCATTTTTTCCACTAACAAAGCAAGGGTTAACAGCCAAACAAGACTGTATCTTTATTGCCCTGACTCTGCTGTTTACAGAAACACCCCATATGTGGTCGTAAACTACTGTACGGCCACACAGCGGGGCGTAGAGGGAAAGGTGCGCCGTTTGTTTTTTGGAGGGCTGATTTTTATGGACCGGTTTTTTGACACCAAGTCCCATTTGAAGCCCCCCTGATGCACCCCCAGATTATAAACTCCATAAAAGTGACCCCATCTAAGAAACTACAGCCCTCAAGGTATTCAAAACTGATTTTACAAACTTTGTTAACCCTTTAGGTGTTGCACAAGATTTAATGGAAAATAGGGATACAATTTCAAAATTTCACTTTTTTGGCAGATTTTCCATTTTAATTTTTTTTTTCCAGTTACAAAGCAAGGGTTAACAGCCAAACAAAACTCATTATTTATGGCCCTGATTCTGTAGTTTACAGAAACACCCCATATGTGGTCGTAAACCGCTGTACGGGCACACGGCAGGGCGCAGAAGGAAAGGAATGCCATACGGTTTTTGGAAGGCAGGTTTTGCTGGACTGTTTTTTTTTACACCATGTCCCATTTGAAGCCCCCCTGATGCACCCCTAGAGTAGAAACTCCAAAAAAAGTGACCCCATTTTAGAAACTACGGAATAGGGTGGCAGTTTTGTTGGTACTAGTTTAGGGTACATATGATTTTTGGTTGCTCTATATTACACTTTATGTGCGGCAAGGTAACAAGAAATAGCTTATTTGCCAGCGTTTTTTTTTTTGTTATTTACAACATTCATCTGACAGGTTAGATCATGTGGTAATTTTATAGAGCAGGTTGTCACGGACGCGGCGATACCTAATATGTATACAATTGTTTTTTATTTATGTACGTTTTACACAATGATTTCATTTTTAAAACAAAAAAAATGTTTTAGTGTCTCCATAGTCTAAGAGCCATTGTTTTTTCAGTTTTTGGGCGATTATCTTAAGTAGGGTCTCATTTTTTGCGGGATGAGATGACGGTTTGATTTGCACTTTTTTGGGGTGCATATGACTTTTTGATCGCTTGCTATTACACTTTTTGTGACGTAAGATGACAAAAAATGGCTTTTTTTACACCGTTTTTATTTTTATTTTTTTACGGTGGTCACCTGAGGGGTTAGGTCATGTGATATTTTTATAGAGCCGGTCGATACGGACGCGGAGATACCTAATATGTATAATTTTTTTTTTATTTATGTAAGTTTTACACAATGATTTCATTTTTGAAACAAAAAAAATGATGTTTTAGTGTTTCCATAGTCTAAGAGCCATAGTTTTTTCAGTTTTTGGGCGATTATCTTAAGTAGGGTCTCATTTTTTGCGGGATGAGATGACGGTTTGATTGTTACAATTTTGGCGTACATGCGACTTTTTTGATCACTTTTATTACCTTTTTTTGGGAAGTAAGGTGGACAAAATTTCAATTTCATCATAGTTTTTTATTTTTTATTTTTATGGCGTTCACCGTTCGGGTAAAGTAACATGACCGTTTTATAGATCAGGTCGTTACGGACGCGGCGATACCAAACGTGTAGGGAATTTTATTTTTTTAATTTTTAATCAGTGATAAATGTGTTTTTTGATTTTTACCTTTTTTTCACTTTTTTTTTACCCAGACCCACTTGGTTCTTGAAGATCCAGTGGGTCTGATGTCTGTATAATACAGTACTGTACTCTATATAGGGCTCTGTACTGTATTTTACTTACACTGAACAGATCTATGCTTTCAGCACAGATCTGTTCAGCACCATGGACAGCAGGACGCCTGTTGCCATGGGAACCTTCCCCGTCTGCTCAGTAGTGGTCAGAACTGCGCAGACGGGGAAGGGTAAGGACGGGGCTGCGGGGGGCTGTCTGGGGGCTCTCTCCCTCTCCATCGGGGGGCTGCAAAGGCACTGCAGCCCCCCGATCGGAGAGGGAGGGAGCTCCCTCTTACTGTTAACTTTTTCCATACAGCGGTCCGTACGATTATTCAATGGGAGGCGGGCGGGGGATCGCGATCCCGCCTGCCGCACCGCCCGCCTCCCGCACCGCCCCCACCGCCCGCAACACCCCCCCTGCACCTCCCACCGGGCTAAAATCATTCAGAGGTGCAGGGGGGTGATAAATATATATTTTCGCCACACTAAAGTTTCTGATCGCCGCGGTCAGGGACCGCAGCGATCAGAAACTGCAGAAAGCGCAACAAACCGCAGGTCTGAATTGACCTGCGGTTTGTTGCGATCGCGGACATGGGGGGGTCACGGGACCCCCCCGCGCATTTAGCCGAGGTGCCTGCTCAATGATTTGAGCAGGCACCTTGTTCCGATCACAGCCGGCCGCACGGCAGTGATCGGAACAACACATGACGTACCGGTACGTCATGTGTCCTTAAGGACTCGGGAAACATGCCGTACCGGTACGTCATGTGTCCTTAAGGGGTTAATGTCCGTCACTGGGACCCACATCCTCTCCTCAGGACCATACCCCTCCCAATGAACAAGGTACTGAAGAGAACCGCGGTCAAGACGAGAATCCACAATCCTAGAGACCTGAAATTCAAGATTCCCATCAACCATAATCGGAGGAGGAGGCAAAGGCGAGGGTACAATGGGTTGAACATAAGGTTTCAATAAGGACTTATGAAAAACATTATGGATCTTCCAAGTCTGAGGAAGATCAAGACGGTATGCAACAGGATTGATGACAGACAGGATTTTGTAAGGCCCAATAAACCTAGGACCCAACTTCCAGGAGGGAACCTTCAATTTGATATTCTTGGTAGACAACCACACCAGATCACCAACATTCAGGTCCGGACCAAGCACACGTCTCTTATCTGCCACACGCTTATATCTCTCACTCATGCTCTTTAGATTATCCTGAATCTTTTGCCAAATAGATGACAAAGAGGAGGAGAATCTGTCCTCATCAGGTAAACCAGAAGACCCCTCTCCCGAGAAAGTCCCAAACTGCGGATGAAACCCATATGCACCAAAAAATGGTGACTTATCAGAGGACTCCTGACGACGGTTATTTAAAGCAAACTCAGCAAGGGACAAAAAAGAACACCAATCCTCTTGATTGTCCACCACAAAACAGCGCAGATATGTCTCCAGATTCTGATTGACGCGCTCTGTCTGGCCATTCGACTGCGGGTGGAAAGCAGAAGAGAATGACAACCGAACCCCCAAGAATCTGGAAACAAACTGCGTGCCCCTATCAGAGACTATGTCTGAAGGAATACAGTGCAATTTGACAATGTGATCAATAAATGCCTGCGCCAGCGTCTTAGCATTGGGCAGACCAGGAAAAGGGATGAAATGCACCATTTTGCTAAAACGGTCCACCACCACCAGAATCACGGTCTTCCCCGAGTAACGAGGCAGGTCCGTTATGAAGTCCATGGACAGATGTGTCCAAGGACGGGAAGGAATGGGTAAGGGAAGGAGAGGACCTGATGGCCGTGAATGAGGGACTTTGGCACGAGCGCAAGTCTCGCAGGCTGCCACAAAACCCTCAACCGACTTACGAAGCGCAGGCCACCAGAATCTCCGAGCGATGAGATCCAGTGTGGCTCTTACCCCCGGGTGCCCAGCAAGGACCGTATCGTGGTGTTCTTTAAAAATCTTATGTCTTAAAGCGAGAGGCACAAACAACCTCCCAGGAGGACAAAGATCAGGAGCCTCTGACTGGGCTGCCTGCACCTCTGCCTCCAATTCAGGAAAAAGAGCAGAGACCACCACACCTTCAGCCAAAATGGGACCCGTGTCTTCAAAATTCCCGCCTCCCGGAAAACAACGTGACAGGGCATCTGCCTTCACATTCTTAACTCCAGGGCGGAACGTGACAACAAAATTAAACCTAGAAAAGAACAAAGACCATCTGGCCTGTCTCGGGTTCAGACGCTTGGCTGACTCCAAGTAGGCCAGATTTTTATGGTCAGTAAATACGGTAATAGGGTGTCTGGCTCCCTCTAGCCAATGGCGCCATTCCTCAAAAGCCAACTTGATGGCCAACAATTCCCTATCTCCCACATCGTAATTTCTCTCTGCGGAGGAGAGTTTTCTTGAGAAAAAGGCACACGGTCGCCAATTGGCAGGAGAGGAACCCTGAGACAAGACCGCCCCCACACCCACCTCAGAAGCATCAACCTCAACTATGAAGGGTAAAGAAACATCAGGTTGCACCAAGATGGGAGCGGAAGCAAAACTCTCCTTGATATCAGAAAAAGCCTTACGCGCCTCTACTGACCAAGAAGAAAAATCTACCCCCTTTCTGGTCATATCAGTGAGTGGTTTAACAATAGAAGAATAATTCAAAATGAACTTCCTGTAATAATTGGCAAAGCCCAAAAAACGCATCAGCGCCTTCTGATTCTCAGGAAGCTCCCACTCAAGCACAGCGCGGACCTTCTCGGGGTCCATGCGAAAACCAGAAGCGGAGAGAAGAAACCCCAGAAATTGAATTTCTGGAACCGCAAACACACATTTTTCCAGTTTCGCATATAATTTATTCTCCCGCAGGATGAGCAAGACCTGACGTAAATGTTCCTTATGAGTTTTGAAATCGGGAGAAAAAATCAAAATGTCATCCAAATACACCAATACAAATTTTCCCATCAAATGATAAAAAATGCTGTTCACGAAATGCTGAAAAACGGCTGGGGCATTCATCAAACCAAAAGGCATAACCAAATTTTCAAAATGGCCCTCAGGGGTATTGAAGGCCGTCTTCCATTCGTCCCCTTCTCTGACCCTGACCAGGTTGTATGCCCCTCTTAGATCTAATTTGGAAAAGACTTTAGCCCCAACAACCTGGTTAAACAGGTCCGGGATCAGAGGAAGCGGATAAGGGTCACGAATTGTGATATTGTTCAGCTCCCTGAAATCCAGACAAGGTCTTAAAGAACCATCTTTTTTCTTAACAAAGAAAAAACCAGCGGCAACAGGTGACTTCGAGGGTCGTATGTGTCCTTTTCTCAGACTCTCAGAGATATAAGCACGCATAGCGATCCTCTCAGGTTGGGAAAGATTGTATAAACGAGATTTAGGCAGCTTGGCGCCTGGGATGAGATTAATAGGGCAATCGTACTCCCTGTGCGGGGGCAAATCCTGAACTCCACTCTCAGAGAAGACATCCGAAAATTCAGAGAGAAAAGATGGTACAGTCTTAGTAGCAACCTCAGAAACAGATGTCATGAGGCAATTCTCTCTGCAAAAGTCACTCCAACCATTAATTTGCCTCGCTTGCCAATCAATGGTGGGGTTATGCTTAGTGAGCCAGGGCAGCCCCAACACCAGAGGGGTAGGTAAACCGCTAAGAACGAAACATGACACATCCTCAACATGAGCATCACTCACAATTAAACGGATATTGTGAACTATGCCCTTTAATGATTTTTGAGAAAGTGGAGCGGAATCGATAGCAAAAACAGGAATATCCTTTCCCAAAGTGCGCACCTGGAAACCATGAGTTATCGCAAATTGATTATCAATGAGATTGACCGCTGCTCCACTATCCACAAAAATCTCACAAAAAATGTTCTTGCTCTCTAGCACCACCCTAGCCGGCAGGACAAAACGGGAACTACAAGCAAATGGAAAACCTTCAATTTCCGCCTCAACCCTGCCAATAGTAACAGACGGAACATTTTTAAAAGATTTTTTCCTGTTTGTTTCTTTATTACTCCCAGAAAACTGCCTGAATCTCCTAGAGGGACAAATATTTGCCAAATGATTTATACCTCCACAACAAAAACAAACCCTCCCATGCGAGCTGAATCTTCTATTGTAAGAAGCAATCAACCCCAGCTGCATGGGCTCCTGCTCAGAAGGGGCTGACGGCGACTGAGACCCCTGCGCACAGAATGGGACCGCTGCACTGTCCTGGGACTGAGTATGACAGGAAGGGGACATCTCTCCTCTCTCTCTAAGACGCCTGTCAATACGAACGGCCTGAGACATAGCAGAGTTCAAAGAAATAGGCCTCTCATGAAAGGCAAATGCATCTTTCAATCCCTCTGAAAGACCATGGCAAAATTGACTTCGGAGCGCAGCATCATTCCAACCAGTATCAACTGCCCATCTCCAAAATTCTGAACAGTATATTTCTGCGGATTGTTTACCCTGGCATAATAGACGTAGTCTAGACTCAGCCAGAGCAATACGATCCGGATCATCATATATCTGACCCAGGGCTAAAAAGAATTCATCCACTAAACGGAGAGGCCGTGCCCCCTCCGGCAGCGAAAAGGCCCAGGACTGAGCGTTACCCCTGAGCAGCGATATAATGATCCCCACCCTCCGTTCCTCATCACCAGAGGAGTGGGGAAGAAGGCGAAAATGGAGTTTGCAAGCCTCTCTAAAACGCACAAAATTCTCACTACCCCCGGAGAACGTATCCGGGAGCGAGATCTTAGGCTCAGAACAAACTCCATGAACGCAAGCTGAACCGGTCACTTGAAGCTGAGAAAAAGTCTTACGGAGATCAGCTACCTCCAATGAAAGACCCTGGAAGCGTTCAGCCAAAAGTGAAACCGGATCCATGCTTGAGACGGTTATGGCGACTTATAATGTCACGGACGGTGTACAGGAAACAAGGCAAAGCAACATGTATAAATGACTCGCTGGATCCAAAAGCTAAGGAACCAAGGGAGACCCCTGCAGAAGACCTGGCACTTTCCCTGGCTGCTCAGCCTATGCAAAGATCCTAATGGTGGAGGTTTGCATATCCAGGAACCTTGACTATAAAGCCCTGAGCACCCTACAATAGTGAGGGGACACGACCACCGGCTCCCTACACAAGATACGGAGGGAGTCCGGGTCACCTGGGATCCAGCAAACAGAAAATAACAGATAAAGGTACAACACTTAGCTTTGTAGCAAACAGGAGAACAAAGTCAGCATGCACACACACTCCAGGAAGAAGTATAAGCCGCCCAGAAAAGCATTTTGGGGAGGAATTTAAAGGGAAGCAATTAGTCCAACACATGACAGCTGAGAGAGGCTAACGAGAGGAGGAACTGAATACCACAACACAGAAACTCAAGGAGGAGGTTCTGAAAGGCCTCTGTCAGAGCTTCTCAGCTGTCTGGTTGTGACAATTTAGCAATGCGCCGCACAGACCTGTCACTTACCAGTAGGAGGAGCTCCTGGCCGGACACAGACATCGCAGCAGCCAGCAGGTAAGTATGATGCTTCTACTATTGCTAAGTAACCATTGCAACCAGGACTGCAGTAGCGTCCTGGTTGCCATGGTTACCGATCGGAGTCCCAGCGATTAAACTGGGACTTTGATCGGAACTCCGCTGCCACCAATGATCGGGGGAGGGGGGGGCCGGGGGAGGCCGCACACTGCCACCAATGTTCTTATTACAATAGAGGGAGGGGGGCCCGGGGGAGGCCGCACACTGGCCACCAATGTGATTAATACAATAGAGGGAGGGGGGTGCCCCCTGCTGCCTGGCAGCCCTGATCTCTTACAGGGGGCTATGATACGCACAATTAACCCCTTCAGGTGCGGCACCTGAGGGGTTAATTGTGCTGATCATGGCCCCCTGTAAGAGATCGTGTGCTGCCAGGCAGCAGGGGGCAGTCATGTACACAGTTTGTAGTATATTCTAACTAGAAGCATCCCCATCACCATGGGAACGCCTCTGTTTTAGAATATACTGTCGGATATGAGTTTTCACGATGTAACTCATATCCGACAGTATATTCTAACATAGAGGCGTTCCCATGGTGATGGGGACGCTTCAAGTTAAAATATACCATCAGATTGGAGAAAACTCAGATGGTATAAAAGGGACTCCAGACTTTACATTGAAAGTCAATGGGGATCCGTTTGCAATTGCACCATATTGTGTCAACGTCAAACGGATCCGTCCCCATTGACTTGCATTGTAATTCAGGACGGATACGTTTGGCTCCGCACGGCCAGGCGGACACGAAAATGACTTTTTTTTCATGTCCGTGGATCCTCCAAAAATCAATGAAGACTCACGGCCGAAAAAACGGTCACGGATCACGGACCAACGGAACCCCGTTTTGCGGACAGTGAAAAAATACTGTCGTGTGCATGAGGCCTTACTGCAAGGCACAGTGTTCTACACCACTATAAAGGCTCTGCAACCTGGAAATAGCAGTTTTTTAACGCGATTCGCCACGAATAAATTCGGATTGAAGCAAATTTTTCTGAAAAATTTGGCGAACCGGCCAAATCGAATTTTTTAAAAATTCGCTCATCACTAGGCTACACGTTTCAGACTACAGAGCGTTCTTTCTTATGACGCCAGTGCCAGATGTGTCTTGCACCAGCTTGTTCCCTTCTCCCCCTATTGCGAACACATGCAGTCTTAGCTGAGCCAGGAGTGCATGTGTATTAGGGTGTCAGGAGTAATAATTGTTGTCCAATAGCCAATAGCTATCTCAGGTGTAGGCCACCTTAAAGAGGACCTGTAACCTTCTCCTTACATGTCTTTTTAAGCAACTACTTGCATCCCCCTTGTAATAACATTTGTGGTAGCATCTAGTCTTATGACTATATGATGTCCCATTCCTTTATTATTCCTGCTAGAAGCAATTATTTTATTACTAGTAGTTTACAATGAAGGTCCAGATGGGTATTACCAGTTGGGTGGTGTCCCTGCACAGTTTGTACACAATCCGTCACCGACAGCACTGATTAGATAATGTCAAACACGCCCTCAATGGGTCACACCCATCTGGACCATCACTGCAAACTGTTATGAATTCATTCCTAACTTATAATAGGAATAATACAATAGCACAACAGAGACTGGCACATTGCCCCACGTGTGTTTGCCTTGTTCAGAGTGTTCCTTTCATCGGGCGACTATTTGGCCAATCCCATTTAATACAATCTTTTGTCAGAGCTTTTGACATTTAAAGGGATTGTCTCACTTCATAAAATGGCATTTATCGTTTAGAGAAAGTTAATACAAGGCACTTACTAATGTATTGTGATTGTCCATATTGCTTCCTTTGCTGGCTGGATTCATTTTTCCATCCCATTATACACTGCTCGTTTCCATGGTTATGACCACCCTGCAATGCATCAGTGGTGGTCGTGCTTGCACACTATAGAAAAAAGCACCTTGCCTACGTGTGCTCCCACGGTCCCGGCCACCAGAGAGACTAGCGCTTTTTCCTATAGTGTGCAAGAACAGCCACAGGTGATGGATTGCAGGGTAGTCGTAACCATGGAAACGAGCAGTGTATAATGGGATGGAAAAAATGAATCCAGCCAGCAAAGGAAGCAATATGGACAATCACAATACATTAGTAAGTGCCTTGTATTAACTTTCTCTACATGATAAATGCCACTTGCTGAAGTGAGACAACCACCTTAAGGCCTCATGCACACGACCATTGTGTGTTTTGCGGTGCGCAAACCTGCGGATCCGCAAAACACAGATGGCGTCAGTGTGCGTTTCACAATTTGCGGAACGGCACGGACAGCCATTAATATAACTGCCTATTCTTTTCCGCAAAAGGCAGTGCTGTCCGCATCTTTTGCGGCCCCATTAAAGTGAATGGGTCCGCAAACTGCGGCTCGGATGCGGACCAAAACAACGGCCGTGTGCATGAGGCTCCACTAATGCTCTCCATTTTAAAAACCTATTTGTGCCATGGCTGCCAGTTCTGGATTATTCCTAATGCCAATGGAAATGATTATAAATGATCACAGCAATGATATTTCTTTGGCACATCATTGCGTGTATTTCTGATTGCCCCCTGGACATCAGCTCATCATTTTCAGTCATTATCTTGGCAGGCATAATATTAAATGAGTATTCGGCGTTTGCCCCGAGCCAAACATAACCTTACCCCACCTCTGAGACTTGGCTCTCTGCACTGCAATCATTGTCATTCAATCTCAGTCTGATTCATGGCACTGAAGTCAGTGATATTCTGCGAGGAAGCTGGCTGAACTCTCCACATATGTGCTCAATATGTGCAGAACCCCGTCCTGGAGATTAGCGCACAGCTCCACTGGCGCTCAAGAGTTTGCAGGACTTTGCTTCAGCAGACAAGAAGACGACTGCACAAATCCCTGGCTAGGTGCACTGCGTTCTGATTTATGTGATCGATTGAGAGCTGATCTGGCTTCCCTCACCCTTCACGGATTGAACATTTATACAGTTTTTCCATATCTGAAGGATTTCAGACACCCTGCAATACTGTTCTCATTGTGAGACTTTTTATTTTATTTTATTGTAAATTCCCTGAAATGTTAAAATTAGACAATAGCTATTTAAAGGGATTCTGTCACCAGGATTAACGATATAGCGATATTTGTGCTCTGTGTGTGTTAGATTCTTATAAAAAACGAATATTATTGATATGTAAATTACCTCTGTCAGGAGCCCAAGGGGTTGTCCCACCATATGTTGTCGCCCAGCCGTGCCCATCGATCCGGAGCCCAGCACCAGCCTACCACTTAATTTATTCACTCCACTATCCCCTACGTCAGTTCTTCTCAGTGCCGTAATCTCGCGCAGGCGCAGTGGACACTGTAGTCTGCGCCCGTGCGGACTACTGGCACCGGCTTCGACGAGTCAACTGCGCAGGCGCCGGCTCCCTCTGCTCGAGATTACGGCACTGAGAAGAACTGACGTCAGGGATAGTGGAGTGAATACATTAAGTGGTAGGCGGTGCTGGGCTCCGGATCGATGGGCGCGGCTGGGCGACAATGTATGGTGGGACAACCCCTTGGGCTCCTGACAGAGGTGATTTACATATCAATAAGATCGGTTTTTATAAGAATCTAACACACACAGAGCATAGACAGTGGGATCATTTTAAACGCTGCATGGAGACCTGAATCGAATTTGAAGAAATGTGCTCATCTCATCTGCCATTGACTTGATTTAGTACATGCTGTGTGTTCTAATGATGAAAGAACAGTAGGATAGCTCAAAATGAAACGCTAACATTAAATCTTCTATTATCACTCGAGTCTCATGATTGACTGAGTATTGTGCTGACTCTTTTGGTTTGATGAGATTTCAGAAATTCTGGACAGTGTAATATTGGAGTAAACAATTTCAAGGGGAATGTCCACTATAGACCATCCTCATGTGTTAGGGAGACCTGGATGCAAGTTTTTAGCTCCCCTGCAGCGCCAACACTGGATAAATTAAGCATTACACAGTGCCCTTTAAAATAAATGGGCTGCCTATGCAATGCATGGCTGTGTCAGGTCCTCCAGAGTGAGAAATGCACTTTCTAGTCATTCTTGCCCCAGACCCCCATCTGTTAAACCAGACGACTCTTTTAATCATACTGAATCATTAATAATAACAGATCAGCCTCTCTTCAGCAAATAGTATTTATTATGTAGAGGAAGTTAATACAAGCCACTTGCTAATGTATTGTGATTGTCCATATTGCTTCCTTTGCTGGCTGGATTCACTTTTCCATTGAGTTTTTATGTGTGAGAGGGGCATAAGTTGACAGGCAGCTAAACTCAATCCTAACAATTCATTGGACATACCAGCGATGCCACCGTAGGCTTGGATGAGGAGGATTACTTCAGATGCTGCTAGTTCAGCAGGTACTTAGAGAAAAAATGGCTCCTACATGAGCTCACTTGATGTCACCAAGTCATGTGTACAGTGGCTCCCTAGGGACATACATGGAATAGTATTCTAGCTAACTAAACTGATTGAACAGACAGCCACTAGGTGGAGCTATTACACCTGGAACACAAAGCATAATACATATGCAACATAAGAAATATCGCTGAAGGCGTGGCAGTGGCTGCGCTCGGTACTTGCAGCCGTGGCCTATTCACGTGAGTGGGACTGAGCTGCACGTAGGCCATGTGATTGACGAATGTGATGTCCCTGGCCTAGGAAGAGGCAGCAGTGCGCATCTTTTTATACTGCTAATCGGTGGGGGTGAGTCGGACCCCCACGATCAAATATGATGACCTATACTGAGGAAAACCCCATTAATATAGAATTTGATAATCCAGAATTACCAAAAACCTTGCTGCCATTCCCATTCAACTGATTCAGGAAAACTCTGAAGCAAAAGCATTGGACCCCAAACCCCTTTGGCACCGTACAGATATTTTCAGCAGTAATCAGTAATAGAGTTTAATGCTATTGCGTTTAAGGGTGATTTGCTCTGCCCCCAAAAAATTTTTGTCTTCTGCAAGATGTTTTTGTTATACCAGTGGTAGACATTAGCATAGTTTATTCCCCCTGAAGGCGCCAGTGAACTTTACCCCACTTTCCACTTGTCAAGGGCACCGCAGCGTTATCTTTGTATGCCTTTATAATGCCCGTATTTACCTTTGTTAGTCACTTACAATGCAAATGACACCTAGAAATTCCCATGAAGGACAGAGGTAGCAATAAGGCCCCTACCTTGTCTAGGCCACTAACTTTTTATTTTGCTAAGCTGATGTTTTTAATGAACTTTCCAGAGGATAGTTATCCAGTGGACATGTGTAATAGTAATGTGAACATGCTACCCGCAAAGCTGCTTTAAAGGGGTGGTCTATTTTAGAAATCCCATTTTGATATACAGAGTAATGGCGCGAGGCTCCCTGTTCTCTTGGCCAGATGGGAAGCAGTTTCAAAGAGTGTCTCTCTTTCTCTTCCTGCCTTGTCTTGGATTACACAGCCAACCCCTTGACTTGAATGGTCACCATGTAATACCTCATTCACCCTGTGTTGGCGCCGTTGGGAACTGAAAATTTGCTGCCAGGTTTCTCTACCGATTACAGGTGCTTGCTGGGGAAACATTGTGATCAGCTTATTATCCAGAGACACTTAGATATGGGGATGAATCTCATCAATACTCATGGTAAATCGCTAAACATGAATTGGCAGTTGCATGATAAAACTCAGTCCACCTTCAGGCAGCCACCACACAAGGGGGAGCTCACTGCATACAATTGTTATAGTTTCTAGGTGCACTGAATATTTGTGCCTTGTTCTCGGCATCACTGCATCACGGCAGGATGTTTACATGCAGAACTTCCTGTTTCTTTGTCAACTTCTTGCTAGGTTTGCCAACAAATCCCAGCATGATTTCCTCTGTAATGTTTCTCAGGGCAGGTCTCTCTGCAGTAATCGCACTCCGATACACCTCCACTCCCCATGTTAGGCAGAGCAAGCCCTGAGAATCATTACAGTACAAAGTATGCTAGGACTGATCAACAAACTCTGTAGGGAGCTGATAAAAACAGGAAGTTCTGCATGTAAACTTCCTGCCAGGATTCAGTGATGCAGAGAACATGGAAAGGAAAGTTATGACATGAAAAACAGGAATGTTGGGCAAAAATATAAATTGTTTGGTGTGCTCTACTATTATGGGACTAGAGTACTCCTTTAGGGGCTTCTCCCACTATATATAGTTGTAGTACATCTGCCATAAATGTTTGATGGTTAGGAGCCAGTCAATTGGTACCCAGTGTTACTGTGAACAGGGGTTGCACTCTGAACAGGAGATATGGATGCATGGTTATAATGGAGTATACGCTAACCACCACTGATTTAGATCAGCTTAAACATTTCTAATAAAAAGTGGGTTCATGTTCTTCACCTTGAAAGTGACAAATTCTTTTTAGGTGCCTGTATATCATGTGTGCAATTATTTCTAAAGAATATTTGCGGCCATGTAGATCTTAAAATTTTTGACTATCACAATTTTTTGGTAGGAAACAGGAAATGTAAGCTGCATTTTATTCTTCATCCACTAGAGGGTTCCAAACCCCACAAAAGAAGGTATTGCTTTCGCATTGCGTTCACATCTATGGATTTTACCTTTCATGCTCTCATGGAGTTACTCTGTAATTTGAAATAACATATAGAACCGTTTCAACAACCCTTGGTCGTTTGACAAACCTGTCAGCAGGCACAAACACCATTTATATAGACTGGGCCTCACAGCTAAACGGAGCAATTCCAATAATAATATTTTATTGCAAAATTATATTATAAGCAGTTTTTCAATGTGTACTTTAAAAAACATTTACACCTAAAACTTAGTTTTCTCTTAATTTTTCTTCTTAATGTTCTCCAGCTGTTCTGTACTGTAAAATGTATTCTATTCCTTAATTTCCGGGAGAGCAGACAACCATTACAAATCTGGCAGAGGTTGTCACTCAACTTTCCCTGACTACTGAATGTTCCTAGTCAGGCAGATCTAGTACTGTAAGGACTGCATTATAAAGGATTGAAAGAAGCAGGGAAATCCTTACAAGCTGAAACTGGAAACAATAATACAAGATTTATGAAAAGGTAGCACAGACCTGAGCCTCTGGAGGAGGGTGGTGGGGCGATGTCCTACTGAATACTACTAGAAAGGGCACAGGAGGACAACTTAAAGGGTGTCTGTCTGGAGTCTCTGCATCCTTCCTCTTCCCCTCTTCCTGCTTTCTCTGCCAGTCCGCCCCTCCCTCCTGTAATGACAGGACCATATTCCTGTGTAATCATCTTGTCTGGCCCTGTCAACCAAGGAGGAGAGAGAAAGACTTACAGAGGAAGCGGGAGGAGCAGGGGGGCACACAGTGGTGTGGGCCTGCTCTTGGTGCACTTAACTACTTATTTGCATATGGATAAAAAAAAGTACTTTTTCTCCAGAATTGCTAAGTGAAATCTATCATTACATTTAGCTGAGCTAACACTAGAGGGCATTATTCTGGATTTACCAGTGAATTTCCTTTAGGCCTCTTTCACACGGGCGTTGCGGGAAAAGGTGCAGGTGCGTTGCGGGAACATGCACGATTTTTCCGCGCAAGTGCAAAACATTGTAATGCGTGTTGCACACGCGTGAGAAAAATCAGCATGTTTGGTACCCAAACCCGAACCTCTTTACAGAAGTTCAGGCTTGGGATCGGGGTTGTGTAGATTGTATTATTTTCCCTTATAACATGGTTATAAGAGAAAATAATAGTATTCTGAATACAGAATGCATAGTACAATAGCACTGGAGGGGTTAAAAAAATAAATAAATAATTAAACTCACCTTAATCCACTTGCTCGCGCAGCCCGGCTTCTCTTCTGTCTTCTTTTTTGCTGTGTGCAGGAACAGGACCTGTGGTGACGTCACTGCGCTCATCACATGGGCCATCACATGATCCATCACCATGGTAAAAGATCATGTGACGGACCATGGGATGACCGGAGTGACGTCACCACAGGTCCTTTTCCTGCACACAGCAAAAAAAGAAGACAGAAGAGAAGCCGGGCTGCGCGAGCAAGTGGATTAAAGTGAGTTTCAATTTTTTTTTAACCACTCCAGCGCTATTGTACTAAGCATTCTGTATTCAGAATGCTATTATTTTCCCTTATAAGCATCTTATAAGGGAAAATAATAATGATCGGGTCTCCATCCCGATCGTCTCCTAGCAACCGTGCGTGAAAATCGCACCGCATCCGCATTTGCTTGGGGATGCTTGCGATTTTCACACAACCCCATTTATTTCTATGAGGATAGGTTATCAATATCAGATCGGCGGGGGTCTGACACACTCGGCACCCCCGTCAATAAGCTGGTTGAAGAGAAGTCTGCGCTCCGTGTGAGCATTGCCTTCTCTTCATTGTTTACCTGCTCTTATTCGATATCGTGATGGTGAGCAGTGTAATTACAAGCCGTGTGTACAGAGATAGCTGTACACAGGGGAGGTGTTATCAGTGATTGATAGCATTCTCTGTGTAAGTGTGTATACAGAGATAACTGTCAGTCACAGATAGCGGTACAAAGGGGAGGTGTTATCGGTGATTGATAGCATTCTCTGTGTAAGTATGTATACAGAGATACCTGTCAGTCACAGATAGCGGTACAAAGGGGAGGTGTTATCAGTGATTGATAGCATTCTCTGTGTAAGTATGTATACAGAGATAACTGTCAGTCACAGATAGCGGTACAAAGGGGAGGTGTTATCAGTGATTAATAGCATTCTCTCTGTAAGTGTGTATACAGAGATAGCTGTCAGTCACTGATAGCGGTACAAAGGGGAGGTGTTATCGGTGATTGATAGCATTCTTTGTGTAAGGGCTCATGCCCACGAACGTAAGGGCTCCATGACCATGCTGCGTCTGCCCCACGGGCACAGACCGTGGGGCAGACGCATGCGGATTGAGGACCCATTCACTTGAATGGGGGCCGCGATCCACATCCGACGGTCCGCACCGCAAAAAAGTAGTGCATGTGCTACTTTTTTGTGGTGCGGAGGCATGGCCAGAAACACCACGGAAGCACTCCATAGTTCTTCCGTGGGGTTCCAATCCGTGCCTCCGTTTTGCATCTCCGTGATTGCAGACCCATTCAAGTGATTGGGTCCGTGATCCGTGATGCGGAATGCACACAGCCGGTGCCCATGTATTGCGGACCCGCTGTATGCAGGCACAATAAAGCCACGGGGACACACGGTCGTGTGCATGAGCCCTAAGTGTGTATACAGAGATAGCTGTACACAGGAGAGCTGTTATCAGTGACTGATAGCGTGTGTATACAGAGATAGCTGTCAGTTGTACACAGAGGAAGTCTTAAAGGGTTTCTGTCACCATATTTAACCCTATTAAGCTAGCTGACATTGGTGATGTGCTAATGTCAGCTAAACCTAAGTAGCCTATTCCTACTTTTATCTATGCCGCCGTTGCGCCAGAAATCTAACTTTAAGGCCTCCTGCACACGACAGTATTTTTTTATGTCCCGCAAAACGTGGTTCCTTTGTACCGTGATCCGTGCCCGTCAAGTCAAGTTTGCCATTGAAATGATAGAAAAAAACGGACACGGATCATGGACACGGATCACGGACGCGGATGACAATCTTGTGTGCATCCGTGATTTTTCACGGACCAATTGACTTGAATGGGTCCGTGAACCGTTGGCCGTGAAAAAAATAGGACAGGTCCTATTTTTTTCACGGCCAGGAAACACGGATCACGGATGCGGCTGCCAAACGGTGCATTTTCCGATTTTTCCACGGACCCATTGAAAGTCAATGGGACCGCAGAAAAACACGTTAAACGGGACAACGACCACGGGTGCACACAACGGTCGTGTGCAGGAGGCCTTATAATATACTAATGAGCCTCTAGGAGCGTGGGGGGGGGGCGCATTGTTCCTCCTCCTAGAGGCTCCGCTCTCCCACCTTTGTCGCCTCCCTCCAAGTCCTGATTGACAGGGCCAGGCAGCGCTCGCATCTGCTTGCCAGCCCTGTGCTCTTGTGAAATCTCCAATGCTGAATGGCGCGGTGAGGCAAAGAAGCTTGCAGGCTGCCAGCTTCCTCACCGCGCCTGCGCCGAATACTGAATGGCGGGAAGGTGGCAGAACGGAGCCTCTAGGAGGAGGAACAACGCCCCCCCCCCCCCCCCCCCACTCCTAGAGGTTAAATAGCATATTGTAAAAGTTAGATTTCTGGCGTAACGGGGGCATAGATAAAAGTAGGAATAGGCTAGTTAGGTTTAGCTGACATTAGCACATCGCTAGTGTCAGCTAGCTTAATAGGGTTAAATCTGGTGACAGAATCCCTTTAAGCATAGAAAGGGCAAACGACATCTTCTCTGCGTAAAACTATGTCAATGCATCAGACAAATTATCTTTATGGACACCATGTAATACTTCATTTGTCATGTGGTGGAGATGCAGAGGAATAAACATTTGCTGCCAGGTTTCCCCACAAAGTATGGCCGATCCCCAGAGAATTTTTCTATTTCTTGGCATCACCTGACCGGCAGAGGAGCGCTCCTTTCAGCCCGGGACTCTTACATGCAGAATTAGTATTAGCAGCAATTTATTCATTTAATCACTGAGTCACATCGCCGATGCAGGTTCTACAATGATGGGAGTCAGGCGGATTTTAATCATACTTACCCTATAAATTATTCTGATGTATCAGCAATTAAAATGATGAGCCGGTGAAACAAGAATAACACGAAGGGAGTAGAGTGGCTCGCAAAAGTATTCACCAGCCAGGGCTTTTTATCTGTTTTGTCGGACTGAGGCCCACCAGTAAAATGAATTCTGAAGGGCCACTCTAAAGCTCCATGTAAATATTACCCGCTCACACAGCGACAAGACGCTACATGATGATTATGAGGGCCCCCGTAGTGACTTTTAGAGGGCATGTCCCCGGGAAACGAGCATAGAGGCTGGCTTGCTTCTGCGCCTAGAAGTCAATATGGTTTTCAATATGAATATAGGCTGAGCGAGAGGCATCCTTATGTATCTATATGTAGCCCAGCCAGTACCAGGTGACACTTGTGCAGAGGGTGGGGAACTAGGTGCCCATCGGGGGATGCCCCCGTCCCCATGTGGACCAGTTCGAGCCTGTATTACAACCTGAATTAAAATTATTTTTTATTTTGTTGTTGTTGGGTGAATGGGTATTGGGGTGCAAGACCGGAGAACAGGGGGCTGGATCGGATGCGTAGACCAATGACCAGGCCTTGGTTATGATAAAAATCAATGGGGTCATTTATCAAACTGGTGGAAAGTAGAACTGGCTTAGTTGCCCATAGCAACCAATCAGATTCCACCTTTCATTTTTGACAGCTCCTTTGAAAAATGAAAGGTGGAATCTGATTGGTTGCTATGGGCAACTAAGACAGTTCTACTTTACACCAGTTTGATAAATGACCCCAAAGGTCTTTTACTGAATAGATGATGGGTGTCACAGTGCAAATACAAGCATTAGACCCAGTTCCCAACTGTTTCACAGAGTATATTATCTGCACAATAATACACTTTTTTTTTTTATCCCATACAGTAAATGTTATTAAAAAAAATAATTAAATGCCAAAATTGCTGCTTGAGGGTTCATTCAACCTTACGAAGAATGCAATTTCACACTGGCGTTTGGTGCGGATCCGTTCAGATAATACAACCATCTGTATCCGTTCAGAACGGATCTGTTTGTATTATCTTTAACATAGCCAAAACGGATCAGTCTTGAACACCATTGAAAGTCAATGGAGGACGGATCCGTTTTCTATTGTGTCATTGTGTGTCAGAACGGATCCATTTGGCTCAGTTTCGTCAGATGGACACCAAAACGCTGCAAGCAGTGTCCGCCTCCAGAGTGGACTGGAGATGGAACGGAGGCAAACTGATGCATTCTGAGCGGATCCATTTCCATTCAGAATGCATTAGGGCAAAACTGATCCGTTTTGGACCGCTTGTGAGATCCCTGAAGAACGGATCTCACAAACGGAAAGCCAAAACGCCAGTGTGAAAGTAGCTTTATCATACTGCCCATGTATGCTGAATGCCATAAACACAAACTGAAAATGTGGCGGAATTGCTGAGTTTATTTTTTTTCTTCATGCAATCACCACCCAAAAGCTATTAAAATACAGAAGAAAAAAAAATCTATTTTTTAGTATTATAATGTAGAGCCACATCACATAGATAAGATCCCCCTGACTTAGGGGTGTCAATTTTTCTAAGGCTACTTTCACACTTGCGCTTGATCGGATCCGTTCTGAACGGATCCGATCATATTAATGCAGACGGAGGCTCCGTTCAGTACGGATCCGTCTGCATTAATAACTTAGAAAAATTTCTAAGTGCGCAAGTAGCCTGAGCGGATCCGTCCAGACTTTCAATGTAAAGTCAATGGGGGACGGATCCGCTTAAAGATTGAGCCATATGGTGTCATCTTCAAGCGGATCCGTTCCCATTGACTTACATTGTAAGTCTGAACGGATCCGCTCGCCTCCGCACGGCCAGGCGGACAGCTGAACGCTGCAAGCAGCGTTCAGCTGTCCGCCTGGCCGTGCGGAGGCGAGCGGAGCGGAGGCTGAACGCCGCCAGACTGATGCAGTCTGAGCGGATCCGCATCCATTCAGACTGCATCAGGGCTGGACGGAAGCGTTCTGCTCCGCTCGTGAGCCCCTTCAAACGGAGCTCACGAGCGGACAGCAGAACGCTAGTGTGAAAGTAGCCTTATACCTTGTAATTCAAAATGTGAACACTAGGGGGAAATTAAGGCAAGCATGTTGGAATTACAGGGTATTAGGAAAATTGACATATAAAAAGATACAACATAATAAATAGTATTAAAGGTAAATGATATATAAAATCATTTGCAGATGATCACTACATTGACAGCAACAGACGTCATTTCCTGTAACAGATAAAACATCAAACAACTTGAATTTTTTTTTTCTCACCGTCCAGAACGTTTCTCCACAGAAGCAAAAAATCACCAGCAAATATGGGGCTTCGAGCTGTCTCGTATCTGTCTCCGGGAAAGCTGGGCACATACTATGACTGTCATCACATCTCCCATAGAGGTTGTCACCAAGCTTTCCTGGGCTTCTGAATGACAACTTTGGCTAGTTAGGTAGGTGTGTGTGTATACACTCAAATATAGCCTGAGTCGACAACGTGGCAGATTTGCCATTTATATAAAAGCTGCAATATCAGCCGTATTTGTCACCCAACTTTCCTAGGAACAGATAGGAAATATGGCTGAACAATTATTATTTTTTGTTTATTTTAGTATCTGGGGGTTTATGAGTTAAAAAAAAGCATGCTTGCAGGAAGAGCGCCACCCTGGCTCATGGACAGTGTCTGGTATAGCAGCATTCAAGAAAATGGGGTAAGCTGCGGACATGCCTATTTTTCTCACATAAACCTCAATTACAATCCTCATTTCTGGGGTATTATATTATAATTTAATATATCATTCAAAGCAGGGGCAGACAGCAAGTGACTCCCCAGGCCACCTACCCCTGAGCTCTGCATTGACCCCTGACCTTTCCTTGTGGACCTGATTAATTGCCGATAGCCACAGGGGGGGCACACTGTTGTTTAGTTTCCGATTTATCCCCGGGGACAACTGTGATAAAAAAAAAAAACAACTCCATACAAGCAACAGTTAAATCTGCATTTATCGTGAACGGCAGGAAGCTCGGCCCCTGGAGCTGAAAGATCCCAATCCAGTTAATATGTACATCCCACAGCGCCTATTGACCAACACATACACACTTGCCCTTTAAGACGTGGACACACAGGGAAATATTTTTTTTTTTATCAAGTTACATTAGTATTGTTATAAGAGGTGTTTTTTGCCTTTTGTGGTGGTATTGTACCGGCAGTTAGGCTGGAAAAAAAGGATCCACCTTTCCTTGTATTTCTTCTGGATCCACTCCTGACTTTGGCACAAAAAACTGCCACGAAAAAAAAAAAAACTGCATGTGTGATTCCAACCTTAGGGGTCAATCCCAAACGGCTTTTACAGCAGAATTTTGGCACCAAAATTCTGCCTGCGGGCGTGTCCTTTCTGCCTCCCAAACATCTCAATGGGAGGCAGCGCTGACGATCGTAGAGCGGCGACGGCGCAGAGAAGAGACATGTCCCTTCCCGTTGTGGACACGGCGTTGACGCCGCTCCATGATCTTCAGTGCTGCCTCCTATTCAGATGTCTGGAAGGCAGAAAGGACATTGGTTTTCGGCTACATTTTGGAGGCTGTACGTGCCAAATTTGCGCTGTAAAAGCCATCGTGTGAATGTCCCCTAAGAGTGCTTTTAGCTTAAAGTCTATAGGAAATATGAAACACAGTAGTAATAATTGATAGCATGCAGTATCAGCGATGTATAGGAGAATAGAAGAATGGCGCATGTTTGTTCGGGTCCCTACATACATGAGTTTGGCACTGGTGTTTTTACCACTACAAAAATAAACACAGTAAAAACTGCTTGCAATTTTTTGGGCTATCTGCATTTTCTGGCTGCATTGCTTTTGGCGGTTTTCTTTTTTTTTCCAAGTGTCTCACCACTACATCACCAAAACAGAAAAGAAGATACCAGACCGAAAATGACATATTAAAAACCTCTTTGTTAGAACATCATATAAAAAAAAGTAACGCCAAGAATTGATACAGATAAAACAAGAGGGTGAGCCTGCATCCGAAATATGCATGTAACATCATACTGATCCAAAATAAAATGGCTGCACACCATTATACATACAAACAATAGAGCTAAGAAATGGGGGTCATTCTAAATAAAAGTGGTACAATACTGACTATAAATGGGTTAATGGAAGCTCTTAGCGCACATTATTTGATCAAACGTGTGTCGGGACCCATCTACCAGGCGTCAAGGTGGCTTTTTTATAATCATGCTTGCTTCATGGATATGCACCTGTGATTCTGAAGGTTCTAGTCTAAATTCTCTTGTAGTATATATTGAGGGTAGCGCCTCTTTTAGACTGAACATGCCCATCTACCTGGGACTTCTGAGCAGAGTACCTATGTAGCTGGTACCTACACTGCCCTGAATATTGTAGGCTTAGGTAAGTACAAAGAGAGGCAGTATACTAGTGTTAGGGACCCATCTGCGGAAGCCACCTTGACGCCTGGTAGATGGGCCCGACACACGTTTGATTAAATATGTGCGCTAAGAGCTTCCATTAACTCACTTATAGTCGGTATTGTACCACTTTTATTTAGAATGACCCCCATTTCTTAGCTCTATTGTTTGTATGTATAATGGTGTGCAGCCATTTTGATTTTTTATAATCATGCTTGCTTCATGGATATGCACCTGTGATCTTGTAGATCATACTGATCCAGTAATACAGTAAACAGGCCGGTGCGTCAGGATAAAGGCTAAAAAGTCACAACTGAACCCCTACATCATAAGTACAAAAGCAGAGCTCACCCACCACACCCAACATGAGCTTCACCGACGGCTTACCACCAGTGTTTTCTTCATGGTGTTCTTACCCTATAAAGAAGGTGATGTGAAAACAGCTGAGAAAAAAAATGCCATGAGCTCCAGCATGCTGCGTTTTTAGCCCGATGAAGGCCCCCGGCGGCTGTTCTCGGAACTGCCTGCTCCCGGTGACCACATTTGATTTCAGACATGCTAAGGGCTTACCTGTGCATCGCCAGACGGGTGAGTCTAGATGGCAGCCCGCATGTGTTCACTGGCGAACACTGTGAACTGGCCATCACTGTTCATATCTGGAGCTGGCGTTTTTACTGCAGTACTTTTTTTCTGTAAAAAAAATGGATCACAGACAGAAATGGCTCAAATGGATGCCAAATGTGCATAACTGATGCACAGGATCCGTTTTTAGTTTTTTACAGGATACATTTCATTTTTTTGTGTTGGATCAGAAGAACGGGAACTGAAACCGTGAGATGAACTTTCCCTAAGATTGCTGGGTCTCCACAGTGATAAGTAGGGGGACTACACAGAAGAAGGACTGGCACTACTACTGCTGGTGTACAATCTATGAGCCACTTACTTCCATGGATGGACGGAGAGGGCTATGTAGTGGTGCTCTACCGGTAGATTATGCAGTAGATGGAGAAGCAGAGAGGAATCCTTGGCACTCATCATGCCATGGATGCCTCTCTGCTTCTCCATATACTGACTAGTAGGGGGGACCTCAAGCCCACAATCCTCCTGACCTGCAGCAGCAGTGAGGGGAGTTGCATAGAGTGGCAGGGTATCCTCCTAATACAAATCTATATCTATCGCGTGCTAAGGAGAAGAAACAGGAGACTGAAGGCCTCTGCATTAGGCCTCATTCGTGCGTCCTTGATGACATCAGTGACAAGATGGTAAGTGGTTCATCCATGAAGATGTCCGGGAAGGATCCGTGTTTGGTCTATGTGTCCTCTGTATTCCATGGACATCTCCTATAAACAGTCTGTGAAAACTATGGACCAAACGTGGATGGCATCCAGGTTGTGTTTGTGGTTTTCATGGATCCATAGGCTAGGCCTAAAGAAGGTGCCAGTCACAGGGCGAGCTGCTTTGTGCTTTTTCAATTAAAAATCAATAGCGGCTGATGATGAATCTGCGTTCGCCTGCAGAGATGACATAACGTTTACACAGTCTTTCCCTTTAACTGGATTTTCACATGGACTACACCCTTAAGCTGCGACTTCAATGTAATGGAAACACTGATGTATACATTACGGATTAACCGATGCTGCCTTTTTGGCTTCACTTGTGATGTTAGCAATGGAAAACCTAACACCTTTCATCACTTCTCATTACAGGGGAAAAAAACAACTGCTCGGGAAAAAAAATAATCAAATGTAATCTTAAAGAAGCAGAAAAGACTTTACTATGTTACATAAAGGTTGAGTGTTTGTTTGCTCCCACAGAGCATGAACGGGGCAGATATGCACGTGTTCGCTAATCCATCTACTCTTAGCTTAGATCGTGCAGCAGTACAGTGGTTATCTAATTATTATTTTTTGCCTGAAGTACCCATTTAATTTTGGTTTAAAATGCTTAAAGGGGTGTAAGAAGGTACACGGAATCATCATGGATGATAGGTACGGGTCACCGAGATTCCTGGCCTTGGTGGAGTAACAGACGGTTTTTATGTGTCAGCAGCAGTTGCTGTTTGACACCTTAATACTTAGTATGGCTGTATAGCTGATCCGGGGTGGCTCTTATTGGGAGTAGTCAAAGTGCTGGGTGGGTGTCTACTCCCCATGTTCAGGCCGGGTTTTGCTAGGCCTAAAAACCAGCCAGCACTGCCAGGTGAGGAGGATTACCTCAGTCTGACAGTGAAGCTCAGAACGTGTGTGTGCTGGGATCTGAGGCTTGTGCCATGCTGGAGGGCTGAGACTCGTCTGTAAGGGAAACAGGCCCCCTAAAAAGCCTGCTATGGACTGCTGGAGGCAGAACTGCCAACAAGGTGATTTTTGGTATGTTGACTTTCCATTGTGTGTGAACTAACACCAAGACTGTGTTAGTTCACTCACTTTATGTGTGAATAAACACGGAAGTTTGATTTAAGAACTGGTAATTTGCTTCTGTACTGTGTCCGCACACCTTGTCTACCAGAGCGAATTCGCCACAGGGGCTATACCCCAAAAAGTATGTAACACTGATCCACAGGATAGGTGTTAAATATGGAATCACTAGGGTCCAATCTCTTGGACCGCTAGTAATCCTAAGAATGACAAGTCCCCAAGTCCACTCTTTGATCGACATTGTAGGGCACATGTTGGTCCACTGCTCCATTCATTTCTATGGTACTGAAGGAGGGCTGTCCATGTCAGCCCCCTAGAAATGAACTCCATTCAGAGAGGGGACTCAGGGACTCATTATTCTCAGGATCCAAGATGTTTTCTCACATCAAGAGCTTGCATTCAGAATTCTACTAACGTCCTGTTAGCAAAAAGCAGTGCATTGTGGGAGCACAGATGACTGTTATGTAGTTACGGTGTCCATAATCGTTAGAGGTCGTCATCATGAACAATTTAACTTTTCAGCGAAACGGCTGGTAGGAAGGTGGCAAAGAGGTCTCATCTGTTTCCAAGATCAACCAGCAGGGTTTTGAATGGTGATGTATTCAATCATGCTGAACCACAAGATATACTGGTAAATGGACCTCCTGTGCTGAGGCTTTATCTTTAGATACATTGACTGAATGCAAATCTCTCATTTGTACTCTGCAGGCCATGGTGAGATAAGCCTCAATATGCCTAGATGGAATAGGCATACATAAACATTATAGGCTACAGCTCCAAGGGCAATATAATATCAAAAAGCCTCCTTAACATCAAGAACATAAGGGGCAAATTTATGAAGTCTTCTCCTGCCCATTGTCCTCTTTACTATAGTAGTGTGCACCATATCTTCTAAATGTTGGCAAAAAGCTTACGTACTGTGCACTATATCAGTGGGGGTTGAGGTGGTCCTAATTTAATTCAGTCTGAAGCCAATTACTTTCCCCAGGGTTTCGTTTTTTTATGGGTTGATCTACAGTGATCCCATTAGACCACATTGATAACATGTCCATTGATAACAGCAGGGGACGTCCACATAATCTGTATCTGTTATGACCAGGGACAGTTGTAGGATGACTGCACATTTCTCCTGCAGTGGCCACTACTGGAGATGTGTGGTATTGCCTTATGCCCAACTGAATGACATATTTTATTATCCTTCATTATTTATGAAGGACGAGATACCAACCCTTATTATTTGTAATTTTATGGTTCAATACTAAACAACCGTCCATTATGTGTGGTCAGCTGTGTACTTTCTAGAAGGCCTGGGCTTCAATTTGGATTACTATCTGCTCCTGCACTCACAGTTATGTAACGTTTCTAGGCTTCAATGCAAAATCTGTAACAGGGTCCCTCAATTACCATGTGTCATTCGTAAAACTGGTGCCTACATATGTGACAGAGGAGCCTATGGGACCCCTTAAGCAGGGCTGGGTGCAACGATTATCTGTGACCCTAATTATTGGACACACATTATAATTAACTTTTTTTTTTTTATACGGATTTTGCTGATATCACGGGTGACTCCGATGATGTCATCACAATACCAGAATTCATCTGTGTCACTGGGGCCTAATGGTGTAATTGATCTGTGTACCCAACACATTGAAATCCATTTAGCAGAAGTGCAACGGCTTTAAGCCAACAGGTTTTCTGTACTTTGAGAAGACAAACCTCTCAGTGAGGAATATTTACTTCTCGTCACTGTGATTGACTTGCAGCAGTGTAAAGTAATGAAGTTGTGGGAGATAATTAACACGAGGTGTTTTATGAAAAAACAAAGTGAAGGAGGCACAGGGGACTCTCAGCCATAGGATCTCTGAAGTTTCAGTGGGTTGACTCAACACAACCCTTGTCTAGATGCCCTCTAGGGACATATGGACATCTTAGATGGGGAATCCCCTGCTGGATCTTCCTCTATGAGCCAGTGCAGCTCTCTAGTCCTGCCGCTGTGGTAGTGACCATGACATGGTTGGCCACTCAGTTACACATTTGTAAGTCCGCACCTTAAGTACCTCTTTGATAACAAGCAGGGCGGCTTTGCATAGAGAAGGGGTTGTCCTCATGAGACAACAACCATAACAAATAAGGTTAGGTCTACACTATTGCATTAAAATTATGGTCA
Source organism: Bufo gargarizans (assembly GCF_014858855.1). Lineage (NCBI taxonomy): Eukaryota > Metazoa > Chordata > Amphibia > Anura > Bufonidae > Bufo > Bufo gargarizans. The sequence goes on from NC_058081.1 coordinate 645,138,932, forward strand.
CAACGTGACTTCGATTGGAGAAAAAAGGCTGCAGGTGACCGTGTGACTAGTGGTTGCTTGAGGTGTGTGTGTGTCCCCCCCATAGGGAAAAATTTGAGGTGGTGGTCATTTCTTGAATTGATTTCTGAAACCAACTACTGCTGGTTTTAATAGACACATACTACCTAGAAACACCTACTATATGGACCTTCCATAGTTGGTGGCCATGTTCCAGGGATGTTCCTTTAAGAAAACAAAAAAATGTTACAAAACTGATATAAAACACTATTTCATTCTTTGCATTATCAGCCCTGCGAACAAGCCATGCTGCTCCTACCCCTCATGTCCTGGAGCTGAAGCACACGCTGTGACATGACAAGGATACACTGTCACTTCAAGTAACATTTTCAGGCACCTGGAGCCACATCAGGCCTGACAGCAGAGACATGGAGGATTCCCAGAACAGAAAGGCTAATGTAACAGATGTCTACCAGTACAGCTCCTGGAACAGACCATCACATTGCCTATAAAGGTTCTTCCCCAACTTTTCACAGACCCTGAATGGCATATAACTCTACACTGTTGTACACAGCTGCATCCCCTGGACCCCTCTCATAGTTCATTGCCTGTGTGTCAGTTTTTACTGTATTGCTTGCATTTTATTCATAGCTCCGGATGAACAGGCTATTACCAGGAGGTGTTTGAAGTTATGCTGTGGTGCTCTATACTGTTGGACTTTCTATATAGACTGGGCGTTCTGTGCACACTATAGAGAATGAATGCTAGGGCAGGGTCCTGTGTCATGGATCGAGGTCTTACATTACCATATAATTCCCAAATAAGAGGACCATAGAGTAGTCACATAACTGCCTACAGTCCCCAAATAACATTACCATATAATCCACAAATAACTCTGCCATACAGTTCCCACATTACATTTCCACATAGCGTCTGCATAACATTACCATATAATTCCCAAGTAATAGTGCCATATAGCGCTCACATTACATTTCCATACAGTCCCTGCATAGCAGTGCCATACAGTCCCCAAACATTACCATATAATTCCCAAATAACTGTGCCACAGAGTTCCCACGTTACATTTCCACATAGCGTCCACATAACATTACCATATAATTCCCAAGTAATAGTGCCATATAGTGCCCACATATTTCCATACAGTCCCTGCATAGCAGTGCCATACAGTGCTCAAACAACATTACCATATTATTCCCAAATAACAGTACCATCCAGTAGTCACAAAAACAGTGCCATACAGCACCCAAATAACACTTCCACCGTGTCTGCATAGCAGTGCCATACAGTGCCCACACAACATTACTGCATCATTTCCACATAATAGTGCCATATAGTACCCAAATAACATATAACTCCCAGATAAAAGTGCCCACATAGTGTCCAGGTAACACTGCCATATAATTCCCAAACAACAGAGCCCAAATACCATGACCATGTAATTCACCAATTACAGTGCCCACCTTTTCATGGTGTCTACACAGCGGTACCATACAGTGCCCAAACAACATTACTATATAATGTACTAAACTATAGCCCCTCATGGACGCACACTATCTATGTGGGGCTTATTGTAGTAGATTATATGGCCCTGCTATGTAGACACTGTAGGGACAGTACCCAGCTCTCCAGTCCTCTGCTGGTGACATGGGTCCAGGTCATGGTGACAGAAGGCCTGGGTCTCTAACCCAGTCCAAGGGTCCTCACCCAGCTTTCCCAGCCTCCTGAACAGCAGAGGGGTCTCTAGCTAGGCTTACAAGGGCAGCACAACCAGACAGGGCTGACAACCTGTGCTGGGGCTTCCATGGAGACCATATTGGTTGTCACCCAGCTTTCCCAGAGACTAGGCTCTCTGCCGTCAGCACTGCTACATGTGCACAGGTCTGACTCCCAGCTGCTAACTAAACGTGGCTTATAGCAAGTCCTTTCATGCAGACAGCCCTGAGGGAGGGTGGAGAGGGAGGCAGGGAGGAAGGAGTGTGTCTCCTGTGCGGGGGGAGGGGACCAGTGCAGGCAACAGCCGCTCTCACACACAGTAGTGAGACATCCCCGACACTTTATCCGTCAATCAGGCTTAATGGGGTATAAAAGCCCCGTGCAAGCAGGCAGGCAGCGAGCAGCCCAGAAAGTTACCCGCCTGCCCTGTGACCGGGGGGCATCGCACTGACTATGCGTCCGTGACGGTCAGCTGGCCGCAGCCTGGCACTCTCCTGGTGGGCACTGCTGCTGCTGCTGTCATCGACTCCCAGAAGTGGATGGTAAACTTTGCAAGGGACTGGCACGGAGGCATCAGCATGGATTGGAGGTGTCTGGGCAAGCTGCTACTTCTGCCAGTGCAGATAGTCCTGTGTGTGCTGAAGGCAGCCGTCTGCCTGGTAGTGCCCACCCGGCTGAGAGATCTGCGTGGGGACACCGTGCTCATCACTGGCGGGGGCAGGGGCATAGGGAGGCACTTAGCCAGGGAGTTTGCCAAGCAAAGAGCTAAGAAGGTAAGTGGTGCCCATATTACACATAGGCTAGCAGTCTGTATGATGTGTGCTGTGCCCGCTGCGGGGATGAATGCCCAAGCTGGCATGGTCTGGGCAATATATATATAATCACTGCTAGAAGCCCTGGTATGATGAACCACCGAATAGTAGAGAAGTGTTAGTAGCCTGCCCACAGACTGGCATTGTGCAAGGAGCACTGGCATGGCTTACCATTTTGTTGCATAGTCTGCGCAGCACCCGCTTAATGGAAAGCATACCCAGGCTGGCATATGTTTAATGTCAACATAAGAAGCATTGGCATGACCTTGTATGTCAGTGCCTACCAAGACTGTCACCAGTACTTGCAGTAATGCATACCCAGACTGGCACTGGCATTAGGTGCATCACCTTCAGTAACTGCCACCAATACTTACTCTGATGCTTACCCAGACTGACACTGGCATGATTTAGGGATGTTTGGTTTCAATACAAGAGACTGACATATGCATGGCATGGCATACCACCGATTTGCATGGCAGTCTCTGTTTCCTTCACTTACAGTGCAGAGCCAGGTTGGCACAGTTATAAAACTGATGTGATCTGCAACATATGTTGTAATGCACATCAATACTTGCATTAGCTAAGCAGGAATAGGGCACATTGGCACTAGCTGCTACCCAGGCTATTGTCTGCAGATAGCATGGCATTACCTCTAGACCATAACTGTTTACTCCAATGCAGTTTCTATGGCACTGTGTGGGTTAAACTGTCTATTAATAAGAAGAGGGTATAATGTATATATATATATTTTTTTTTTCTTAACCCCTGAAACAGATTCCCATTGGTCATCTATAGCCAACTTTACCCCTGGCATCTGTTGCCTCTTGGCTGCAACCAGCTGAGTTGACTTTGTTGTGTAGACTTTGTTCTCCCATTCTTGACCCCAGCCCAGGTCCTAGAGTGAGCAGACCTGTCTGGCAGCTTGTGGGTTATTCAGTTCTTATGTCTGCTTGGATAGTTGAAGACGAGCCAAGGCGGTCTGAGATCACTTACACCTTCTTTGCCTGTCTTAAGTGGCGTCAAGGTTTAGACAGGAGAGGTGACTGAAGACTGAGGTCATCTGGAAAAGCCCCAAACTGCATTGAGTCTTCAGGGCAGGTTACCACCCTGAGCACTACATTGAGTCACTTTCAGTCCTGCCCCTGTGAAATGTTTGGTTTGCATGTTGCTCGGTACAAGGTCCAGGTTGAGGACGCAACATGATCTCTAGACCCTTATGTTTGATTTCTATCTCTGTACTGAGAATTAACTACCCGCTTGTTGCAGTCAGGTGCTTCAACCTCATGATCCAGTCCAGAAATAGATCTGGGCGGGACATAAGATCTTGTCAGAGAGGAGGACCCAGTATTTAAAGAGAGAACAACCCCAGGCAGTCCTTCCATCATTCATTCATGATAGTCTTCCTATTTCAGAAGAATGTATACCTGACGCCATATGTGGTGGGCCTGCAAGCGTCGCCACAAAAATAGTTTGTCTTCCTTACGTCAATACTTGAGGAACTTTTTGTAGGATTTGGAAGATCGTAGGAGTATTTAGACAGTGATTATTGGTCTTAGGGTACTTTCACACTAGTGTTTTTATAGTTTCCCGCATAGAGTTCCGTCCTAGGGGCTCTATACCGGAAAATAACTGATCAGTTTTATCCCCATGAATGGCGAGCAATCCGTTCAGGATGTCTTTAGTTCAGTCTTTTTGACTGATCAGGATGGAGAAAATACTGCAGCATGCTGCGGTTTTATCTCCGGCCAAAAAAACGGAACACATGCCGGATCCGTATTTTTATTTTTTTTACATTGGACTGTATTAGTGCTGGATCAGGCATTCAAAGTACCGGAATGTAAAAGAATAAATGCCGGATCCGTTTTTCCGGATGAAACCGGAAAGACTGATCTGGTATTTTTAAGACCGATCAGGATCCTGATCAGTCTTAGGCCCCATTCACACGTCCGCAATTTCGTTTCGCATTTTGCGGAATGGAATTGCGGACCTATTCATTTCTTTGGGGCTGTACGGTGTGCGGCCTGGCTCCGGAAATGCGGACCCACACTTCCGGGTCCGCATTTCCGTTCCCAAAAAAGATAGAACATGTCTTATTCTTGTCCGCAATTGCGGACAAGAATAGGCATATTCTATTAGTGCCGTCGATGTGCGGTCCGAAAAATGCGGAACGTACATTGCCCGTGTCTGTGTTTTGTGGATCCGTAAAACACACTACAGACGTGTGAATGGACCCTTAAAATGCCATCAGTTGGCATACGTTTTGACGGATCCAGCAGGCAGTTCCGGTGACGGAACTGCCTGCCGGATTCCTCTGCCGCAAGTGTGACAGTAGCCTTACACAAGCAC